>NW_005054387.1:1600026-1601979 GCF_000277835.1 Geospiza fortis
CTGCTGTGAAATACTTTCCCTCTCTTCCATCCTGCTCCCATGGGCAGAACCAGGTCATTATGTTCTTTTCTGACACTGGGATGAAAAGGTGGGTTGTTGTAAAAATCTGCTTTTGTGTAGTTCAGGTGTGTCCAGGGGGATGTTTTCCCAAAGGAAATTGAGATTTTATTTCACTTTTTTTTTTTTTTTTCCTGGAAGAAAGCTTTGGGCTGGAGATCCAGCTGTCTTCTGGATCCTCAAATCAGTAACTAAGGGTGAATATTGACATCTGAGGCAGAAAAAGGCTGAGATTTCCAGCTTAGAAGTAAATATATGTGGTAAATATAAATACCACATTTAATATTTTAGCATTTCAGGAGAAGCTTGTGACAGAATTTTCTTCACTGTGGCTACTATGAGGCTGTCAAAAAAAAAGGCAAATTGAAGGAAGAGAAAGAAGCAAAACCATTTGAGCTTCTCAGACATTGTAGAGGATCAGTGAAATGCATCAGATTCCCTGTCCTGCTCATCTGGAAAAGAGGAGTAATTCTTTTAACACATCTCTTAAAAAACACAGTTATCACTTGGTCTGTGTGCTCTGATGTAAAGGGAGGTGACACTATTCTGAAAGTGTACTTGGAGAAGCTGAATAAAGATTAGATAAGAAAAGAAAGTGAAAATCTTGTGTTTTGAGGCAAGGAAACGTGGATGTTGTGCAGAGAGCCTGGCTCTGAGTCCCTGTGTGTTGCTGGAATCTGGAATTGAAATATTTCCTGGCTGGTTATTTCCTATCACTCATCTTTTTCCCAAATTAGTCTTTCATGCTATTTTTCCTCTTGAAAGACATTTCCCTTTCCCTTTTGTAGAGCTGTGTTTAAGCAGCACAGGAACATATGGCAGTTCCTTTCCCTTTTACACTGTGCATTTTTTCTTCTGCACCTTTTTTGCTCTTTTTCACTCCTGACTGTTTACACCAGGCCAGACCCAGCCCTGGGCAAAGACAGTGGGTTAAAAAGAGGAGAAATAGCAGCAGAAGGAGCCACTGCACAGGGAATTACCTGTGCATTGTGGGAAATGCATTTGTAGAGATTTTTTAAAGTTTCACAGAAGATTTTATATACATTAATTGTTACAGTGACAATGTTAATACCTTGTGTACTTCACACAGCAAATGATGAGCAAGGCCATCAAAGAAGGTTTTTTCTGTTCAAGAAAGAGGGGGAAATGTGGGAAATGGATTTGTAGAGAATTCTCAAAGCCTGGCAGAAGGCTCACACAGTGTGTGCATCTGTATGCAAACTTGGAGATAAGAAATGCTGACTTAGAAATGCCATAAAACAGAACAGACCTTGTTGAAAGAGAAATAGAACTAGAAACAAGTTAAAAGATGGCCTTGCAAATCAGACTAAATACTTTAGAGAAATAGAACAATGAAGGATGCACTGTAGTGGGACCCACGAGAGGTAATTTTAGATTATTGGCTTTAAGGCATTTAGAGCATGGTGTGGCAAAAGCTGATAGGCCAAGAAACTTAGAATGTAATAATAATTTTATAATACTTATACATAATTATAATTTTAATGTAATTAAGCTTATCATGTATTATAATTAAAAAATAGCTTCTGATTGTGATCAGAATTATAACATCATTATAACATAATAATATATATTAATTATATATTATAATATAGTTAATTATAACATCATATTAAAATATAGCATATTGTCTCATACTTCACGTGAGACAGAAAATAGAAATAAAGTTTTTAAAGCATCTCTCAGTTGCCCCATCTCTGGGTCAAAAAAGAGCATAATCCCACAGTGGATAGCTGTGAGATGATAATCTCTGTGAAATTATAATCTCCAATGTCTAGTGAAATAATATAATTATGTGTAAATATATTCTATTCTATTCTATTCTATTCTATTCTATTCTATTCTATTCTATTCTATTCTATTCTATTCTATTCTATT
>NW_005054387.1:1602054-1604541 GCF_000277835.1 Geospiza fortis
TATAATGAAATGATCAATCTCAGTGGGGAATAAGCCACCTTTGCCTTGCTGGGAGAGATTGGCTGGGATGTTTCAGCAGTGTGTAAGTGTACCTTGTGCCATTACAATTTCTGGTTGTGCTGTGGTCATTTCCATGCAGTGACACGAATTTCCTGCCTGGTGTTCAGAGCTGTCCTTGTTCCCTGCAGGGGGCTGGGCTCCTCAGCCCGCAGTGCCCGTGAGGACAGCTGGCTGAAATCCCTCTTTGTGCGCAAGGTGGACCCCAGGAAAGACGCCCACTCCAACCTCCTGGCCAAAAGAGAGACCAGCAGCCTGTACAAACTGCAGTGTGAGTGATGGCTCTGTGCTCCTAGCCCCACTCCTGTCCCTGTCCCTGTCCCTGTCCCTGCCTGTACAAGCTGCAGTGTGAGTGATGGCTCTGTGCCACAGCACCACTCCTGTCCCTGCCTGCCTCACGGCTCTCTTGTTGTTGTTGCAGTTCACAATGTCAAACCTGAATGTCTAGAGGCCTACAACAAGCTCTGGTAAGTGTGTGAGTTCTCTTTTCACCTTTTGGCCGTGTTGATTTGGCAGATATTGTAGTTATGTAGAGGGGAGGTGACAAAAATTCTGCTTTTTTAGGATTTGGTATTAAATAGATCCTGTGAAAGAGCAAAAAGTCCTGTACTCAGTTCACCCCACCTCCCTCTTGGCAATGCCATTTCCTGAGCTGCAGTGGAGGATGATTCCTGTCCTGAGAGCTTTGGTGACATTTGCTGGAGCAGCTCTCCCCCTTCCCTGAGTGATCTTAAAGTTCTGATCCCTGCAGGGAGGGGTGGAATGTTGGCATTCCCACTGCAGCTGCCAGGTTGAGGATGGGGTTTGTGTGCACACTGGAATGAAAGAGAGATCAGTGTTAAATAAAACTTCACCAGTGTTAAACTCAGATGTTAAAACTCCAGAGGTTGATTTCCTCTCAGCTCATTTAGATCTCTCTGCACAAGTCCTGTTGCTGAGCCCAAGAGTTACAGAAACCCTTGCATGGGGTTTGTGCATTGGGGTGATTCCCTCCAGAGGGAGCAGTACTGGGACAGCTTTCCCAAACAGTTACACCTTTAGGAATTACTCACATTTGAAATTGACTGCTTTAAGAGTAAAACTGCAGAAATATGTCTCCTTTTGTGCCTCCACAATCCCCCCCTCTGGAGCCCTGAAAGAACTTTGTGTTTAAATTTGGGGCTGGAGTGAACCTGGCAGCCAGCAGTGCTTTTCTCACTGCCAATACAAACATTCTCAGCATAATGACAATAATGACACCTTCCTGCAACCAACTTTGAAGTGTGAGCACAGCAGCTGGGCTGGAGGGAGAGGAGGAAATCCCAGCTCCCAGTTCATGTCCTCAGCTCATCTCTCACCTCTGTGTTGGGCTGGATAACCCAGAACTGTTCTCCCTGGTGTAGAAGCATAAAAAGCCACTAGAATAACATTCAATTGAGGTATTTTTAGCTTTTTTTTTGTTTAAAAAATAGATATACAATAAAGGACAATTAGCATTCAGCCAGCTTGCTGTTTGAAAGCTCACTATAAACATGTCCAATTATGCAAGCCAGGGAATCACTTCTCTGCAGTATTTCATGAGCTGCCTGAATGTTGAGTGAGAGCAGAGATTTCTGTTTTCAAGGAAAGAGACAAACAGCAAAGAAAGAAACTGCTGACAGCAGTCAGATGAAATATCTGTGGTTGGATTGATTCTTTCCAAAGCAAATTGAAGCATTTCAGGCAAGGAGACAACTTGAATAAAGTAATAAACAAAATTAAGCCTCTCTGAACTTCCCTCCTGCCTCCTCTTAAAGGAAAAAAAGAGAACAGGTTAATTCTGTATCATATCAAAATGAGGATTAGTCATGATCATCATCAGGCATTCATAAATAATGTAATGAAGACAATTACAAGAATATTTCATGAATCACTGTGGTTTAGGAGCCCTTCTGAAGAATTAGGGACTTTTTTTTTTAAATATGTTCTGTGGGCATTTTTCCTCTAATTTTCAACAATATATGGTAGAATTATGCAATAATTTCCCATTCCTCTCCAAAGCTGACTTTCCAGGATCTCATTCTGCTTTGCAAAAAATGAACTATCCTTGAGAACATCCTTGGAGAGTCATTTTATCATATTATTTACACTGGCTAGTGAGAAAATATGAAGGTACAAATTGGTAATGAGATTTGCTCAAGGTTGTCTGGAAAGTCAGTGGCAGAATCCAGAGGAAAACTCATCTCTAATGACTCCCAGCCCCAGCCCAGCCTACTTTTTATTCCTTGATTCTGTGCAGAGACTCTGCCTGTGAGCCAAACTGAGGAAGAAGGGTAATTATTCAGGGAAAAATAGAAAAAAGGCAGAGTTCAACCAGACTAGTTGACTTATTCATCAAGGCACAGTGCAGGCAAAGCTGTCTTGACTGAGTCAGCAATCAGCAAAACTTAATTTCCTCATGCTAATATGGGC
>NW_005054387.1:1604551-1625656 GCF_000277835.1 Geospiza fortis
AGGAATTTTGAGTTGGAGGTATTTTTAAGGCAGTCCCAGTGTTCATTAGTGGGTGAGTTGCCTCAAAGTAAGAGCACTTGCTGAAATCAAAAATCAATACTGTGAGCTACAGCCACTATTTCATTTATCAAATTATTTTTATTCATTCAGCTCAGCAGTTCTAACTGGTTTAGAAGAGTGTGCTTTCATATTTCTGATTCTTCTCCGTTGAGGGGAGCTTTTCCTCAAGCAAAGAAAAGCTTTTCCTCAAGCAAATCACCCATGTAGGCTGAGTTTTCAGTGAGATATCCTGACATTTGTTTTCCTGATGTGTTGGATAACCTTTTAGATAAATATAATTATTTAGATACACCTAATTTACTGCATCCAAAGATGCAGTAAATGTTATATATTATAGAAATGTTGTAGATCTTTGTTAGAAATTTCTAAAAAAATGGTAACACTCACCTTAATTCTCCATGGGGGTGTAGCCACCTTCCCCCTGCATAGCAGAATTTACTATTTCAGCTTTCTCCTCTGCCAAATAAATCTTGTGAATGTTCCTAGCATGATGCTGTGTTATACATTGATCAACTGTGGCCTCCCTGAAGGCAATGCAACCCAGTGTCTGTGTGTTCCTTGTTTTCAAGTCAAGAGGTGCTGCCAAAGATTCATGAAGAAAAACACTACCCTTGTGCTCTGGTGGGGACTTGGAACACGTGGTACGGAGAGCAGGATCAGGCTGGTAGGAGATAGAAGTACAACCCAATGTACACCCATGTGCTTGGCAGGTTTTCTTCTTTTGAAATCATCTCCCCTGTGTGCACTCCAGGGGGTGTGTGCATCACTCCTCAGCTGTCTTAAATAAATGTGCACTGCTTGCTTTTTGTGCTGGGTTGGACAGCAGAGCGTTCATCCCTTCAGTTTTGTCTCGTTGTGGATGTGTTTTCATGTTTTCCAGGTGGTGATGGTTGGTAAAATGAAGAGGTTTTGGGGATGTATTTATAAAATACACTCCTGTGGGAACCTGAATATTTATGGGTGACTCTTGCAAAGGCAGAGTTTGTCCCTCCTTGGGCACTATAAAAGCTTTGCTCAGCCTTTCAGGCTGTAATTGCTGTATGATAATAAATTATAAATCATTCCAAACCATCTGCATTGTGAACTTCACATTAAACTTTACTGGGGGAAAATAAAAATCTTTCTGTTCATGTTCATACAAGGATACTGCCTAACTATGAAAACAAACTGGAGCTAGACATGGCTGAAGAGCTGCTACAGAGGTAACTCCAAAGAGCCCAGTGTAGAGAGAAAACCTGAAAAATGCCCTGGGAATTGGAAGGAATGGGAAGCCACAAATCCAAATCCATAGAGGTTCTGTGAGAGCTGTGCCAGGCTCAGTGCTGGGGCTTCCTGATTAAAAAATCAACTCCTGCACACAGCAATTCTCCCTGCAGTGCCAGCATGTTGCAATATTGACCCTGAACAAATGCAGGGAATTAACAGCAGATGAACCAAACAATGTCTGAGACCAACCCTGGAAGTCGAAGGGGAATTGGGGAACGAGGACAATTGAAATGGGAATTCCTCAGGCAAGTCCCAGTGGCTGCTTTTGGAACAGATGAACACAGGCTGGGTCTGTCACTGCATCCCCAGCCTGCCTTGGAAATGTTCTTGCAGCACTGGAATAAAGCAGATTGAGGGGTTGGACTTGTTAGCATATTGTTTACACTGGCTAGTGAGAAAACATCAACATAATGAGAAAATGAACAACAATAATGAATTATTAGTGTTCAGTGCTGGGTTAATGTCAGGTGGATCCATCAAATCTGCCCTGGGGGTGAGGCAGCAGGAGCAGGAGGAGAAATCTGCTCTCCCATCAGCCTGTGGAAAAGGCACAGAGCTGCTCAAGAGGGCAGAAAATAGGTTTTATTTTTCTGTGAGGTGAAATTACTGCCTTTCTATACTAATTGCTTGTAAATACATATTTCTGTGATTTATTAAAGGGCTTTATTCTGATTTATTAAAGAGGGAATGCTTTGAAAAAAATTTAGATACAACTATAGATACTGGAATTGTTTTTATAGGGGAAATCCCAGCAAATATTCAGCTTTCTTCTGCTTTTATTCATGTTGAGCTCAGAAATAACATTTGCATCGTTTTTCATGTCCTACAGAAAATGTCTTGCTTGTGTGCTGGAGTAATTTACTGAACTGAAAATCTGCCCCTCTGCTGCTCTTAGATGAAATTGGTACAAAGCACCTTTTTGGAACTAAGTCATCCTCTTCAGCTGAATCTTAATTTCAATAACAGTCATGACAAGTCATCACATCTTACTAGCATGGCAACAAAAAGTCTTTTCAGAAATTCTTCTGTTACCCTCAGAGTAAATTGCAAAATTTTCCAAGGAAACCCCTTTCAAATAGCAGATTATTCCATTATCCCTAAAATAATCCAATGTGATTTTCATTAATGAAAATCTATTTTCAAACCTGCTGCTTGGTTTCTATTTTTGTGTAATTTTGTAGTGTGAAGGGCATTTTATAATGTGATTTTTCCATAAGATTTACCACTGGTCTGGGACATGCCTGAAAAAAACTGAAATTTTCTCTGTTTCAGTTCATTTGTGGAGATATGAGGGAGGTTACCCAGCTCTCAATGAGGTCATGAGCAAACTTCGTCAAAATAAGGTAAAAAATACTGATTTTGTTACTCAGAAAAGAGCAAAGAACAGGCAGAACAATTTTTAAAAAAGCAGATTTAGATACCAAAGTTTCTCCTCCCTTCCTGTACAAGCCCAGAAACCTCTTGGAGAAAGGATTTATTGTCACATTAATGTTTCATTCCTGAATACCTCCCCTGTAAATCCTTGGAATTCTCAGATTCACCAGAGAGAATTCAGGTTCCTTTCAGGATTTCACTGTCCCACAACCCTGGCAGCATTAAAAAAAAAAACCCAATCTAAGGCACATCTGGTGTCCTGCTGTTTGTTGCTGCAGAATTTGACCCATTTTGCCCCATTATTTTTTTAGGAATTCACAGAATTCCGGAAGGAGAGGGGTAACATGCTCCTGTCCCGTAAGAACCAGCTCCTGCTGGAGTTCAGCTTCTGGAATGAACCTGTTCCCAGAGATGGCCCTAATATTTATGAACTGAGATCCTACCAACTCAGAGTAAGTCCAGATTTTATTTCTTTCTGATTTTTGATGATCTGTGCTGTCCTAAAAAAACCTTTGGAAGGTTTTTATGGCAGACAGAGCTTATCTGAAAAATCTGATTTTTATCAGGGGTGGTTTCTGAGTCAGGGCTGCTCTCAGTGTGGGGTCTGAGGGGAAGGCAGGCTCCAACAAGATCCTGATGTCTGCAGGGCTGAAACCCTGTGGTTGCTTTGAGGGATGCTTCAGAGATGACTGAGAGGTGCTAAGCAGAGCAATTAGAGATTATTTAAATATTCTTATCACTCCCAGCAAGGGATTGTGTTAATGCAGGGCAGTTTCCATACAGAAATGGTGTGAAAATTGTATAATATTTTGTTTTAAACTGCAGTTTTAACAGTGGGTTTTGTTTCTGCAGCCTGGAACAATGATTGAATGGGGCAATTACTGGTAAGTGTTAATTAATTAAGGTAAGTGTTGGCTTCAGCCCTGGGCTGCTCCTACTTGAGAGGTGCAGGTGTAGAAAAAGGAGGGCAGGAGGTGCCAGGGTGGCACCAAAACCACCAAACCCCCAGTCCAGGGGCCTGGTCAGACAGTCCTGTGACCCTCTGAGGGGAAAAAAAAAGCAATTTTGTGCACAAACAACCCTCTGTGGTTTGGCTTTGCTTCCCAAAACCCTTTCAGTTTGCTACAAAAACCTGGATTTTCAGCAGAAAGCTGCTTGGGAAGAGTGGCACTTCTTCTGGGAGCCTTGGTTCATCTTTCCCAAAACACTTCCAGCTGAAACCTTGGCTCTTTGAGCTTTCAAAGTCAAGTTACTTCTTGAAAAGCTGCTGAGCAGCACATCTGTATTTTAATATATGGGTTAGAAGTATTTGAGACAGTTTTCTATTGATTATATGCTTGTGGGTTTGTCTTATTTTTAACCAGTGTAAGCTTATTTCAATTTACATTCCCTGTTCTAGTGGTTGATAGTTAAACAATTTGAAGTATTTTCAATTATTTGGGCAAAGGTGAGGACTTAGATTTTCAGCCTTGTGATTGATATAATTTTTTCAATTACAGTCATTTGAACAAATTGAATTTAGAATTTTTTTTTATAAAATAGGCACATCTCTACTGGTAGAAAATCTGTTTTATAACATACAAGAAGAGAAATATTTATCTTAATTTATGCCAAGATCTGAATGAATAAAAAGTTGTATTCCACTACCACAGAATCTTTGGAAAATTAATGTGGCAAAGCTGACATGACTAAAATTTAAGGATTTAGTGATAAAACCTTCTATAAAGGTTAACTGGTTAACTATAAAGGTTAACTGCTGAATTTAACTGTCCCAGCAATTCTCTTTATCCTGACTTTGGTTGAGAAAAGTGATTAATACAAAATTTAGTGAAAATGTAGCCTCCAATTTTAATGCATCTTAACAAGACACAGAAGTAAATCTTAATTATTTAGTGCTGAAAACGAGCATGCTGCAGCTTTTTTCTTTATTTTAATTGCTGGAGTGCACAGCAAATGCAGTTTAACATTCCAGCTTCCCTTCCAGTCTGGTTTTTCCCCATTTTCCAGTGGTTTTTCCCCATTTTCCAATGGTTTTTCCCCATTTTCCCTGATGTCCCAACAATTCTCTTTATCCTGACTTTGGTTGAAAAAGTGATTATTACAAAATTTAGTGAAAGTGTAGCCTCCAATTCCAATTTTACTTAGTGCTGAAAACGAGCATGCTGCAGCTTTTTTCTCACTTTTAATTGCTGAAGTGCACAGTAAATGCAGTTTAACATTCCAGCTTCCCTTTCAGTCTGTTTTTTTCCCATTTTCCCCTGGTTTTTCCCCATTTTCCCTGATTTCCTGCCCAGATGTGCAGGCTCTGATGTCTCCTTGCTCCCCTGCAGGGCTCGTGCCATTCGGTTCAGACAGGACAGCAATGAAGCAGTTGGGGGATTTTTCTCCCAGATTGGACAGCTCTACATGGTCCATCACCTTTGGGGTAAATTCCTCTTTCTGCTTTCTTCTCCCTCTGAGCCAACCCAATCACTTTGCCCAGGAGGAAATAGTTTTACAAAAGTTTTACATAGAGTTTTACAAAAGGCAAAGGAAATGTCTTAAAAGTTGAGGTTTAAAGTTTTTTTATTTTCCTAATTTTTTAATTTGCTGATTTTTTTTTTTGTGTAGATAAATTTATTCTTCACCAAATAAGAAATGAATATTTCCTGTTTTGTTCTGTTTTTCCCCCAGTTTCTGCTGTTCCTTTCTCATTAGGAGCTCAGTGTTTGCTCTCAGTCCCACAGCCATGACCCTGCTGTCCCAGCTCATGCTGAAATCAGTTTTTTTACAGTTTCATTTCAAACCTCACATTCACCACACCTGCAGAAAGGAAATCAGGCATTTATTTCCACTCCTGCATGCAGGTGTTTTGCCTCTCTCTGTACATTCATATTTATAAACACCTTAGGATTGTTTCAACTTGAAAAATAGTAATTTGTTAGAAATGACTCAGTTTTTTCTTCATATCCCAACAATCCAGAATTTTAGATTTCAGCAATCTGGCAGCCCTCATGTACAGCTGTGCCCCTGCTTTATCTTACCTGTGCCCAGGCATTTTCTGTCTTCCCCAGCTCCTTCTTTTTGAGATTTTCCTTCTGGCAGAGAACTCCTGATTTTTTTTTCCTTCCTGCTTTTCCCAGCCTCCTAATTCCTCCTTGGAATTCTTTTAAGGGATTTCTTCCTGTTCAGGAGGGAAAGGAATCACTTTGTGCTTGTTTTCCCAGCTTACAAAGACCTGCAAACCAGGGAAGATATAAGGAATGCAGCGTGGCATAAACCTGGCTGGGATGAACTGGTTTATTACACAGGTAACCCATTAACTTCTCTGGAATCCTGGGGGCAGACTTTGAGCTTTGTGCCACCCTCTCTGCTCCTCAGCACATCCCACTGGCAGAAAAAGTTTTGTATCTCGGGGGAAATGTGTGTCTGTGTCAGTTTTTAGTCTGTAAAGGAGCAGAGGGGTTTTGCACTGAGCTGTAAGGTGAATTTTGCAGCTGGTTGTACATGGAAAAGTTGCCCAAGTGCTAAAAAATTGCTGCATTAATACTGAATTTTTAGAGCAGCATTTCTGTGGAATGTGAAAGAAACAGATTTATGTAAATGCTTGTCCAAAGATTTAAGGAGCCAGGAGTGAAATTTACCTTGATATTAAATGATTACTTCTGATATTTAATGAAATACAGGAGCCTTGTTAAATGCATTGCTGGGAAAAGGGAATTTAGACTTTGGAACAAAAAGCCAGGAGATCTTTGAGATCAAAGAAAGCTGTCACAACAGAACTCCCAGAAGTGTGCCAAGATGTCAGATTTGGGCTCCATAGGGCACATTTCAAAGGAAGTTACACCACAAAAATGTAGGATCACTTCCATTTTGGTGGGAAAAATGGAAATATTTGTCTTCAAACGAGCAGAGAGATGATATTAAAATATTTTTTTCCCACAACCACCGTGCTAGAGGGATGATTACTGAATGTGCTGAACTCTGTCAGTGAAATTCAAACCACTCTCCCATTTTTTTCAGTGCCCCTTATTCAGGAGATGGAGTCCAGAATCATGATACCCTTGAAGATTTCTCCACTTCAGTAAAGTCACTGATTTTCTTGTGCCTACATAGATGAAGTGACAAGTATTTGTCTTAATTTATGGTATACACTGTATATCATAGTCTGAAATATAAAAGTACTGTATTGAGCTTATAAAAGAGACCTCTTTTCTTCAGAACCCACGACCTTCTGCTCTTAGGGGAAAAAAAAAATAACAACAAGACTGTGATTAAAAGGTTGGTGAATTGAAAACAAGTCCAGATGTGTGGGCCAGGTCCCCAGGGAATGTGTGACCTACAGGATTGGGAATCTCCTGCTCCACAGGCAGTGCCCAGAGCTCAGGAGCAGCATTGCTGTGAGCATTTAATGACTGCAGCTCTCCAAAGCAAACGTGGGAGTGAAATCAGAAGCTCTGGAGAAATGAGAATTTCATTGCAGGTTGTGAAACCAGCAGCTCTGGGGCTGCTGTGAAATCACCCCTGGCTGGTGGAGCAGGCCTGAAATCAGCCAATCTCCATTTCCAAGCAGGCAGTCATTAATTTGGGATAGTGCTGTGTGGCAGGGGATGGATTTGGGACAGAAGGGGCATTGCAGGGTCTCTGAGCACACGTTTGTGTGCAACCTCCCCCTGGAATGGATCCCAGGCAGGGTGAGCCACGCTTCCCCCGCAGACACTGCCTGAACACCCTGCAGGGAATCAATCCACCCCAAAGCATTTCCCTCCCCAAACAGCTCCAAAATCTGGGAAAAGGGGTTGAATTTAATAAGCAGTGCTGGTTCAGCCTCAGAGGGGGGCTGCAGTCCCCGTGGCTGGGTTGGTGTGTGAAGCTGGGCTTGGCATTTCTGTGTACCATGGTGTCCAGTTCTGTTTTGGTTTCACTTTTAGGCTAGAATGTATCCACACTTTTTGGTGTCTGCAACGATGTGAACATCCTGTAAGTGACAATAATATTCTCTCTCTCTCTCTCAAGTGGCTCCAAGAATCAGTGTAACATACTGAATGTACAAATCAGTTCTGAATGTCCAGTTTGTACATTTCAAGAAGTTTTCAGGAAGAACATATCAGTCAATAAAAACCTTTTAATTTTCACTTTTTTCTGGAATCTCCTATGTATTGCACCACTTGTGTTTTTTCTCCTCTTGCAGTGTTTAGTATAGAAAATTTAGAATATTTCAGCTCAATTAACCAATATCACTTCTCTGGGCTGGGGACAGCATTTCCCATTTTCTGCTCTCCTTCTCCAAAGTGAATTTACAATCTCTCCATCACATCCCATTCTGCTGAGTGTTCTGTGATGATAAATACAAAACACTTTTCCTTTTGATTTTTCTCCACAAATGATGCTTCATTTTGCAGGTGTGGTTTCTTTCCCACTTGCACTCGTGCCTCCCCTTGAGTTTCCCCTTGAACAAAGTCAATATTTGATCTGGTTCTTGTCTGGTTTTATATTTTCCTCCTGTTGCCAAGTGATGATGGGATTTTACTGAGGCACACTCTGTGCTGTATCAGCTTGAAGTTGCTCAGTGGGCCAAGGAAATCATTTGAGCTGATCCTTCCTTGTAAGTCAGCCCTGAGTACTGATATCACCTGGGGCTACCATTTTTCCTTATTTTGGGGCTGCTCTTGAGCTGCAGAAGGAAAAAAGGGATGCCAATATCACCTCCCAGTCCTTTTGATCTCTCCCAGATTTCTTTTCCCTGGAGAATTGTCCTTGTAACTCCCACCCAGCAAACTCAGCCAGAGACAAACAGCAAAAAAACATTTTTGGCGCCACAGGATTTTTTGTGTTCTGATGCTGTCTATGTTTTTTACCTTCACCAGGAATTCAGTTCTGCTTGGCACAGCTTTGTTGTCCAAAGACCACAAAGTTTTGCCTGGATGAGGAATCAGAGCAGTAACTGGGTGTTCTGTGGGATGAGATCACAGAGTGCAGGTCCCTCACCCACTCCCAAGATCTGAATTCCCCCTGGAATTCTGAATTCCCCCTGCCCTGATGTGTCATGGATGAACCTCCCGTCATTCTGAGCTTCCTGCTCTGCTCTGGCTGCCCTCTGGGACAGAAAAAACAGATAAAACTGATAAAACTCCTTATTTTACCTGCAGCTAAAGCAGTTCCTGCTATTTTCCTTACAGATATCAGTGTAAGCTCAAAAGGAAATGGGCAATGCCAATTTTTCCTTGGCTTCCCTTTGCCTGAGCTGGGTTTTCCCTGGTTCTGTGAACTCTGTTGGGATTTTCCCTCTTGATTCCATGGCTGAATTCAAGTTTTCCTTAGGTGAGCAATCCCTCAGCATCTCTTACAGAGCAATCCCTCAGCATCTCTTACAGCACAGCTGCTGCAGTTCAGAGCTGAAGTCACTTCCCAAAGGTGAAAAGTGGGGACAGTGCTTGGAAAGGCCTCTGGCAAATCTCAACTCTTATTCCACTGCAATGACACAATTAAAACTCAGGTTTAATTGTCCTGGAGAAGGCTGCAAACTGTCCCACATGCAAATACATAATTTAAAGCAATTCTGTCTTACTGAATAATCACATTAAAAGCTTTTTTATAAAGGCTGGTGATCAAAAGACCCACCTGGATGGAGCCCAGGTCCTCCCTGTGTGCCCTGTGCTGCTCCCCAGACTTTGCCCCTCTCTGCTGGGATATGTCAGGCAAACCTGTGACACTGAAACTTTTCCTCCCCCTGCTCTATTCCCTGCTGGGAATTTTCCACTATTTCACAGACAAAACAGCTGAGCCTCTCCTGAGCTCAGCAATGCTCCTGCTGCCTCCTGGGCTAGAGGTCAGCCTCCAGTGCAAGGGGAGGGGGGCATTTTATTTTTTCTTTTCCAAGGCAGTGTGACCTAAAGAGCTGTTGTGAAATCCCTGGCACAGCCCCACGTTTCCATAGAGCCCCGAGTGGCAGCAGCTCCTGCTGTGAATGTTAACTTCATTTCCAGGGCTCTGCCAGAGCCCTGAGCCATGCCCCAGTGCCCTCCAGCTGATCAGCTCCATGGCACATTTATTTCCTTTTTGTTTCCTTATTTCTTTTCCTTATTTTGCTATTTATTTGCTAGTTTTAATTCCATAAAAACAGCAGACAAATTCCTTCACTTCCTAACTGTGGGGTTGCACAGGGAAAAGTAGGAGCAGAAACTCTTCAGATGTGCCCTGCTGGTGCAGCCCTGCCTGAACAGAAGCAGGATTGTCCAGGAGCTGCCCTGGGAGCTGGCTGGGATTTCCCTCAGGAAGGATTTCCATCTTTAACACTCCCAGAAGTTGTGGGGAGCACTGCCAGCCATTGTCTGCTTGGCTTTTGTGGGGTTTGCTGAAGCCTCTGCAGATCCTCTGGGGCTTTTACATGTCTGCCTTGCTCCAAAAACCATCCCAAGTCTGGTTCTGGATTTGTTTCCTTTTAACCCTTCTCTGCTATTTAAATGCTGTTGTAACCTCAAGCCAAAAACATTTTTCAGCTGCAGCCCTCTCTCTGGGCTGTGGTGACTCCTCTGTCCCCCATCTCCTCCTCACAGAATGAACAGAACCAGTGTTTGCTTTAAGTGCTGCTGCTGCTCTAATGACTGGACAGCAGCTGTCTCGTGGCACCTTGGTTTAATCATCATAAATTAAAGACATTCAGTGCTAATTGTGAAAAGCAGTGATTATTACGAGAAAATGGGAAATTTTGGAGGGTAGGGACATCCCTTGTTTCTGTTTCTGAAATATGTGGTGGGGTGAAAGACAATTGCCACACTTCTGGAAAAATACTGGGGCTCTTTGTAAGCACTTAGAAGATAAAAACCTCAGCAGATATTAAATGTTTTTAGTATTGAATCATGTCATATTTACCCATCTTTCTCCTGTGTGCTGTGGGGATGGAAGGAGGGGGCAGGTGTGATGGATTTTAACATTGGTAAAGCTTTCCACATCCTCACAGGTGAGATTCTTACAAGCCAGGGAAATAAAAGTCCCACAATGTGAAAAACACTCAGGAGAGCTGTCAGCATTTACCAGGTGTGTGCTCCTGGATCAGACACTAAAGAGACTCCTTAGAAAACCAGGCTCCATCAGCTGGAGCTCAGAGGAGTTCTTAGAACAGGTCAGGCTTAACTCTGGCAGAGTTTAGGGGTGGTTAATCCACGCTGGAGGCAGAGGAAGGGACTGAGGTTTCCTTTTTAAAGGTTGATGAATTCACTCCCATCCTGTTACAGCTGCTGGGGGTGGGTTGGAAATGAATAAAACATTCCACAAACACTGGGACCGCTTCCCAAAATCAGCAGTTTGGAGTTTGATTGGAATATTTTGGTGAAGAATGGGAACCACTCAGTCCCTCACCTGAAAATATTTCTTGGTCAGGGATGAACATTGGCTCTCAGATATCCCTGCAGCTCCTGCACCAGACAGGTTGAGTAACTGATGTTGAGTAACAGGTGACACCACAGGTTCTCTGTAGTCATAATTTAATGAAATCAGAGATATTTAGAGATGTTTTCCAGCTGTTCACTGCTTACCTGCAGCTGGGATTCTGTGCAGTGAAAGGTACTTGCCAAACTGCAGCCTGAATTACATTATTAATATTATCATCATCATCATCATTATTATTATTATTGATTAGGCAAAGTCAGCAAGGGTGGCCTTGTTCTTTTTTTGTCACCCAAAATAAATAGAGGCATTACTGATGAAACAACAGGTGTGCAATATTGACCAGGAGAGAATCTCTTCAGGTATTTTTAACTTTTTATTTTCTATGTTTAGTCTTCCCTTGGAAGTAAATAATTTATTTCTTCCACCATAGGAAAGTTTTATTCAAAATCTTCCCCATTTTCATTCCAACCTATCTGAGCAGCATGGTGCCATTTGCCACACGAGCCAGAGTGCAAGGTCCCCAACCCCCAGAATCATTAAAAACTCCAGGCCACAAGTTTGCAAACAAATAAATGTTTAATGGCATTGTAGAATGGATTTACAGGTGTTAAATAGATTATTTTACAGGAGGATTTATCGCTCTTCCAGCTCCTTTAGCAGTTCATCAAAGTGGGTGATGTACCACTTGGCTTTCTCCTTCACTTGCTTTCTGACCACATTGCCTCCAAATCCAATGAAGCAATCCTGGAAAAACACAAGGAATGGGCACATGGGTTATTGCATGGAAGGAGGGGAGTTCTCAGTAATTAAATTTGCTTTTAAGATTGGATTTTAAAACCCCTGCCCTGTTTTCCTTTGCATTCATTTTTCAGATTTATTAACAATTCATTCTGCAGCATTTTGGTTATTGGGGTTTTTCTCAGTGCCTTGTAGCCTCCAGATTGTTCAGATGTGAGATTTTACTGAGAATCTGATGTAAATGTGATGCAATTCCATTCAAGAGCAGGTAAACATTGGCTCATGCATGAGCATCCCACAATTACCCCTCTCCTGTTTATCTTACCTCTGTTTGCCTCATCCCAGAGATACCAAAAGCAAACTTTAACCCTGTCCTCAATCATTAACCAGAGCAATCCTCATTTCTGCATCTCACAAAACCCCCTGCAGTGAAAGTGCAGGGTTTAAATTTTCCACTGCAGCTTTTTTTTCTTTTTTTTTTTTTCTTTTTTTTGCCTAGAGGTGGGAAGCATTAAACAAATCCTGAGCAGTTTTGGGGTATTGGGGGAGGGAAAGGAGCTAAAGGGGAGGTGGGATTAAAATCTCTCCCTGAGACATGAGCATTTATAAAAGTTTTCTTTCTGGTAATTTTTTTATTTAAGAATCCAAACTTCACTCTTCTCTTTGCCCCAAGAATTTGCTCAGAAGGAATTCAGCGTTTCTGTAATACTCACTCCAGGGGGGCAGGCTTCCATATCTGTAGCTCCATCTCCAATCATAACCACTTTCTTGAAATGGAACTGTTCTTTCAGATGAGTGATAACCTTTCCTTTCCCCCCTGATTCAGCTGTTGGTTGTGTTTCATCGAATCCTGCATATTCTCCTAGAAAACAAAGGAAGGACAAGTTGGAAATACAGATATTTTGAAGGAAAAATAAATGAAGGAAAATCTCTGTCTGTGGTTTTGATTTCAGTGCTTGCAGCCCTGTAAAACTCACAGCACAGCATCCCAAATCAGTAATTCTGAGGTAAGTTTAAGGCTGGGATTTCACCCAAGTGTTTCAAAGAAAAATGGAGACATTTTCAGAGAAAACCAGAAACCTGTGTGGGCAGTGCTAGCAATCGATTCGCAGCCACTCTGGTGTGAACATCCCAGAGCAGCACCCAGGATGATGCAGAGACAGAGCAGAAAACCCTGAGTAAGAACAAGCTCAGCACCTACAGCTCTGCTGGGGCAGAGCTTCAAAGCCAGAGCAGCTCCAGAGCCCAAAGCCCCTGCAAGGCAGGGCTGGGAGAGCACCTCAGGTCATGGACTCTTTAACTTGAAGGAGAGGAGAAAATGAAACTCTGCTCTCAGCAGCTGTACAGAGTTTTACCTTTGGCACAGCTTGCAATTAAAAAGTAACTGCAGCTCTATTCCTTACACTGAGCACACCCTGAGCTGGTTTTTGGTATGGTTTTGTAATTTTCCTCCATGGATTGGTAAGAGGACAGTGCCTGCAGCCAAATACCTGAGAGCTGGAGGCAGGAAAGTGCCATTGATTAGCAGAGGGAGGAGTTTGGAGGGGGCTCTCACCGTTGAAGTAGAATTTGAGCCTGTTGGCAAAGACGTTTGCTGTGGGGATGTTCAGCTGCAGGGCCACGTGTTCCACAATGCTCTGAAAGCCCCCTGAGACCAGGAACACCTGAACCCCTCGCTGGTGGAGTCTGCTCACCAGCTCCCTGGGAAGAGACAGACAAAAGTCAAAGAGATCCTCCCTGAGCCAGGCTTTGTGCTGCTCCAGCTTCCTTTGGGGTGTGCTCCATCCATCTCTGCTGCCCAAAGCTTTTCCCTCTTTGTTTGTGCACACACCTGGCTGGCAAGAGCTGCACAAAACCATCATTTCATTCCTCAAAAACAAGCACTCCCTAAAACTGCTTTCTTTCCACTTTCACATTAGTTCCCTTGAACAAGTGAGAGCAGATCCAGGTCAATTTTTTTTTTTTTCTCAGCAAGAAAATAATCTGGAATGCAGCAAAAAGCAGGGGATGAGAGAAAACCACTGCTCCAAAATGCTAAGTGGGCTGAAAAGTGCAAAATGCAAATGTTTTCTAGCTCCCAGTTGGTTCACCAGATGCTGGACACCAATGCCATCTTTAGAAGAGGGCACCAGCTAGAGAAAAGGAATCAAAAAAAGAAGTTTGCGAGCCCAGTAATGCCAGCAGGACTTGAAGGCAGTGCAAAGTCTTGGGATTTGGCTCTGGGGGCAGAAGATCAGCCTGCAGCAAGGAGAGCAGGGGAAGGGGTGGCAGGACCAGCAGAAACACTGAAGACTGAAATGCAAAGCAGAGGCTTAAAGCAGGACACAGAAAAGGAGGAAGAAAGGGAAGGAATGAAAAGGAGGAAGAAAGAGAAGGAATGAAAAGGAAAATCACATGATCCTGAACAAGGAAACAATGTTCTCTTTGTAGCTACCTCTAGCTGTCTTCTACAGAAAAAAAGATAAAATACAAGCACAGGATCATCAAAAACTCTTTTTATATGCTAAAAATATTTCAGACTTGAAGCTATGGTCAGATTTTGTAGCAAAGAAATTCTTTTCAATTGATAGAAACAACTTGAATAGGGGAAAAAAATCCCCAGAGCTTTTCAGTTTAAATAGTTCATGTTCATTCCAAACCTCAGGATGAATGAATGCACATATTTATGTGTGTTTGCTTTAATTTTAATGTTTTGAGGGACTGCAGAATGGGTAGCTCTAAGCAATGGATCCCCCAAACTGCACTGAGCAGAGCCAGAGAGAGGCAACAGAGTTGCAGAATAGACCAGATTTGAGGAGGTATTAAATCTCCTCCAAGTCCCATCACCCATGAAAAACCAGTGGTTGAACAGATTCTTTTCCATGCCCATTTAATCCTTAAACCAGGGTCTGAGCTTGGCAGATCCTGGTTTGAGGGTTAAATGGGCATTTCTTTTTCCATGGATGTTTAACCACCAGCCATGGAGCCAGTGATCCATGCTGTGCTCTGTACACACCCAGCATGGAGATGGGGCAGGAAAGGCAACACAAACCAGCTCTGTGGCCTTACAGCATCACTAATGACACAGAATTTGCTTTATTTATTGCATCTGCTTCCTGAACACTTCAAAAAAAAAAAATTCAATTCTTCTTACCTTATTCCTGGAGTTAGCTGAGGTGGGTTGTCAGATATTAATTTCTGCACTTGTTCATAGGAGGGCCTGATGAGACCCAACCGTGCTGTGAGAGCTGCCTTGAATGTCACAGTGCCACCCATGGCTCTGCGGGTCCTGAGGGACAGCCAGACATCAAATCAGGGACACTCCACCAGCCGGGGCTGCTCCCAACACCACAGCATTAACGAGGAGGGACAAGGAGCCAGGTAATGCTGAACCCCAAGGATTGGTGGCCAGGAGAGCTCCATGCATGGGGGAACCAGTGGAGCAAAGGAAAAGGGCTCCATTCCCTCTGTGATGCCTGACTGGGAGCACATTCCTGAGCTGAACCCAACAGAGCTTTGGCTAAAAACTTCAGCTTGTGCTGTTTCCCAGCCTCAGCAATGGGTTGGGATTGCTGTCCCCTCTCCTCCATCTCATGGTAAGGTTTTCTTATTCAGAACAGGGTTTGGTACTGCTTAGCCAAGTTTAATGATGAGGGCTACTCTTAGCCTATCAAAATTACTAATAGAGTAATTTAAAATTACCAATAGAGATGGTAATTCAAAATTACCAATAGAGATTTAATTCCAGGGTAGTTTTGTTGGGCAGCCTCACAATTCCCAAACAAAGTCACCTCATCCTTATTACCCCATCCTCATCCACTTATTACCTCACTTATTACCCCATCCTCATCCATTTATTACCCCATCCTCATCCACTTATTACCTCACTTATTATCCACTTATTACCCCATCCTCATCCATTTATTACCCCATCTTCATACACTTATTACCCCAACCCCCTTTACAAACTGTAACCATCTACAACAGAACCAAATGACTGCAAAGGACAAATCCATGCTCACAGACCAATCCATGCTCACAGCTCCATCACCCCTGGCTCACTGTGCCTGACCTGTGTGAGCTCCCCAACCTCACTCACATCTCTGCCATGGCTCACTGCGCCTGACCTGAGCTCCCCAGCCTCACTCACATCTCCGCCACGGCGTCCCCGACCCCGCAGAACTTGGCCAGCTCGTCGATGCCCTCCTCCCTGATGACGGTGCTGTCCACGTCGAAGCACACGGCGTCGGCGCTGCGGAAGATCTCCTTCAGCTCCATCAGGGATGCCATCCTTTTGGGAGCCTTCTTACTGTGAGGGGACAAGATGAAATCTGAGTGGGAGTAGTGCACTGTTTCCTGAGCCATTGGTGCTGCTGCTCTGGCGCGGGCGAGAAGGGCCGAGCGCAGGCGGCTCAGGGCTTTTATCCCGGGGGAAATGGTGGTGGAGGTCTGCCCCAGCTGCTGATTTGCTCCTGCTGTTGCTGCCTACTGATGGTCACCTCGTGCTCCAGGTGGGCTGTGGAGCCCTGGGCTGCTGCTGATTTGTTGTCTGCAGGCTCGGCCCATTCGTGGGTTCAAGGTTGCAGTCCTTGGCATTGCCTGAGGCACCGGGCTGCCAAGAGCTCTGTGGGGTTGCAGGGCTCTGGTTCAGCTCAGGGGGGTCTTGGTTTCTCATCTCTCCCAGGCTGGGGTCTCACAGCAGGTGCTGCAGGACACCCAGGTCCTAAGGATTGATTGCAAACTATCCTAAACCTATCAATGAGCGGTTGTCCCTAAGTCAGGAGGGTTTAGATCCTGTCCTACATCCTCATTAATAAAAGATTGGACCATTAACATTGGGGATTAGCCTTTCATAAACCCATCAAACCCTTGCCCTTTGAGAACTTCACTCAACCCAAGACATTGCATTTTCCATAATAGTCCCTGAAAAATCATTTTAATCCCTTTCCATAATAGTCCCATTTTCTACCCCTTTTGTTGACAAAAGTTTCTTTTCTACCCTTTTAGATCTGCCCACTACAACATGTTGAGCACTTCTGCAGATCAGAAGCTTAAGGATTTAAATATCTTCTTACTCATCCCTACTCACCTTGTGCTTTCATAGGGGAATTAATTCAGTGTGGATGTTACTGTTTACTAATCTATAATTTAGACACAAACAACACCTGCCTATTTATCTCACTTCTCAGATTTTTGTAGAAGTTTTTGTTTCTTCCAATCTCTCAGACATCTCTCAGGACATGTCTTGTATGATTGATCTGGGTTGCAGGTTCTTTTCCTGGGACAGGGGAAAAACACCATCAAACAGCACATTCTTGAGAATTATGGATGTCTTTATAACCTTTCATCTTTTGTTTCCCTCTCACTAATGGTCAAAGCAGGAACAAGAACCTTTGGGATTATTCCCAGGACATGATGAATATTGGGATACACAAAAGGCTTTATGAAAAATACCCATCATCACTACAAATGTAGAGCACACACCTCTCTTATCTGCTCTTGAGCATGGAATAAAAGAGAATGCTCCAATCTGTTGTTGGGAGGTGGAAATCTGTCTGAAGGAACCACCCAGCCTGAGTGGTGGAACCTGTTGTGAACAGCCAGGAGCCTGACAGATGTCAATGAGCAAGGGACAGAGACAAGGAGTGACATGAGAGGCTCAGATGGGACATTTTTGGGGTTTATTCTGCTGCCTTTGAGGGGGTGGTGGCACTGGAGGAAGTATCCCAAAAAAGGGCTTTTCCAGAGCCCCTCTGAACTGCAGTTTGGCACAACTCTGCCCTTGGTCCATGGACACACCATAAAACCCCAGTCCAGCCTTACAACCATGGCTAAAGGATTATTTGCTGCAGGCCATGTGGGATTTTATCTTTTTCTACAAAGACTGCACCACACATGTAAGAAAAATTAGTTATCATGAGTAACTGATAGTTATATAATAGTCATAATAGTTATAGAATAGTCATAATTAGTTAAATGAGTTATCAGCCATCAGCACAGCATGTAAAAGAAAAGTGGACATCAGAACTTCATGGACATCAGAACTTCATATATAATAGTTCTATAATAGTCAAAATTAGTTAAATGAGTTATGAGCCATCAGCACAGTATATAAAAGAGAAGTAGACATCAGAACTTCATATATAATAGTTATATAATAGTCATAATTAGTTAAATGAGTTATCAGCCATCAGCACAGCATGTAAAAAAAAGTGGACATCAGAACTTCATGGACATCAGAACTTCATGGACATCAGAACTCGCCTCTGTCAGCACCCAGTTCTGAGGTGAGGCCTGGTGGCCAGAAGCCAGCTCTGAGGTCAGGCTTGGCCCTGGCTGGGCAGGTGCCACGTGAATTGCACGTTTGTTTCAGCCTTGACTTGCAGAGCCGCAGAGCTGTGCTTGTGTTTGCAGTGAAAGCTCCCAGATTTCCAGGCAGCAGGGCCGTGTTCCAGGGCAGCTGTGACACTGGCGTCACCAAAGTGTGTCCCAGCAGCCACCCTCCTGATGCAAAGCCACCATTGCCACACCTGGGGCTGCTCTGTAACCCTGTGATGCAATGGCACCGTGTGGGGACATGTCACTGTCACATTTTCTGAAAAATCCCTTCGCCAGGATTTCTTCTCCTGGGAAGTTGAGAAGCCTCAGAGAAAAATGTACATCATAATAATTATCTGATTAGCTTCTCCTGTGTTTGCTGCTTTGGAATGTGGTCTGGACATTGTTTACCAACAGGTGAATGTTTGATTGGTTCCATGTGAATTGCTTTTACTTAATGGCCAATCACCATCCAGCTGTGTCAAGGCTCTGAGGAGTCAGTCACGGGTTTTTATTATTCATTCTTGTTAAGCCTTCTGTAAGTATCCTTTCTGTACTCTGTAGTATAGTATTCTTTAATATAATATCATATCATAAAATAATAAATCAGCCTTCTGAGAACATGGAGTCAGATTCATCTCTTCCCTCATCCTGGGGACCTCACAAAGACCACAGGGACACTGCTCTGTGACGTGACTGCTCAGTGACAAGCTGCAGTTTGGGTCTGGATGCAAGGCTTTAATCTGCCCCAGGAAAAGGTTATCTCTCCACAGGTGTGCTGGGAGTGATGAAATGTTCACGTTTCCTTCTCTCTGATATCCACATTTCCCATGCTCCTTTCCCTGCTGGATGAGCTGACAATGATGGCATGAAAGCTGTGCTGGACTTTGCACTTTGATGGACAAATAAAGAAGAATTATTGTGGAGTCATAGTTGGAATTAACCCTGTCCTCTCTTTATTCCTCTTTGAAAATAGTTTCAAACTGTGGGTTTATGCTGTCTAAAAATGACAAATCGGAAGGGAAGAATTGCAAAAATCATCAGTAGCACATTAGAGCAAAAAGAATTAAAGTTGTGTAAAACCCTTCTACGGACAAAACTCAGCTGCAGTCAGGGAAAAGCAATTTTGTATTCCAGAGTGGTCCAGGCCTGGGTAAGTGGCAGACGTTAATTATTCCAAAATACAGAGCATTTGATTGCTTAAAAGTGTAAATGTTTTAATGAGATGGGAAGAAAAATGAAATTCCCACTAATAATGGGTTCTGTTTCCATATGAAAAACACTGATAGGGAATCTCTGATCTTCCTACCACTGAATTTCAGGTAGGTAATCAATTCCTAGCCTGAAAAGCATCCAAGCAGCAAATATTTCAACAGGTCTGATATAAAATACCATGGGGAAGAGAAGAACAGTGGGCAAAGACAAAAGAGTGAGAGAGAGTGAGGTAGGGTGAAACTTGAGATAAAGATGGAGAAAAAAGAAAATTGTAAGGGGAAAGGGGAATTCTCATGAGATCTCCTTGCCTCCAGACTATGAAGTGTTTGATTGGGCTGTTTTAAAAAACTATAAAGACATTTTCACAAGAAATAATTCTCTTTCATAATAGACAGGGTGGAGTCACAAACAGGGGAATTATGTAAGAGCACATGGGAAAGGAAAACAACTGAAATCCTCTCTGTTTGCTGTCCCTTCAAAGAAGGGCACTTGCCTCACGGGGAAAATCTGCCCCATCCTCTGTATCCACAGGTAATGTGGAAATGCAAATGGAAGCAGTAAGTGGTGCTCAGAACTGCAGGTGTTCTGGGGCTGCAAGGTTCTGATGAGATCTCAAACCCCTCATTGTGACTAAACCTCCCTTGTTGTCATATTTCATCTTTCAGAAGTGCTGCCACGCTGCTACTTTGCATGATGATCACATTTATTGCTGTTAAAAATGAAGATTAAGTGAATCTTAATGGAATATTACCCAGCACTCAGGAATATCCTTGTTTGCAAACAATTTCTGATTCATTTCCCCACTTAACATTGTACTGAACAGTAACAGAAGTTCAACCACATCAAACTGTTTCTTTTGCCTTGAAGGGAAACTGCTGCTCAGAGCAAAGGATTTGGAGAAAATAGTTCTTGAAAGTTTTTTTCAGGACCTTTTCCTCCTACAGCTTCTAAGAACATTCCCAGGAGTGTTTCCATGGTATGAGTTTAAACAAACCACTTAATCCTCATTGTTTCCAGTCCTGTGTCTGTAAAATGGGAATAATACAGTGGCACAGCTTTTCTGTGCTGAGCTTTCATCCTCAGAATTAGCAACGTCTTGAAAGCTTTAGAGGAAAGCTGATACATTTAAGCAGATTAGTTATATTTAAGGAAATTGTGTTTGTGTTTTATATAAGTTTTAGAAGTTCAACCCATCCACACATAACTTTCTGTGGTTTGCAGGGTGAGAATAGGAAGATTCAGTCCTTAATCTCCTGGGTTTTCTTCATTTTTTTAAGGTTTTTGTTAAACGTCCTGGGTTTTCTATTTCATTTTGGGTTTTGCTTTAACCTCCTGCTCAGTTTGTGAAGGCAGAGGCACAAAACTGCCTGCGAGTCAAGAGATGAGCAGCTCGCAGCTCCGCACGATTATCTGCACAGCAGTGCCTCACAGCGAACTCATTTAAACACCTCGCGAAAAGCAGGTGAAAAAGGCCAGAAGGAACCTGTTGGATGTTGACATCCACCTCCCAACTCTCCAATCCCCTCTCGCCCGTCCTGCCAAAACGCTGCTGCATCCCCCGTGCCCGATTGCATCATTCATTCACGCCGCTGTTATACACCAGCCGGGCAGCACAAGGCACAAGATCCTCCTCGTTTCCCCGGCTGGAAAAACCCCCCTTGTGTTATGGAGCTGCGAGCCAAACTCCAACCCCTTCCGAGCTGCGAGAAAAGCGCGATGCCGGGCACTTACAGAATACAGAGGGGAAGTGGCCGTGGCTGCTGCTGCCGCCGGGAGGCTCCGGGCTGC
>NW_005054387.1:1625749-1629669 GCF_000277835.1 Geospiza fortis
CCGGGCCGCGCCGGGCGGGGAGCTGCGGGCGCGGGGGCTCGCTCAGCCCGGCCGGGCAGCTCCGGGCAGCGGCAATCGGGAGCTTCTCCTGGCTGAAATCAGCGAGGAGATCTCCTGATTTCGGGAGAAAAGGGAGGATTTGTGAGCTGGGATCATAGAATGACCAGGTTGGAAGAGATCTTTAAGATCATCGAGTCCAACCCAGCCCCAACACCTCAGCTAAACCCTGACACCCAGTGCCACATCCAGGCTTTGTTAAACACATCCAGAGATAGGGACTCCACCACCTCCCCAGTCACAGAATTCACAGAATTCACAGAATGACCAGGTTGGAAGAAACCTTCAAGATCATCGAGTCCAACTCAGCCCTAACACCCCAACTAAACCCTGGCACCCAGTGCCACATCCAGGCTTTGTTAAACACACCCAGGGATGGGGACTCCACCACCTCCCTGGGCAGCCATTCCAGAACTTTATCACTCTTTCTGTAAAAAACTTTTTCCTAACATCCAAACCAGATTTTCCTTGGCACAGCCTAACACTGTGTCCTCTGGTTCTGTCAGTGCTGCCTGGGGAAAGAAACCAACTCCACCTGAGCACAGCCACCTTTCAGGAATTTAAGTTGCAATATCTCCTCTTGGCTTAAGCTGTTAGTGCATCTCTGAGTGAAGCTACACACACAAATCCCATCCAAATCTGGCAAAAGCTCACCAGAAAAGGGAAAGGTGTGGGAAAAGGCTCTGTGTTGTGTCCCCAAAAGCTGTGGGAAAATTGCCAAAGCTGCCCATGCTGGTGTTTTGGCATCCCACGGAAGAGCCTCCCTCGCTCACAGCCATGGCTTGGAAAATGGGAGAGTGCCAGGCCAGGAGTTGTTTGGTTCAAGGTCAAGAAAAGCTGATTTAGCTGATTTAGTTGCTTTTGTCCACTTGTGCCAGGAGTCCTGTGACTGCTGCCTGTCTGTTCTGCACCGCCGGGTGCTCCAGTCACACTCTGTGCATGACCTCTTCTGCCATCCTGGCAGTGTCACCCCTCAAAATTCCATTTATTCATTAAATCCCATCACCTTTTGTGCCCCTCCTCCCTTTATGTTTTTTCAGGATTTCTCAGTACATGACAGGATCATCTCTCAGGAGCTTCTTGAGTCAGGAAAAGATGGGACCAAGGCCCTGTGCTGCCAAACTGGTGCCAGGGATCAGCAGCCCGGTGCTGTTTGTCAGCTTTATCATGGCAGGACAGGATGTTGTTTAAAGCAGATTTAGAAATCATTTCTGTGAATAAGGTTAAAGGAAAACCCATCTTGATAAAGATGAAAGAAAATGGCTTTTACTGAGAATCTCAGAGGGGTTTTTGCCAAGATAAGCAGTGCCTGGCTTGACTAAGAGAATTGCTGCTGAATATTTCATGAAGGATATTGCCTTTATTTGGTTTAGTTTAATGGACATGTTGGCTTTAATTTAGTTAAATATTTTGATTTTAACCTGGTGTAATCCATTGAATTCATAGGGCAATTTAAGTCTGGTAAGCATTTGCCCTTTATTTTCATTACACATAAAAAACAAATAGAACAATTCTACAGACAAGACTGAAAAAAAAGGAAAAAAAGCTTGTCTTGATGGCTGAAAAATGCTGCAAAATGGGATTTTAATGTGAAGATGCATGTGAGAAATGTTACTATAACACAAAATAACTATCCTGAGGAATGTGAGCCAGCAAGGAAACACAGAAAGCTCTGCCTGGGAGCTGTAGGAGGATGCTCAGGAAAATACAAACACAGCACCCAACTCTTGTACATCACACAGAACCTCTCCATTTGTACAAAAAACAGCAGAAACCACCTGCACGGGAGATGAGGATGTCTTTGAAAACAGCTTTTCCCTTTTCCCCCCTCTGGTCCTAAAAAAAACATCTCAAAACTAAATTTTCTCTTTATTTTTCAGCAGAAATAATTCCTCTCAGAAACCTGAACCTGGCCCACATCACTGCCAGCCCCACAGGTGTTTTAGGATGGGCAATTCCTGCCTTTCCATAGGCATCAGCAAGGAAAACATGAAATTTAACAAGCCTGCTGGGATGGGTTTGACAAGGCTGCCCTCTGCTGAGAACAGCCCTGAGAGGAACAAGTGAAAAAATAACAAACCAGAGAAGCAAGAGCTAGAAAATGTTTGATCTGGGAGTTCCAGAATCCAGGGCAGAGCTGGGGATCCGGGTGTTTTAACTGGACATTGCATATTCGCTATTTGCACAGCAGCCTTGGGTCAGGTTTGGTGGTTTGTTTTGTTATGGTTTCAGCATCCCAGTGAAGTGCAGACAACATTTTAACAGAGTTCCAGAGCCATTATTGAAATGGCACCTGTGATTCCCTGCATTTTGTAATGTTTAATGTTTATTTCTAATGACTGCAACCACGGAGGAGAAAGCCCAGCCACCCCACTGGAGTCAGCGTCAAAATATTTCACAAGACACTGCTCAACAATAGAGTTCCAAACTTGCAGGATGTCCAAACACCACCTAAAACATTAAAAAACCAGAATCCCAATGATATCAGCAGCTGTCCCCTCCAGGGAGACAGACATGTGGCAGTCCTCCTCTTGTGCACAGCGTGGCATTTTGCCCAGAAACCTGAGATCCTCACCCAAAGCAGGTGCCACAGCCTGCAGCCAAACCCAGCCAGGCTGCCCTGACACTTGACACTGACATTTCCCATAAAGCTCCCCCAAAAGTCCTGTGCAGCAAAACTGGACCCAGCAGCAGGCTCGGGCTTTACTCCTGGAGGTGGTGTGGAAATACATCCAGCTCATTGCACTGCTGAAACAATCCAGGGCTGCATCCAGAGCTCCCTGCTGCAAAAAGTGGGATGGAGAAGGAGACATTTCATACAATCCATAGGTTTGGTTGGAAGGGAACTTAAAGAGAATTTTGTTTCAGCCGCCTGCCATGGGCAGGAACACTTTCCACTATCCCAGGCTGCTCCAAGCCTTGTCCAACCTGGCCTTGGACACTTCCAGCTTCTCTGGGCATCTTCACACCTGGTGAGAGAGAGCTGGGGAAGGGTCTCTGCCTTCACTGCACTAAATAATGACAAAATCCTGGCCTCAGGGCCATTGTGCCTGTGGTCAGCAGCCTCTGGAGCAGCTGGGCTGCAAAGTACTGGCAACAGCCTGGGGATTATTGTGGGGCCTCATGCAACACCTGGAATAAGAAGAGGTTGTGTCACACCCCGTGTCACCATGTGCTCCAGTGGGTGTTGGAGGGGACAAGCCCAGACGGAGCAATTTGGGATTCAAAGCTGGTGCAATCAGTGCCCGCAGGGCGTGAGGGACCATGGCGGGAGCTCCTTCTCCAGGGAATCTCCAGGGAATCTCACTCGTCCCTCCATTTCAGAGTCAAAGACACAAATATTTTATTATCTCCAGGAGTGAGCCCTGACAGGCCACGTAGGGAAACGTTTCAGCACCCACCGAGGTTGTCTTGACAATAGTATTTCTGGTTTTATTCTACACAGAAACCTCTGTGTGGACCATCCTCATCCTTAGAAACCCTGGGAGGGATTCAGTCCAGGAAAGCCCCGGGCAGAAGGTGTGCAATGGGGGCTATAGAGGCCCCGGTGCCCCACACATCAGTTTGTGTGTTATGAGAAAATGAGGTTTTATTAACCTCAATCCCGAATTTAACCAAGAACCATAGATTATTAATCCAGTTCATTTAACTATTAATTCTATTCATCTAATGTGAAATCACCGGGTTTAATTATTTATTCTGAGGGTTCTGCTGGGGGTGTCCGTGACACGAGAGAGGCCGGATTGAGCACCGACCATCCCCCCCGTTCGGACAACCCCACACCGACCCCGCGCTCCCCTCACGGCCCGCTCTGAGGGCAGCGCCCCCGCCCCCGCCTCAGCGGCGGGGAGGGGCGGGGCTAG
>NW_005054387.1:1630187-1647948 GCF_000277835.1 Geospiza fortis
CGGCCGCACACGTGTGTTGGGGCCGGGGCGCTGCTCACCCGGCCCGTGCCGCCCGCAGGCTCGTGTCGGGCTCCGGAGACATCAAGCTGACCAAAGATGGCAACGTGCTGCTGCAGGAAATGGTGAGCTGGGGCTGGTCCTCGCAGGGGGTTTAGGGAGGGACGAGCGCCTTTGGGTGAGGGGGAATCGCGTCCCCCCTGCCCCAGCCACCCTTATCCATTGAAGCAAAATGGGCCTTGGGAGGAGGGTGAGGAAATAAATGCAGGTTAAGACAATTCTGTAAAGAAAATAATGTTAAAAATATAAACAGAATGAGTAAATAATCAGCCAAAGGAGTAGGAAACCAGTTAGGGTAAACCATTAGAACATCACCTTCAGTTCTTTATTAGCTGATCTCAGATTTTCGTTTGCTGTACCACTTAACTGCTCATATTCTTATTTTTGTCTAGCAAATCCAACACCCCACGGCCTCCTTGATAGCAAAAGTAGCAACAGCACAAGATGACATCACTGGAGATGGCACCACCTCGAATGTCCTCATCATTGGAGAGCTCCTAAAGCAGGCAGATCTTTATATTTCTGAGGTGTGTATGCAGTGTTTCACTTGTAGGTGGGCAAGTTAAAACCTTCACTAGGACCCCTCAGTGTTTTGGGTTTTTTTTTTGTTAAATGTTTAGTAGGGGTGGAACATAAATACATTGTTCTGCTTAAAATGAAAAGTTGTAAAAAGGGGGGAAATCTAGAGGGGGGGACTTAAACCCTGTTCAAAATTGAATCCACTTATTGTGGACTGTAGCTTTCAAGGTTTTGTGTTATACCTGCTGTTACTTTGTTTGGTGTGAGTCAAAACACTTCTGGAGTGTTTGGAAGGAGCTCCTCCCTGAGGGCAGGTAAACGTGGATATTGCACAGCGAACACCCAAGTGTGCTTTGTAGCTCCCTTGGTTTGAGTTCTGTGCTAAATTAATCTGTGCTTTTCCTCTGCATTGGAAGGATTTGCATTCCTTTTATATGTATTCAGAAGGACAGAACACATGGCCTGGGTAGCATATTCCCTGTGTTTTGCCATTCCATGGAATGTTGAAACCACAGGTTCTGTTTGTGGAAGAAGAACCATCTTGCCTTCCATTGTTCAGTGATCTCTCTTCCCTTGCCTTAGGGTTTGCACCCTAGAATAGTAGCAGAAGGATTTGAGATTGCCAAGGAAAAAGCACTTGAGGTTTTGGATCAGGTCAAAGTGTCCAAGGAGATGGACAGGGAGACCCTCATCGATGTTGCCAGGACATCCCTCAGGACTAAAGTGCACGCTGAGCTTGCTGACATCCTGACAGAGGTGAGTGTCCCTGTCCCCTCTGCCTCTGTGAGTGAAGAGATCCAGCTGTGAAAGTGCTGGAATTATAATTGCAAGTGTGAAAGGTGTGAACTTGCACTTTAAAAGACTGATGGTCATTTTTGGGATGTTTCCCTCCCCTGTGCTGCAGGCTGTGGTAGATTCTGTCCTGACAGTCAGAAAACCAGGGGAGCCCATTGACCTGTACATGGTGGAAATCATGGAGATGAAGCACAAATCAGAGACAGACACAACGTAAGTCAGGAGCATCCTTGGGCTTCAGTTTAATGGGACCCTGAGCTTTGAGGAGCCTGAGGGGGTTTGGTTTCTCTTTAGGGTGTCCTAAAGCTACCACTGGAAAAGTTGAAATACAAATTTCAGCCATAAATATCTTGGCAGAAGTTTCTCACTCACTGAATTGATTCCTTCATGAAATTACCAAATAGCAAAGAGCAACACTGGCTTAACAATGTTGGATAAATATTATTTTTTCTTAGTGTCTGTGGCTTGATGATGCTTTAGGGTTGGCATCTGTTAAATACAAAGCAGCATTTGATAAATGGAAACTGGGTAGTGGATTGGATATTCCATAGGATTTCCATTTCCCTCAGTGCATGGATGAATTCTGCCCTAGCTTTCCTCAGTAGCTGGTGCAGTCAGACACCATGCCAGAGCAAATTCCTTTTTTTCCACTGAGCCTGGTGTGCTTTTAATGGGAATGAGCATGCCCTTGGAAGGGGAACACATCACCCAACAGTGCCCAGGCAGTTTGGGTTGGAGCAGTTGCACTCTGTGCACTCCATGGAATCCTGTATTTGTGTCCATGGACACCCAGAGTGGTTTTTAACCTTGCAGGCTGATCAGGGGGCTGGTGCTGGATCATGGAGCTCGCCACCCTGACATGAAGAAAAGAGTGGAAGATGCTTTTATTCTTACCTGCAATGTGTCTCTGGAGTATGAGAAAACGTGAGTACACAGCACATGCTCGTGTCCTGAGGACTTTGATTTAAAATGTGCTTAAATACCAACCAAGACTGTGAAGGGGAAAGGTGATGCCCCTTCTGCAGCCCTTTTGGAAAAGATGGTGGGTGAGCAAAACTATGAGAGGCAGAGCTTCACAGTGGTTTTTATTTTGTTGTGTTTATTTCAACCTTCACAGAAAGGTTGAAAGTCCTTCTCTTCTTGGGCACAATTTGCTATTGTAGACCAAACACATTAATACACTTCAAAAAATAGGCAGACACTTGAAACTGAGAGAACTCTGAAGTGGAAAAGCATTGAACCAGAGAGCAGAACATCAATGTGGGTTGGAGGGACTGGTTTGCTATGAGTTGATTTCTTCAGAATGTTACTGAAGGGCTCATTCCTTATGCTCAAGTTTATTTCTACAGCAGAGAGGAAGATTTATCACTGCTTTTTTGTGTTTTTTTTTTTTTCCTTTCAGAGAAGTGAGCTCTGGATTCTTCTACAAAAGTGCTGAGGAGAGGGAGAAGTTGGTGAAAGCAGAAAGAAAGTTCATTGAAGACAGAGTCAACAAAATCATAGAGTTGAAAAGAAAAGTCTGTGGTGACTCAGACAAAGGATTTGTTGTGATCAACCAGAAGGTGAGATGAAGAGAATAACTAAAAATTATTTGAAATGCCAGAATTAGCTAAATTTAGGCTGATACTTCTGAATATAATGTGCAGTTCCTACTTGAGATCTTCTTTGAGGAAGAACTTCTAAGTGTCAGAGAGAGAGGAGGTGTTTTTAGCTTTGTCCTTATGCTGATGGTCACTTTGTGTTTGCAGGGAATTGACCCATTTTCCTTGGATGCCCTTGCCAAAGAAGGAATAGTTGCTTTGAGGAGAGCTAAAAGGAGGAACATGGAAAGGTCAGTTTTGGGGGGAGGAGAGGATACAATAATCTGCTCCTCCAAACTGAGACAGTTAAGTCTGGCTTAAATCCATCTTTAAAGGCTTGACTAAAAATTCCACTTCAGTCTGTGCAGCTCTTCTGGTGTAACTCAGGGCAGTTTGGACAAAGTGCAGAAAGGGCAGTTTGAGCTCTCAGGATGCTTTAAATGCAGACACCTACAGAGGAGCCTCAATTCTACAGTTTTTAAAAGAGCTCTTCCATGAACAAAACCAAACTGTTGCAAGCCTAGGCTTAAAATACTGCACTTATTTGTGACTTTGGGTTTTATTGAACATAAAGCTGAGCTGTGCCTGTTCTCTATCAGACTGACCCTGGCCTGTGGTGGCACTGCCATGAACTCTGTGGAGGATCTCACTCCTGACTGCCTGGGACACGCAGGGCTTGTCTATGAGTACACCCTGGTGAGTGACCAAGTGTTGGAGGGTAAAGCTGGAGTATTGAAATAAAACACTTAAAATCCACTTGGATGTGAACATCTGCCTGGATGTTTGCTCCTGTCATAGGCTGAGAAAACAGAAATAAAGTTCTGCTGCTTCTCATCACTTCTTGAAGTGCTGTCAGTGCAGAACCCAACCTGAAAGCATCCAGGTTATTAATTTATGTCCACAAATTGCTGAAGCAAGTGGCTGACAAACCTGTTTTCCCCAGGGGGAGGAGAAGTACACCTTCATTGAGAAGTGTGAGAACCCCCGCTCGGTGACCCTGCTCATCAGGGGCCCCAACAAACACACGCTGACCCAGATCAAGGATGCAGTGAGGGATGGGCTGCGGGCTGTGAAAAATGCCATTGAGGATGGTGAGTGCCCTCCCTGTTCATCATCATAAAGATTTGTAGAAACTCATCCCAGAATTAGGGAATTATGTATCAGCTCCTATGATTCCTGCTCCAGTCCAAGCCTGAGCTCAGGATTTTGTAGTTCTGTGGTTGATTACTCACCTGTTCAGGTGCAGGGTATGGAGGGAAGACATCAAACTGCACTAAAAATATCCAGTTTAAACTGAAATAGGTGATGTTCCCTTGCAGGATGTGTGGTGCCAGGAGCAGGGGCACTGGAGGTGGCAGTAGCCAATGCTCTTGTGAAACACAAACCCAACGTGAAAGGAAGAGCCCAGCTCGGAGTTCAGGCTTTTGCTGATGCTCTGCTCATCATTCCTAAGGTAAAAGGAGTTCTGGGTGATAAATTGACTTTAAAGCACACACAGACTCAGTGCTTTTTCTGCTGGAGGGCTCTGTAAACAGCAAAGTGAAGTCAATCCCTCTGTTCTGTGCCAGGTGCTTGCTCAGAACTCGGGCTACGATCCCCAGGAGACGCTGGTGAAGGTGCAGGCAGAGCACATGGAGTCGGGGCAGCTCACTGGGGTTGATCTCAACACTGGTAAGGACTCCCTCAGCCACAGGCTGATGCTCCAGTAAGAACCTGGCTCAGCTCTGTAGCACAAAGGGCTCTGAGTGCAGAAAGTTTTATCTTTATTGATAAAAAGCTGCACAGAAGCCTTGGCAGTCAGGCTGCTGTAGTTCAGTGTGTGCTGATTTGAGGTTTTTAGAGGATAAGGCACACAGTTGGATACAGTGAGGGATATCAGATGTCAGCCAGCGGAAAGTCTCTGTGTGAACTGTTTTTTTAAAGGCTCTTCACTTCTGTTGCAGGGGAGCCCATGGTGGCTGCAGCAGCTGGAATCTGGGATAATTACAATGTCAAAAAGCAGCTGCTTCATTCATGGTAAGGCTGGCAGGATTTCACTTGTAACATTACTCTGTGTATGTTTAGGTGATGTAAAACTGGGGATCCCATGTACAGGAAGATGTCTTGAAACACAAAAATGAAGCTGACTTTGGCAATTGTAACAAATATTTCTTTGCTGTTTCCCTGTTTCCAGCACGGTGATTTCTTCCTACATTCTCCTGGTGGATGAAATCATGAGAGCTGGGATGTCCTCCCTGAAGGGCTGAGCTGGAGCTGCTCCCTGTGGAATTTCTCCAGGGACTCCAGCCCAGGGCCCTGTCCTTGGCTGTGGTGCATGTCCCAGCACCAGGAGTCACTCTGCCATGAGGGGCAGCCCCCTTGGGAACACGGCCACTCAAAATCTCAGCAACTTAATCAAAGATTTGGCTCTAAAAAGGAGTTATTTATTTTTGATTTCACTGAACTGTGTGGCTGCAGTTGCTTTCCATTTTTACCCAATAAACTGTTCTGTTCTGTGCTTTGGGTGTCTGTTCTTTAAACCTTCACATTCTGCAGTGGGGGCTGCATTCCTGAGTCCTGCTTTTGGCAATTTTGTGAAATTACTACTCAAGACTTTAGTGAAATTACAGCTACTGCTGCTCTGAGAAACAGGGTGGGATCAGATCTGGAATTTGTTCAGTAAATTAAAAAACAGGATTAAGGTAATCACTTAATAGTTTTGTACTTGCTTATGAATAAAACTGAGTTCACTGCAGAATGGCTTGGTGGTGGGGTGAAGGACCTGTTTTAAGGATTGGATTTTTAATCGTGGTGCTTCTACATTAAAGTATTTATGGATAACGAGTGCCAGAGCAGCTCTGGGCAGAGCGTCCAGTGCTTTTGTGGCAGGGGAATGGAACGATTTTCCCTAAAACCAGCGGTGCTTTGTGTTAAGAGGAATCTCCTTCCTCTGTCACACGAAACCTTACAAACCCCCCCCAAACACCCCAAAAAGCCTCCCTTGTGTGGAAGGGTGGCGGTAGCCCCGGTGCCCGGCAGTTTAAGCCGCGTGTGCAGCCGGGGAGGGACAGAAATCCCCGTTCCTACAGAGCCGTGCTGTGCTGCGGGCTGCTGGGGGCTCTGCGCGGTGAGAGCCCCGAAATCCCCCCTGGCACCCCTAAAATCCTCCCCTGGCATCCCCAAAATTCCCCCTGGTATCCCCAAAATCCCCTCTCGGATCCCCTGGCATCCCCAAGACTCCCCCCCGACATCCCCCTCCCGGAGCCTCCTGCTGCTCCCCCAGCCGGGGATCGCTCCCTTCCCGAAAATGGGATTTTAAATGCTCTGAGCTGTGCGGACACCGATCGCTGTCACCCCTTCCAGCACACGCAGGGACGTCCCGTCACTACCTGCGCCTCGCTGATGTTTAAAAATGAAACTTGTACTGAATTTGTCCATTTTCAGCGCTCGCAGAGGACGGGAGCATGGTGCAGCTGCCCGGGGGCACCTTCCAGATGGGATCTCTGCAGAGGATGGGCGAGGAGGTGCCCGCCAGGGAGGTGACAGTGAAGCCCTTTGCTCTGGACAAACACCCGGTGACAAACAGGGACTTCAGGTGAGCCTCGGGTGGCTGTGGGGAGGGGCAGGGCCAGCTGTGGTGCCAGCTGTTCTGGGGCTGGTTCCTGGCGTCTGAAAGCCAGTGCTTGGGTGCTCGTTGGGAAAAAAATGTGTCTGTCAATAGGAAATCAGTGTCACAGGTGCAAGCTGAGCCATCGTGGCAGTGTAGCTTGCAGACATACTTTTATTTCCTTTTTTTTCCCTTTTCCCCTCTCTTTCCTCTTTTTTTCTTTTTCTTTTTCATCTCCTCCTCTTCCTCTTCCTTTTTTTCTCCTCCTCTTCTCCTTCTCTCTTTTTCTTCTCCTCCTCCTCCTTTCCCTCTCCTCTCCCTATTCCTTCCCTCTCTTCTCTCTCCGCTCTTCTCCTCTCTTGTTTCTCTCTTCCCTCTCTTCTCTTCCTCTCTTCTTCTCCTCTTCCACTAACAGCAGCCACAGGTTTTATTGGCTTTTAAGGGATTTTTTCTCTCTGCACTTATGGAAACCTGAGTGCAGGCTGAGTTTACCTGCACAGGTGACATAAAAGCTATCAAATCTGTGCAAAGATGCACACTGGACTGTTTTATCTGTTAAATCTAAATTAAACCATCTGGAGCTGGGGGGATCTGTAAGTTTTGTACCTTCTGCCTTGCTCTGAACTCGTTGCACGAGCAGATTTGTGAGGCAGAGCTTGAAGAACTCTTACCCAGAGCATGTTGTGTTTATGCCAGGGAGTTTGTTAGAGAAAAGAAATACAAAACAGAAGCAGAAGCATTTGGCTGGAGCTTTGTCTTTGAGGATTTCGTATCTGAAGAGCTGAAAAAAAAAGTCACCCAAAAACTGGAGGTAAATCTGAATCCTATGATTAGTTTGGTGTTGCTTTTCCACTGAGGTGCAGTTGCCTCTTTGCAGAGCCTGCTGTTCTCAGAGGGTTTTCTTTAATCTGAGGTTGTTTTGCTTTTGAACCTCAGCAGGATTGAGCTGGGGTTGATTCATGTGCTCCTCTGTTTCCATGCTCTGTGAGCTGGCAGTCTGGACTTCAGGGAGCTGGGAGGACGTAAAATGTATTTCAAAGTACTTCAATAATCCAACTTTAATATAGAAAAACTGAACAGTATGAGCCTCTTGATCTATTCTCACTTTTAAAAGCAGATGCCTCTGCTCTGTGGGAAAGCAGCATCCAAATGTCTGTGATAACCCAGCTCAAACTGCAGCATTTCCCAGACTAACACACCCTGCTGTGGGACAGTGTCACCAGTCCACCTTTAATCTTGGTGTCATTTCTTCCCCCAGTCAGCCCCGTGGTGGCTGCCCATTGAGAAGGCTTTTTGGAGACAGGTGAGTAAAATCTTGGTGTGGTAAAATCTTGGTGTGGTAAAATCCTGGTGTGATGTAATCCTGGTGTGGTAAAATCCTAGTGTGGTAAAATCCTGGTATGGTAAAATCCTGGTGTGATAAAATCCTGGTGTGGTAAAATCCTGGTGTGGTAAAATCCTGGTGTGGTAAAATCCTGGTGTGGTAAAATCCTGGTGTGATAAAATCCTGGAGTGATAAAATCCTGGTGTGGTGACTCCTCTCCATGCTGGTAGTTCGTGTGTGTTGTGTGTGCTGAACCTTATTGACTAAAAAGAAGTGAAGAACCATTTTCCATCCTTTCATCTCTTCCACCCCTTATTCCCTTTGTAATGAAAACTGTATAAAATTCATTCCCATCTGCTTCAATCCCTCCCAGCCCTCAGGCCCTGGCTCCAGCATCAAGGACAGGCTGGATTACCCCGTGCTGCACGTGAGCTGGAACGATGCTCAGGCCTTCTGTGCCTGGCAGGGGAAGCGGCTCCCGTCGGAGGAGGAGTGGGAATTTGCTGCCAGGGGAGGACTGCAGCGTACGTAGCACAAGCTCTGAGCTGTTCCCAAAGCAGGCATGGAGTGGTGTTAGTTCCACCAGATCCAAACCTCCCTCCAGGGATGTTCTCAGATGTTGATCTGGGGGGGGTTTGAACCACCTCTTCTGGCCTGAGAGGGTGGTAATATTAATAATTAATAAAATAAATTAATAAAACTTCAGTGTCCTAAGCTGAGTAGAAAAGGACAATCTTAAAAGCCTGGCTGGAGTGACTCAGGGCTAACAAGTGTCTTTTCCTCCCTGGCAGAAAGGATGTATCCCTGGGGAAACAAGTTCCAGGCAAACCGTACAAACCTGTGGCAGGTAAGGTCCTAAAAATCATCCCATCCATGCTGGGCTAAAAATCATTCCATCCATGCTGGGCTAAAAATCATCCCATCCATGCTGGGCTGTCCTCAGGGAGGGTTTCACTCAACCACTGAGTGAGGGTGTCCTGGGAAACACTGGGGGTACTGAAACTGAGCTTCTGAGGGGGTGTAAAAATACCTTCAGAGGGAGCAGGCTCAGCCCATCTTCCCTGGGAAAGCAGGACTTTACTGCTTCTAAAAATTCACCCATAAATTTGTTTGAAGAGGGAACTTGGGACAACTTCAGGTTGATCTCTTTTGTGCAACATAAATTGCCACCAGAGAGTTATTTGCCTACTTGGAGTGTGGCACAGCCCTGTGAGGAGCAGGATTTGGGGTTGTTTCTGGGGTGGTTCTTTGCTGGGAGTGATCTCTGTTCCCCCAGGGTGATTTCCCTCGGGGGGACACGGCTGAGGACGGCTACCACGGCGTCTCCCCAGTGACAGCCTTCCCTGCCCAGAACAGCTACGGTACACAGCTCCCTCACCCTGCTTTGGGGATGGCATCTGCTCCCTAAATTAATGTTAATTATCAAATCCTGGAGCTGGGCAGAGTTTAGATGTGTGGGATCTGGAGTAGAGGAAAAGCATCGATGGTTGGTGCTGGAGTTGGCTGAGATGCACCTGCTGCACCTCAGGCACCAAACCACCTCCTTTTAATTAAAACTGGGTTGTTTTGCAACTCAGTGGGATGTAAAAAACTTCCAAGGACGTTTTCTGGCTGCCATGTCCTCATGCACTGTTTGAAATACAGTGAGGAATTTCTTCAGCCTCACCATTAAACCACACTTTTGAACAATCCTTTGAATGTTGTTCCCCCTCCCATATACCAAATTTACATTTCTTGCACACCTGCTCTCCTAATTCTGATACAAAACCATCTCAGGGCTCTATGACCTGCTGGGAAACACCTGGGAATGGACAGCATCAGAATTCCCAGCTCCAGGAAGGGCATCCAGGGCTCAGAAGATGCAGGTGCTGAGAGGAGCCTCATGGATTGACACTGCAGATGGCTCTGCAAACCACAGAGCTCGTGTCACCACCAGGTAGGTCTGGCCAAAGCCCAGGTGCTGCTGCACAAGGATTTTCTCTGGGTTGGTTTTATTTTAAAAGATGGGTTTTTTTTATTCCTACATGATTTTTTGAGAAGCATTTGGCAGAGCACACTAGAAATATGGCTAAAACTACCCCTGCTATAAATCCATTCCTAAATGCTTCTCAAATCATGTTTTCCAGCAGGTATTAATAATGAAATGTTTTTCCCTAAGTTACTCAGGGGAATTGGAAGATGTTTCTAGGCTGTTCTAGCAGATCACATTAGGGTTGTAAGTGTTGTAACATATCAGGGATATGTGTAACAAGGCAGGATCCCTAATTTTGGGTCTCTCTTGCCCTGTGAGGATGGGGAACACACCAGACTCTGCCTCTGACAACCTCAGCTTCCGCTGCGCTGCCGACGTCCCACCCGTGCCAGCCTGGAAAAGCCAGAGCAAATCTGAGCTCTGAGGGCTCCCTGGGAACACCTGAGGCATTTTCTCCTGTGGAGATGAACAGTAACCCCCAGCTGTCACTTCCATTAAACCCCAATTGTTTCTAAAATTAAAAATAATTTCAGCCTTTTCAGTGCTGGCATGTCTGGGTGGGAGCAGTGATTGGGAAGGCAGGAAGGGGGGTTTGTCTTTAGTGTCCTTTTGGTGTGGGAGATGCTCTGGCTCTCCTGTTGTTGTCCATGTAAAGCAGAGGGATGCATGTGTGGGACTGGGCCAGAGCTGCTCTGACCTCCAGCCCCAGTGAGGGCACACCCAGAGCCCCCTGTGCCCATCAGGGTGGGGCTGCCAGGGGGGAAGTGATGGGGGCACATAATCAGTCCCCATTCCCTTGGGAAATCCCAGCTTTGGAGCAGTGCTGGGCCTTCCCAGAAGCAAAACAAGGCACCTTGACTGGCATTTGAGCAGTGACAAAATGATGTGTGTGACAGATGTGTGTGACAAACCAGTGCCCTACCTCTCCCAGGAGATGTAACAAGCACAAACTCTCTGAGCTCTGCACCAAACCTGACCAGGAGCCTTGACCACAAGGGTGGGCAAGAACACTGCTCAGAGATCCCTCATCCACCTCCAGCTGTCCCAAAACAGGCACTGCAGGTGCCTGAGGGCTGAGCCTTCCCCATGGGGAGCTGCAGCTGGTTCTGGCTCTGTTAAAGGTGGCTTTTCCAAACCCATTCCTCCAGTGAGACACACCCCAAGAGCAAATTATTTCCTGGGTTTGTATTTGCACCAGTCCTGAGCCAAGTGAAAGAAAATTTTAAAACCCCGGAAATCACCATTTTGTTTTCCAAGATTTTACTCGCCTCACTGTGAGCCAAACCAGGGGCTGGGGCAGGGATTAGAAGAGCCCCTCCTCGGTGGCCAGGGTGAGCAGGATGGCCTTGCAGGTGTTCTCAAAGAGGGCAGCTCTGTTCTGGGCCTCCCCCTTCTTCACCCAGTGGCGGTAGGTGCGGAAGGCACAGGCATCGATGAGCTTGCGGACGGGCTTGAGGGCGTAGGGGTCCCTGACCACCAACTCCCTGGTCACTGACTTCACCTGCCTGTACTGGTAGTAAATCCTCACCGAGGCCAGCACGGTCAGGCAGATCACCTGGGGCACAGGGAACAGCCTGGCAGTCAGGGGAATGCTCCCACAACAGCCAGGAATTCCTACAACAACCTGGCATTCAAGAGAATTCCCACAACAGCCTGGAATTCCCTCAACAGCCTGGGATTCAGGGGAATCCTCCCACAACAGCCTCTGGCATTCAAGAGAATTCCCACAAGAGCCTGGCATTCAGGGGAATTCTCCCACAACAGCCTGCGATTCAGAGGAATTTCCACAACAGCCTGGCATTCAGAGGAGTTCCCACAATGGGGTGGTCCCAGTGCATCACCCCACGTGGGGGAGTCAGGAGGGAGCTCAGTGCCTGGCACAGTTTAGTTTCTGCAGGGCTGACAAAGGGCAGGGGCTCATGCCAGGGAATCACAGAATCACAGCATGGTTTGAGTTAAAAGGGAATTTAAAGCCCATTTTACTCCCTGCCATGGGCAGGGATGTCTTCGCCTATCCCAGGTTGCTCCAAGCTCTGTCCAACCTGGCCTTGGACACTTCCAGGGATGGGGCAGCCACAGCTTCTCTGGGAAACCTGCCAGAGCCTCTGCACCCTCACAGCCAAGAATTTCTTCCCACTATCCCATCTGACCCCCTGTGGCGGGGGAAAGCCATTCCCCCTTGCCCTGTCACTCCATCCTTTGTCCAAAGTCCCTCTCCAGCTCTCTTGGAGCCTCTTTAGGCAATGGAAGAGGCTCTAAGGTCTCCCTGGAGCCTTCTCATCTCCCAGCCGAACTCTCCAGCTCTTTCAATGATATTTTTTGGAGGTGAAAGGCAGTTTCACCCTTCTCCCTTAACTCATGAGGGAGCGCTTGGCCTGCCCAGGCTGCCACATCCTCCCAAAACCCATCCCCATCAGCCTTACCCGACCCCCAGTTTCTCCCAAACCCATGCCACTGCCGGCTCCTGCAGCTCCCAGCCTCATCCCCACCTTGAATTTGCGGAAGGGGCTGAAGTGCCGGACCTCCTCCACGTCGTACTGCTGGAAGAAGGGGTGTGCCAGCGCCTCGCCCGCCGTGTACCGCTGCCGCGGGGCCCCCACCAGGAACCGCGAGATCTGCAGGGGGAGCCGCTCGCTCTGGGCTATCCCAGGACTCTGCAACGCCCCCTCCACTCCAGGTTTTCCCAGCCCGAGCACCTACCAGGTCCTTGACGGTGTCGGAGCGGTCATCCCACTCCGGGGAGCCGAAGTGGTAATCGCCGTTCATGATCATGCGCAGCATCAGCATCTGCTTGCGGTGCCAGAAGGGCGGCGAGCCGGCCAGCAGGGTGTACATGATCACCCCCGTGCTCCACCTGTGGGCAGCCCACATGGAGCCTCCAGCACCCCTGTGCCACCCCCAGGCACCCAGCTGGCTCTGCACCCCAGGGGAAAACCAGCAGGGAATCTGGAAACACCTGGAGAACCAGCAGGGAACTGCCCTGCGTGTGCCTGGGGAGGGGGGCTGAGCTGAGCTGAGCTGGAGGGAGGTTTGAGCTGAGCTGGTGGGGAGTTGTTCCCTGGAGGATGCAGGAGGATGCCTTGAGATGGAATATTTGGGCCTTGCAGAAATTTTTAGGGAAGGGAGTGAGGCTTGGAGATGCCAGCCAGGCTGGATGAGCTCAGGCTGTGCAGTGCCAGGTGTCCTGGCTCAGACTGGAGAGGGGATGAAATGGCCTGGTGTGTGTCACAACTCTGACCACTGCAGCCTGAAGCCACCAGAGGTGGTGGCAAAGTCCCTGCAGAGCTCTGGTGGGCTGCCCTGAGCTGGCTGCTCTCTCAGGGGCTGCACAAGGTGTGTTTAAAAGCCCCATGTCTTGGAGCTCAGCCTAATTTAACTTCCATGAACAGAAAGTGTTGCTTTCCCTCCCACAATGGGGCAAAGTGAGGAGATGGGTTTGTCCTCAGGCTGCTTCATCCCCTGTTCTGTGCCAGAACCCCCTGGTGACCCAGACAGCCCCTCAGAGCCACCAATATTGGCTTTTGGTGCATCATTTCATTCTTTCCAAACACTCCAACAGGTCCCCATGGGCACAACTCTGGCCATGCCTCAAACCACGTGTGTGTGTTTAGGGAACAGCTTCTCACTCACATATCCACCTCCTTCCCGTAGCCTTGGTGCTCATCATCCATGGAGCACTGCAGGATCTCAGGGGCCAGGTAGCCAGGAGTGCCACAGATCTCTGTGGGGACAGGGACACAAGGCAGAGCATCAACCCAGGTGCCATTCCCACCCACCTCCAGGCAGCCCATGGTGGCATCTTTGCAGGGATGGTGCTCACAGGGAGGAATTGCATCTCACTGGTGATTTTTTGGTGAATTATTGTGGCTAAAAAGTGAGCAAAAAAAGAATTATATGGATGCTTGTGAGAGGAGATGCTCGTTGTTGGGTATGTGGCTCTTTGCATGTAGGAGTTGGGGGAAACAATGGGGCAGTATGTGGATGAGGTAATGGGGATCAGCTGGAGAAAAAGGAAGTGGAATGGATTAGGATGGTTTTCCTAAAGAGCAGCAACTTTTTCATGGCAAGGAGAGAGGTGTGGAAGCTGTATGCAGGCAGAACTTGTGTGTGAGGACAGCAAAAGGAGCCAAACAGCACCAATTTGCACCCCCAGGTGACACTGGTGACAAGGAGAGAGTGAGGCTGGAAAAACTCACCAGCCCAGCATCCCCCCAGCTCACCAGCCCCTTACCTTTGAGCTTCTCATTCTCATTCAGCTGGCAGGAGAAGCCAAAATCTGTCAGCTTGATGTTCATGTCATCATCCAGCAGGATGTTCTCCGGCTTCAGGTCCCGGTGGACGATGTTGATGGAGTGCAGGTACTGGATCACTTCCAGCAGCGCTCGCATGATCTTCCTGGGGATGGGGACAGCTCATTCCCTGTCCCAAACACCCACTGGCACCACCATCCCAGGGAAGGGGACAGGGACAGGGCACAGGGACACAGCCCAGGGTGCTGTGCTCTCCCCTCAAACCACGCTCTGCTCTTGCAAGGCGATTTTCACCCCTCTGCACCTGGCCTTACCTGGTTTCTTTCTCACTCAAGGTGACTTTCTCAGTGAGGTAGTCAAAGAGCTCCCCTCTCTTCATCCTGCATAAGGGAGGGGACACAGAGTCAGGCAGAGGCTGAGCTGCAACAGCAAACCAGCCCTGAGTCCCTGGGGAGGATCAGTCAGGGGTTTGTGCCCCTTAACAGCCCAAAATAACTTTCGTAACAAGGGGTAAAAGTGCCTTGATATATATTTCAGTAAAATATCAGGCAGAAGGAGAAGAAGCTGTGCCAGGTTTTGGATAGAAACACAATTGTTAAGGTTGAAAAAGATCTGTAAGATCACCAAGTCCAACCACCAAAGATGGGGCAGGGATGGGGCTCTCCCAGTGCCATCCCACTCCTCTGACATCCACTGCACTGTCCTGGCATTGAATATTGTGACTTTGCAGACACCCTGGTCCCACTGAGCATATAAATAACCCTCAGGGATGCGTGACAGCTCCCACCAAAGGTTACAGGGAAACCCGAGCAGTGCTGAGCCGCTGACAGAGGGAAAACAGTGCTGGCAGCAGAGCTGCAATGAGCTTGCAGTAATTGGGGCTTGATTCTACCTTAACGGCTGCTTGTCCCTCCGCTTTGCCATTTTTGGGCCATAAAAAGCTGGGACCAATCTGCAGAGAGGGAGTGGGCCCAGGGTGCTGAGCCAGCTGGTACTTACAGGTCAAACACCAAGAAGAAGAAGGTGCTGGATTCATAGCTGTCCTTCAGCTGGACTGTAATAAAGCACAGGGGCTGTGAGCACAGTATGAGTCCATCAATGGACTAAAAATCTGATTAAACTGCTAATTGAGTTAATGAGGAGCTGATCTTCACAAGTGTTGTGCTTGGGAGACAACAGGGGGGGCACTGCTGGGGTGTGTGTATGGAGGGAGAGCAAACAATGCTCCAAGCAGGTGCCTGGCATCATCCAGGGATTTCACCCCAAAAACCCTTCCTGGGGGCTGGTTTTGGGGTCCCCTCTGCCCTGAGGAACACACAGGGCAGAAATTGCTAATTGAGTTAATGAGGAGCTGATCTTCACAAGTGTTGTGCTTGGGAGACAACATGAGGGGCACTGCTGGGGTGTGTGTGTGGAGGGAGAGCAAACAACGCTCTGAGCAGGTGCCTGGCATTTCACCCCAAAAACCCTTCCTGGGGGCTGGTTTTGGTGTCTCCTCTGCCCTGAGGAACACACAGGGCAGAAATTGCCCTTGAGGGGATGCTCAAGGTCTGACTTACTGACGTTGGGGTGGCCCGAGACCTTGCGGAGGATGTCGATCTCCTTGGTGGTGGCTTCGCGCAGCTCCTGCACCTCCTTGGGGGAGATGTTCCCCGCCGTGATGTCGATGATCTTCACAGCATATTCCTGCCTCGTGGTTTTGTGGATGCACCGCCGGACCACGCTGCTCACCCCCCTGCCAGGGACAACAGGGACAAAAGGGTGGGTTCCATCCCTGCCTGCCCAGCCACCGGCACCTGGGCTGGCTGGGATTTTCATGCACCAGCGGGTCTCGCTCTGTCACCCTGTCTCGGTGGGACAGAAGGTTTTGAGCTGATGGAAAGTGCTGTTCCATGCTATTTTTAGCCCCATGCTGCTGTGGGCCCTGTTTGTATCAGATTCCCAGGGAACACTGTTCCTATCTGGCACTGGGGGATGTGAAACCAAAACAAGCCGCTTGCCAAAAATATAGCTTTACCTGCCCAAAACCTCCTTTGGCTCATATTTTTCATAAAACTCCTTGGATGAGTTCCAGTCTGGTAGATCTTCTTCCTTGGTCATCTCTGGCTCCTGTCAGGCAGCACTCTGGGCTTGTCTAAGAGCAGAAAGGAACTGCAAGAAAAAAAGAGCCAGGATAGGCACACACTGCCCCCAGAGCTGGGATCATCAATTCCTTATGGAAGAAAAACATCGAGGAGGAAGGAAGAGAAGGAAGATCCTGGACCAACCAAAGGGGGTGTTTGGCTGCTTGGAAACACCAAGCTTTGCCCTTGGGATGCTGCAGAGATCCCACTGGGAACAGGAGAAACCCCACTGGATTCCCTCATAGCCTGGCTGTCCCCAGGGGCAGAAGCAGCCTGGCTGGGACCAAGGCTTTGGGAAATGCTGCAGCACCCAAAACCTCATCCCTTCCCTGTGCCCAGCTCACAGCAGCAGCCTCCAGAAACAGCACCCCACACCAACACCACCCCAAGTGGAATCTGGAATCTGCCCCTGTTGTTTTTCTCTTTCATTTCCTTATTATTTTTAAGCAGCGAGAGGGGCTGGGTGGGTCAGGGTGCAGGTGGGGACACAGGGACTGGGGACAGTGGGAGCTGAGCCAGCGTGAGGACAGAAGCTCAAAGAACTCCCTCAGCCACTCCGGTGCAGCTGCCAGCAGCCTCCACAACTCCTGAAAGGCTCTTGTCCCATTTCTTTTTCCTGTTTCAGGCTTGGAGGGATTTTTATGCAGCTTGTTTCTGTGCCCATACACGGAGTCCAGGCAGTTAGGATGGAAAGCAGTTCTTACAAGCCTAGGCAGCAAAACTGTCCCTTTGGGGTGACAGTTTGTTGCTGGGGAGGGGACAGAAGTGGACAGGAGATCCCCAGTTCTGTGAGCTCTGCTTTGCCCTCCTCTCAATAGCTCTGCCAGGGCACTGGCAGCTCTAAATACACTTAAATCTCATTAGCAACATGTTATCTGTCCTGACCTGGTTTTAAGGACCAAAGTGTGTTTTGGTGACTGGCTGCTGCTGCCAGGGATGTCTAAAAAGGACTGAAGCATTTCTAAACAACCATGAGCTTAACTTAAAAAATTTTAGTTGTTGGAAATACTGTGAATAATGCCAAACCAAGCTGAAAACACAAAGGAGAGGCAGGACCAGGAAGTAGAGAAAATAAAATATCTCTGAGGTGGGAGGGGGGAGGTAATCAAAATCTGATTATTTTTGAAAATCCAAGTCCTGTGGGATGGTGCTGTGGGGAAGGGCTGGGGAAGCATCCACGGAGCACTGCCTGGAATCTGCGTGCTGCCTTCTCCTGGGTGGGAACAACCCGGGAGTTTGTTTTAAAAACCCTGGAATTATAAAAGCAGCAGGTGCAGGGCTCTAGGGAAACTCTGGGTTCATCAGCAGAGTGCAAGGGGGGTCCTGAGGGGATTTTCTGCCGGGAGGAACGCTGAGGGTGAGGCGCTGGGCATCGCCCCCGGCCCGCAGCTGGGAGGATCTCTGAGCACAACAAAGATTAAAATATCAATCGGGATAAACCCACAAAGCTCAAGGAAAAGCAAGCTTTCATGCCGGCAGGGGAACGCGGCCCCTCTCCCTCAGCCGCGGGGCGCTCCAGCGCCGACCCTCCGCCGCTGACCCGGAGCCAAAGAAC
>NW_005054387.1:1648284-1651518 GCF_000277835.1 Geospiza fortis
GGCGGGAGGGAGCTTGAAGAGCAGCCGGTCCCAGCGCTGCCACCCTGGGCACCGAGCTGCTGCTCTGTGCTCACCCAGCGCCGGGTCCGGGCCCCTCTTGGACACCTCCACAGCTTCTCTGGGAAATTATTCCAATGCCTGACTACCCGAACAGGGATTTTTTTTTCCTAATTGATAACCGAATTTCCCCTGTATCAGCTTAAGGCCATTTCCTCTTGTCACAGAGTAGCCCAAACCGCCCACTGGTTTTATTTCATTTTCACCAGGATTGTAAAACACCCCAGAAATGAGATGGGAGCTTGATCAGCAGAGGCAAAGCTGCTCCTGTCACAGTTCTGTCCTCATCCCCACTGTGTGAGGTGACTCCTCTCCCTTCTGAACACTGACTTAATCTTTTCGCTTTCAGAACTGCAGGTGAGAGGTGAAGTGCTTTAAGAACAGGCAGAACATCCAACAGCATAACAGCACTTCAGAGGAAACAGGTAATGCTAGGCAAAGTATTTTTAACAGGAACTGCATTTTTCAGAGCACGGTTATTCCTCACCAGTTCCTGCTTATCCAGGCTTTTCCAGTGCTGTCCAGGAGGGCGTTTACTTTATCAGCCCCAAGGATATGAGCAAGGCATGATGTGGCAGCTCCCTCCAACGGAAAAAGGAGGGTTTGCACTTTGCATCAGTAAATATTTTAAAAATAATTATTATTTTCATGTAGCAGCCATGGCTTTGTAACTTGCCTGAGCCAGGCAGGGGGGGAAAGCCACAGGCCCATCCTCTCATGGTTCAGCCCTATTACAGCACAAAAAGAAACACCTGCAGAACACCCTGCCAAAATCAATTCTCACCTCCTCACCCTTCTACTCCAGCACTCAAACTCAACCAAAGCAAGGTACTCCTAGAGAGAGAAGTTTATTTATAGACATTACGTACATTCAACACAACAATCAGCAAAACCAGTAAAACCCATGTTAGCTCATTCTGCTTAATTATTCACCCTTCCATTTTGTGCTAAATTAAATTGCGGCTGTGAAGTTGGGTCACATCAGAGGCAGCTGTGGCAGGAGTCAAGCCACAGAGATGACAGTGTGAATATATGAACTAACAAGATACCAGACAGCTTTAAACTTTATTACTGAAGCTTTTTGTTTTTCATTCATAGGTCAGTTCTTGTAAGATGATCTTCAGCAGCCTCCTTGTGCACGCTTAGGCCAAACCTGAAAGGGAAGGAGTTAATCTCAGTGAGTTCTGGATCCCTGAATGGAAGGGTAATGAGGTATCTCAGTGAATTCTGGATCCCTGAACAGGAGGTGTTTTCCCTGCCACAGGAAAGATTTGTCAGGGTGTTCCCCCTTCCCTCATGCATTTCCTGGGATATGCTGAGCTGCAGCCATCAGCACTGGTGATGATGTCTTGCATGCAATTTTTTTTTTCCCCATGCCTCTTTTGCACAGCTGCCTCCTTCCTCCCAGGACAGGATGGTTTTGTTATCCTTAGAGTTCTGCTAATGCACCAAATGTGCTGCTGCCACTTTTTCCAGTCACCTTCAGGCCATGCACCAGCACAAAGCACCAGGAATTCACCCCCTCTCCACCCCACAGGACCCAAACATGAAGCCCAACAGAACAGCAGCTGCTTTACCCGACTTCAGAGCATCTTCATCACTCCCCAGCTGCATCAAAGCCCCAGGACATCATTCCCACAACACTTTTACTGATTATCCCATTTAAGAGCTGCCTGCCAGCACTATGTACTTACCATTGGAAACCCTGCACTGCTTGAGCACCTCACTGAAGCCCTCACACAGCTTGAGGTCGGTCTGCTTCTGGGCACACTCCAGGAATTGTTTCATCTCATACTGGCAAGGGCCTTGCTGCTGCTGCTGGGCAGCCTGAGCGCCCTGGGGCTCCTGAAACACCAAATGGCTCTGTAAAGACTCTTCCAACAAAGCCAAAGCACCCCCACACTGCTTGCTGAGGACTCTTCCCTGCATTTCAGTCAAAACCTTCATTTTTTTTAATGGAAAAAAACATAGCTCTGCTGCACTGAGGCCTATCTTTCTTTCCCACCAATATAAGACCCTCTAACTTTATGGATTCCTACAAAGGACTAAAGTACAAAACAATTTTCCAGCGGCAGAATGCCACATTCAGAGCAGTTTTTAAAGTTACAAATACTTGAATGATTTTGATACATTCAAGTAACTCTGGATGGCACCTGAGCAAAGGTCTCCCCAACATCAGACCTGGAACATGGAAGTCCTGCCTGAATCAGAGGAATACAGTAGAAAATAACACCAACACCTTGCCACACATCCCTCCTGCATCCTTCTAAACTCTTTTTAAGATGACTCATGGTGAGTTACCTTGGAGATTCAGTCTGTAGTTATAATCTATATATAGTTTTATATATATATATAGATTATATAAAGACTGTAAGCCCCCCAGCTGTGACTCATGTGGTGTTTAAGGCTCCAGCAACTCCCTGAGCATGGAGCTGAGCTGCCATCAGTCAGTGTCCAGCCGTGCTTCCCCTCACCTGGTAAGTGACATCAGGCCTGGCAGCTTCGGAGCTGCCCCCTCCACTAAATCCTCCGGTGATGGCATGGCCGATGGTGTGGCCCACGGCCGAGCCCACGGCCACCCCGGCAGCAGTTGAGGCCATCTGGGCCATCAGCCCCGGCTGCCTCGGGGCCGGGGACGCCACGGCTGAAGGCGGAGCCGCTGCGGGGACAGAGGCCTGAGGAGCCGGTGCTGGAGACGCGACTCTCCTCGGGGGTGCCCGGCTGCAGGGACACAAACAGAAACATCATCATCATCGTGATCCCAAACCATGCCGGGCAGAGGCCACACGGCTGCAGGGTCTGGAGTCCGCTGCTCCTCTTGTGAGGCACGGAATGTCCCCAGCTGGAAGGGACACACAGTGTCACAGAGCGTGCTAGACAGGAGGCCCCAAGGATCACGCTGGGATTACACACACCCCCGTTACACGCTGAAGGAATGACCTCGGTGTTCTGGTAAGCGTCTTATGCAAGACAGGGTCAGAATTACAGGCTTCTTTCTGCTCACACAGCTCTTTTGGGGAAAAATACAATATGACCCAAAAGCGATTGATCACCACGGTGCTGGTGTCCTGTCCCTGCGGCCGAGCAGACACATTTCCATCCCCCAAATCGCCCAACCCCGCTCCGCTAACCCACGGCCAGCCCAGCTCAAACCAGCCAGGCTCTGCCACCACCCCG
>NW_005054387.1:1651690-1654287 GCF_000277835.1 Geospiza fortis
GCGGGGGGGGCGGGCCTGAGCGGAGACCCCGCCCCCTCCGCCCGTCTGAGGCGGTGCGCGGGAGCGGCCGCGATGGCGGCGGTGGGAGTAAATAAAGAAACATCTAAAATGCAGTTAAACCTGGGTTTAGGGGTCCGTAGGTCATAATAAACGTGTAAATAGCGATAGACCTGCATCTGCCGGACTTTCAGCCACAATAGGCACCTAATTGTGATAAATATTTGCGTGCAGGGTCCTCCGTCACAATAAACGCTTAAATCGCGTTAAGCCCGCCTTTGTAGGATCCTCAGTCGTAATAAACACCTAAATAGTGTTAAACCCTCGTCTCTGTGGGACTTTCAGCCACAACAACAAACATCTAAATAGCGATAAATCTGCTCTTGTAGAGACCTCAGCCACAATAAACACCTACATCTGTGTGGGACCATCAGTCACAATAAACTCCTAAATCTGTGAGGGACAGTCGGTCACAATAATAAACACCTAAATCTGTGAGGGACAGTCGGCCACAATAAACACCTAAATCGCCATGGAAAGTGTTCCAGCCTTTAAGGAATCATTCTCTGAGGAAAAGGAGCCTTAGAAACCTCTCAGACTTCAGCCCTTCGTTAGAGTTACAGATTTTTTTTTATTTCTATGGATTCATGGGTTCCTCTGGAGCAAAGAGGAGATCCCATCAATCCATAGAAACATCTCCAAATGCCAGAGGATGATCCCCTTTTTATTGATGCCCAGCAAAAGGACGAGGAGTAATGACCATAAACTAAAACACAATAAGTTTCACCTCAACAGGAAAAAAATTCTTTATGTTGAGGTTGGCAGAGCTCTGAACCTGCAGTGTCCCCCTCTGGAGACATTCCTGTCCTACCTGGATGTGGTCCTGTGTCACCTGCTCCAGGACCCTGCCTTGGATATCTCCCAACCATTCTGTGATTCTGTGATTCTGTAATTCTGTGATTTTCACCCCAAAATCGAAACTAGGGTCCCTCCTGCCACTTCATCGCCACCCAGGGACTCAGCCTCCTTGCTTTAGAGACACTGTCTACTTGGAGAAATGAATTTTGAAATTAATTCATTAATTATTGCATTAATGAAGCTGTTTCTACACACAGCAGCAATGATAAGGGATACCACAGTCAACAGTTATGATAATTAACGATTAAAAAATTGCTTGTTGGCAGTTTCTTCACTTAAAAAGGAGGTGAAAGACCAGACATTTCAACATCTTTTACATCAGGGGATGTAACTGTTGCCTGATGAAAGAAGTGCTAACATTGTGAGTTTATAGAGCAGGAGTGCAGCTCAGAAAAGCAGTTGCTGACAAGAGAATTATCAGGAGATAAATATAAATGATAAACCACACTCAGAACAGGGACATCTGTAGAAGCTCAGACCACTGGTGTTGCTTCAGGACAGCTTCTTCTCCCTGGCTCTTGGCCTCTCTCCATCTCTGAGAGCAATAATTGAGCAATAATTTTGCTTTTCTAGAGTTCAAGCAACTCGTTTCTTAATGAGTGGTTTTCTCAATGCTTTTTAATTAATAGTTTTCAATTTTCACTCTTTTTTTTTTTTTGCTGGCAGAGCGATTCTTGACGCTCAAAGTCATTTTGTGACCGCGTCCCTCTTGGATTTGTTTTGTTTTGCAGAACAATGAGGGCAGGATGGCACTGCAGGCAGGATGAATGCTGCCATTGTGCTTTGTCCTGCTGCTTTCCTTGGGAAAACTCCAGACCTCCCTTTTGTACCGGCTCACCCTCGCATCTGCTGATGCCCACAGCGCACAAGTGTTTGGAGAAGGACACAAGAACCAGTAGCAGGTGGCTATCCCAAAAAAATCAGCAATAACGGTGGTTGTGATGATGTTCACAGCAAGAAAAATTGTTTATTTTCAGCTGTTTTGATGTGGGTTCACCACAAGGATTAAGTGGTTTTTTAACCACCAGCCAGGTGCTGATGCTTCTTTTGATAGAAAGGTGTAAAAGAAAGAAGATCCAGCTCTGATTTTTGGTTGTGTCCGTCTGATCGTGACCCAGTGTGGCAGAACGGGGTCCCAGATCTGGGAAATCAGTGATGAAATCCCATTGCTCAAGTGCGAGGCTGAGCCAGCCCTGGGGGAACCATCAGCAGCTGGCTCCCGAGCCAAGTGGAGCACGAGGCTGTGGTGTGAAAATCAAACTTTTCATAAAGATTTCTTCTATTGTCTGTCCAAATGACACATCCCAGACAAGGTCGTGGTGAGTTTGGAAGTGCATCAGGCCCTCTGCACACCAGATGGGCTCTGGGCAGGATGTGGGAGTTGGGTGCATTCTGCCCAAAATCACAGAAAAAGCCCTGGGGAGCGGGGCTGAGGCTCACATCACCTGAGCTCCGTGAAGTGACACATCCTCCCTGACGGTCAGCTCAGCTGGGGAGACTTTTTTCCCATTTTTCAGAACTGCCCAGTTTCCTTGCATCCCAGATCAGAGGGAAAAAACGTGAGGAAATACCCATTTTCCTTTTGAAAAGCCCATTTTCCTGCTGGAAAAGCCCATTTTCCTTTTGGAAAAGCCCGTTTTCCTTTTGGAAATGCCCATTTTCCTTTTGGAAATGCCCATTTT
>NW_005054387.1:1654766-1672197 GCF_000277835.1 Geospiza fortis
CCGGTGCCTCGGCGGGGGCTGAGGGCCGGGCCGGTGCTCGGAGGGGCTGCGGGCCGGGCGGGGGCACGGAGGGGCCGGGGCAGGCGGGAACGGGGGCAGCGCTCCCGCTGTGGGGCAGCCCCGTGGTTGGAGGGCCGCTGTGGGAACGGGGATTTTCGGGATCGCTACGGCTGCAGGGTGAGGCACCCGCAATTGCTGTGTTGTAATCAGCGGCAATTAGGTGGAGTGACAGGCGTTTTAGTGGTAAAAGCTGGGCAGAGTGGAGTGCTGTGTCTGTGACCAGTGGGTAAGGACAACATAAACAAGTGCCATTGCGGCTGGTTCGCTTTGTTAGCTTTAATTGCAGTGTCTGTATTGCGTTCTCGCTGGGACGTCTCCTGGCAGCACAGGAGATGCTTTGGTGATCCAGAGGAAGTGCTTCATTCAAGGGAGGCTTGGATGCCTCTGCAGCACAAGCCCAGTCCAAATCCTGACTTATTTTGCAGATGTCCAGCCCGTTCAGCAGTTGTTTTCTAAAGGCCAAGAGCTCTTATTTCTGTTTGGGGAATCATTGTATAAATCTGGTTCTTGAGCAAATCTATGTATTAAATCCTTCCTTTTTATTTTAATGGCAATTTTGTTATTATTGCCTTAGTGCCCTCAGCTGAATGAGTACTTGAGATTTCCTTTTTCCCCTCTCAGTGTAACCTGTGTAAAAGCTGCCACAATTTTTATAGAGGTACTTGCTGTATCATCATAACAAGCCAGTTTGAGGGAGCATTCTCATCTTCTGTCAAGCTGGAAGCTGTGAAATCTTTGAGGGAAAACATCCAGGGATCTCTTTTTCCTAAATCCTCTTCTGTGGTGATAGAAGTGAGATTGTGTGACAGAGATCTGTATCTCTGGCCACCTGATATTGTGGTTGAGTGAAGGCTTTAACTCTGCTGTTCTGTCTGCCTCAGGTCATCTTTAGTTTGTGAAGGTGCTTGTTCATGTCTCTGCTTGGAAAGTGGCCTGAAATGAGAAGTTTGCCTCTAACTAGGGAGAAAACATCAATAAACTCACCAGATAAATTGAAATAATATAAATTAAATTGTGCTCAGGCTGCTGAGATTAAACCACCTGAGTCTCATCAGTGGTTTAACTTTGATCACAGACAGAGGGGTGAAAAGAGAATAACAGAGACTGAAGCCTGTTCTTGTATAGAATTGGTCCTCAAACACCTTTTTGTTGTTGCAGCAAGTGCTCCTGTTGTGGCAGGGAATTGCATGTCACAGTTTTGATGCCTGTTTACTGAACACTTGGCAGAAGGAAATTACCTAAAGATATAATTGGAATTATTTCTAATTATGGAACCGAGCTCGGTAATTACAGCGTTCATTAGCAATGCTGCAGCTGACACGTTGAGTAAGACCTGGGAATCCTTGGCTGGAGGAATTGTGGATGAAAATGTGAGGAGTTGGGGATAAAATGCTCTCAGATCTGCCAGCAGTTGCTAGGAGAACCATGCCTGGAGTGAAGCACTGCAAATGCCAGGAGAGCTCGTGATCGTGTGAGCAGGTGGTAAAAGGAGTTTGTGCAAAAGGAACGTGCAAGTTTCTGCTCACTCCAACCATATTTGGAGAAGAATTTGCTTTCCAGGCTGTGCAGGACACAGAGGGGGAGTTCTGCTTTAAAAGTAAGGCAGGAGGGCAAGGCATTAAAGTTGGAAAGAAATTAATCTTATTTTCCACGTTGCACAGCTCCCTATCCACTGCTCTCTGTCACTTTCTCCAGCTGAGTGTTCCTTGCTCCCACATCACCAAAGTTTCTCAGGAACTTCATTTCTAAAAGGAACTTTTAACCACATCTTAGATTTCAGTGGGGTTGTAAAATTTCAGTTTTTCAATTTTACCTTTTTCACAGGTAATTCAGATTTAACTGTCACATTTCTCATTGAGCTGTTACACTGACAGTCAGAAATTAATTGATCCCTTTCAATTTTGTGTTCCACCTTTTTCACAGGTAATTCAGATTTAACTTCCACATTTCTTTTCTCATTGAGCTGTTACAGTGACAGTCAGAAATTAATTGATTAGCTAATGATTAGAGCTAACTCTGCAGAATTAACTGGGTGAGAAACTTCTGTTCCTACTTTGGCTTTTAGATGGTTCATTGGGTTATGTGACTTTTTATCTAAGCTGGAATTGCTGATGGAACTTGGGATGTTACAATCTTCACATCTTGAGTTTTGACTCCAAGAGTGAGCTGAACTTTAAAAAGCACTTAATGTTGTTAGGATTCATTTTAAATGCATAGAATTAGAATAAATTAGTTTATTCCTTCCCAAGCTGACTTTCTGGTATTTTGGGCGGAGTTTTTTTCACCAGCTGTTGGTATTTCCAAGTCTTGCTTTTAAGCCAGATCTGGCTTTGGCACAAGAGCAAGAACAGAAATGTAAAGACTGCCAGCATGCAGAGGGAGGAGCACAGAAAATCTCCTATCAGAGCCTGACTCATGCAGAAGGTTATGTTGGAGACATCCCTGCCCAGTATCCCTTACCCAAAACATGAATGGTCAGCATATTTCAAATTTTTATCAAGGTGAAAGTTCATGAAATAGTTTAAAAATAAAATTTGCTAAGGAGTGGCTGATAATGGCAGGTATTACCTCCCATCCATGGCAATTGCTGTAGTTATTTTAAATTAATTGCTGCCTGATAGTTGAGAATTATTAAGGGTCAAGAATGGCTTTACTTCAAACTGGCTGTTTTATAAACTGGATAATAGTTTTCCACTGAAAACTATTTTTGGTCTTGCTGTATTTTCACAGTGGGAATTAAAGTAATAAAACACATTTCAAGTCCTACAGGTCATGCTACAGCTTGAAATAAAATGTGACCTTTAAGTGGTAATGCAGAGACTCAGAGCCTTTGGCTTTGCTCTTTTCCATGCCCTGAGAGATTTTGGGATCTGCTAATACATTTTTCCTTTGTGTCTTGATGACTTGGAGGATAAATGAGTGGTTTTAAATGACTTTAGTAGCCTGGCATGCATTAGTGAATGCTGTAAGAGCCTCAAGACAGCAGCACAAACGAGCAAAGGGCACATGTGTACCTTTAGCAATATTCGCAGCTGCGTCACTGAAGGGGTTTGGCAATAGTCAATATTGATCTTTGCCTGATTGCTGAGGGAGTTCTAGAGTCAAAATAGCATTTTGAGGATCTGGATGTCGTTGGTATTTTAGGAATTCCCTATTCTGTTCATGGGATTGGTGTTTTGTGTTTGAGGCACTTTGAAAAGTCGTGGAAAAGTCTGATGTGACAGGATGGTTTGGGTTAGAAGGGACCTTCAAGGTCATCTTGTCCCAGCCCCTGCCATGGGTGGGGACACTTTCCTCTATAAAAAGTAGCACATCCACCTTGTATTTTCTGCTGGATGCACCAAAATATTCACCTGGTAGTTCCTGAAAATGCCTGTTAAATGTGGGGTGTGTTGTGGGCAGGTCTGAAAGGGTGGCCTGTGACAGGTGTAGTGTTATTGTATGCTTCTGCCACATCCATAAATCACTTTAAACACTGAATTTGCACCCTGTGTTCTGTTTGCTTGTTTGTGCTGCTGTAGAGCTGTTCCTCTGCAGAGTGGGTGTGAATTGCAGGTAAAACTGCCCCGTGCTGGTTTCTCAGCAGAGCACACCTTGCTAGAACTGCTCTGGTGCATCTTTACAGGGATCAAAGTGACAAGAACAACCCCATTGTCCAAGGAAATGGGACATGGAGAAAACTCCCTAAGCTGATGTTTAAACAGGTTCAGTTGTGAGGCAATTTCTATAAACTTCTTGTCTGTCAAGTTTGCTTAATTCCAAATAAAGAACATTATGTGGCAGTTATTCATATTTGTAGTAATAAATTCCTGATATCCCAAGAGTTTTTTTCATTGCTGCATGTGCAGGCAAATATCCAGATATGTTGAGGTTTTCAGCTGCAAGTGTTAGTGACTGCTGTAAGTTGTTAGGAGATGAAAAAGGGATTCTGGATTAGTGGATTTGCTGTCTGAGGGAAGCTTGGAAAATCTCTGGCTTGGAATCGGGCAGGGAGAAATTGGAGGAGCCAAATTCTGTGCCACAGGGGAGGGGAGGGAAACCCAGAGTCACTCCTGAAGGGAAGCCCTGCCCTGGGAGCCAAGGTTCTCTGTCCCTTATCCCCAGCTGGGCTGGCACTGCAGGCAGGGCTCAGGATTCACAGGGGAGCAGAGGGTGTGAGCTGGGAGGATCCAGAGCTGATTCCATGGGCTGGACAGGAGAGGGGTGCCAGGAATGCTTGGAGCTTTAAAGTTGCTCTTAAAGCTGCAGAAACTGAGAACTCAAATATTTTGGGGGTTTTTTTTCCATCTTTCTAGTAGAAAATTGATGGTTTAATACTGATACAACACTTACTGACTGAGGCACATCTTTTATAAAACATAGCAGTGCCCCTGCTGTGGTAATATTTTATTTTCCATCTTTACAGTGCTCACACAAACATGTTAATTTTTGCTTTTCATAAATACATCATTTCCAGCTTGACTGGAATTTGTGATAGGGCTAGGAATTATTCTGCTTGGTGCAAAGTAAATTCAACAAAGTGTTTATAATTCAGACTTGGGCTTCATTTATGGTAGCTTAATAGAAAAGATTATTAAGGAAGGAATAGAAGGAATCAGTGCTGTTGGCTTGTATCTTGAACAGCCAGTGCTTCTGTAAAGGCTGCTATAAAATAATTATCCACTGTCTGCTTAATATTTTGCTGATCTAGACACTGAAAGTTTTTTACAGACTCTATGTGAAGTAGAGCTGCAGGATATATAGAAGAAAACCTCATTTGGTTATGCTAAATGCTGCTAATAGATTTAAACATGAAATTAAGTGTATCAACAGTTTTGAGCACTCCTGGCAAGTTTACAAATGGGAATTTTTAATCTTCTTTTTTGTGGCTTCTAATTGAAGGCTTTTACTTAATTTATTAAGACTGTTAAGAGTGGCCTTGAAGCCATGAATTAGATTTAATCCAAAATCCTCTGGTGAAGCTGGAAAGAAGTTGCAACCCAAGTTTCTTAACATGCTCCAGATCCTTTGACCTTTCTATGAGCTTTCCACTGAAGGCAGGGGGTGAACTCTGCTCCCTCTGAGAACTTTCATTCTGGACCAGAAATTATCTCAGAAATCCAGCGGTGCTTAAGGAAATGTGCACATCACTTATCAAGTGTAGTGTTTTTTATTATTTGTTTTTGATAAAATTAGATTTATTGTTTCCTCTAGGTTACAAAGTGGTAAGGGGTGCTTTGTTGTTGATAACAAAATAATGCTCATGGGATGAGAAATAATCCTGAAATGAGAGGAAGTAACTACTGCTTAAGTAACTACTACTACTACCCAAAAACCACCCAAATTTGAGTTCTTTCCTTGCAGTTTGAGTACAGAATCTTGGTTATTGCTTGCCCTTTTGCACCAAACCCAACAACTGAGAGAGAATTGTGTTGGCAAAGCTGCTGCTGCACAAATGCAGAGATTTGGGGTCAGAGAAGCCTTTGAATAATCTGGTCCCCTGAGGGATTTGATTGCATTTCCAAGCAGTCCTTGAGGACACTGGAATGAGACTTGGGAATTTTGTCCTTTTTCCAAGGCATGCTGGACCTGTCCTGAGCAAGTGGGCTTCTTTCCATGGTAAAATGGAAATCCAGGGGTTGGTTCAGTTCTGGGCATAAACCAGGGGGGTTTCCAGGTGGAATCCAGGGGATGTGGTTCTGCTCATCACCAGGGGTGGTGGCTGAGCTCAGACCTGCTCAGAAAACATCTGGGACACCCAGGAAGGCCTCAGGGGATGCTGCCAAGTGTTGGTGCAGGTGAAACCCCAGTTCAGGAGTTTCTGCTGACCCTTAAGGACAGTGGAGGCCAAGGAAGGATCATTCTTGGGAATTATCTTTGATAAAATTGTTCAAAACATCTGCAGGCAACTGTCAGAGCTGGGGCTTGGCTACAGAAACGCTCCAGCATTTCCTACAGGGGCTGCAGGGGACACTGATCCAACTCCTGGCTAAACAAACACTTTCTGCTTGGTTTGTTTGACTCGGTGGGTTTGGCAGGATTGGAATTCTGCTGCTTTTGGAGCCAGTGCTGACAGCTCAGAACTTGTAACCTGTTAAACTGGAAGGGTGTTTGCTTGTCCTCTAAAATGTTTGAGATGCTGGTGGACTAAATGAGGTTCTTGTGTTCCATTTTAGCATTTTCTCAGCTAAATTATGCTAAAATGTTTCAAGTGTGTCCTGTTTTGGAACACAGAGGATGTTCATAATTGTGCAAAAGAGATTGAAATGATTTTAGTGATGTAAAAGTGTAAGATTTTATTGGAGGTACATCACTTGTGGAGCACAGTGACTTCAATTCTTTTTGTCTTCCTGTTAAGAAGTAACAATTGCACACAAACACTGCTTCAAACTTCTGAAAATGCAACATTGCTGAGCTTTGTGAAGTACCTCAATCCAAAAGGGGCATTGTTTAGAGGGTGGATAATAAAATTTCAAAACCTCCTTTTGATAAAAGAGGACTGAAAAATCACTGCAGTGTTCAATTGTAGATGTTGGGAAAGGAGATGAATCACTTCATTTTCGATTTCTTGAATCACTTTTTAACGTTTTAAAGAACATCCAGAGTGGTACATACAGATAGAGAGGGGAAACAGAGTTACAAAGATGTCTTAAAGGTTTGTTCCTTGTAATTAGCTCCGATTGCTTTTGGTTTTTAACAGCAGTGAAACTCGGGCGTGGTGAGAGTGGGTTTGGCACCTGAGTGTGTCAGAGTGCTCTGAGTCACCTCGGGTGACAGTGACCTGGATCTCAGCACGGAGCTCCTGCTCCTCAGGGATGGAGCCGCCAGGCAGAACCAGGAAAAGCCTGCAGAAATCAGGCTCTGCTTTTATCTTGCTCTGCAAGCAGCTCTGTACATCCTGCAGGTCATTTTGTTTACATTCTGTAGCCAAAAAATAATAATGCAAATGATAACACTTCTTCTAAATTAGTTTTTTTTTTTGTAAAATGCAGATTACATTAAATAATTCTGAGTTTATTTTTTTGCAGGTTATCTTGCTATTAGGACTTTCTTCTTGCTATTTGTTTGCCATATTTTTTTTAGACTTTGAAAGTTACCATCAATCAGGCAATTCACACCTGAGTCTGGTGTGAAAATGAACACTATCTACTCAAGTTTTATCCTTCCTGCACTTGCTGGCAGAAGTTCTTTGTTCATTGTGAGTTTTACAACCTTAATAAAATTAGGAGACAATTTAGACTTTTCAGCAGGGAAATGAGATGGGAATGGGAGTATACAAAGTAAATCTATAAAGTCTGAATACTTTGCTTTTCAGTTTGATGCAGAACACTTGCTCCCACTCCAAACCTTATAAGGCTGGGAAAAGTGTTCTGTGCTAAACCCCAGGCTGCTGAGCTGGCTCCAAGTGTGTGGAATAAGATGTGAGATTAGACCTGAACTCCATGGGCTGAAATTTAATACTTGATGTCCTCAAAGCTGCTACAAGGCCAACAAGACACTTAATGAAGTCCCACATGTGGAAGAAGCTTTCCCTGTGCTCTGACCTTGCAGCTCTGCACAGATCACTCCAGGACTCTGAGTCCTGGGAAGGGCTGGAGCTCATTATCCTTCCACTGGCAACATTTTATTATTCTTTTGCAGAACAGCTGCAGGGTCGGGTTCTGTAAAATGCCATTTCTGATATTTTAAGCTGGAGTTTGCTCTCAGACAGATCACAGGATGTGAGAGCACTCAGGTAGGGATGGATTCAGCATCCTGCACTTGGTTGGAGTTAGGCTGATGCTGAACCTTTGCCCACTTTGGGTTGTGCAAGAAAACCTGAGTGTGTTCAAATCATTTTAATGTCGCCCTGACATGAATTCTCAACAATAAACTGAACCTGTGGATGGCAGGCTGAAGCATCTATAAATGTAATAATACAGAAAAATAAACTATTAAATGTAAAAACGATAATTTCTTTAATGTATTTGTGTGGCTCTTTAATTCAGCCTTTGGAATTTGGACAACACAAGACAATTGTTACATGTGCTGTGACCATCAGGAAAGCTAAAAAATTAACATTTCTCACTTAAAATCCAGATAACCTTTGAGGTGTGGGAGGAAATCGCACCATAACTGAGATTCTTTGTAATTCTTTGTAACTTCCATAGCCCCAGAGTTGCCCTGGGGTGAGAGCAGAGAGCCAGGCAGTTCTGCCCTGCTTTTCCTGCCAGCTCTGGGATGCTGAGGCTCTGTCCCCTGGAAGAGCATTGTCTGTGCTGCCTTGAAGCTTAATATTGGCACTAAAGTTCCACTTTCAAAAGATTTGAGACCAAACTAGCTGAAAGTGTGTTTAATTTTTGACTGTTTGTACAGTAAATCTGCTTTCGAAGAATTGGGACCTGCTTGGTTTCTTGGGGAGAAGAGCACAAGAGTATTAATAGTAAATTCAAACTTAGTCTGCAATTAAAATAATGAGTTTTGCACAGATGGCTGTGAGACTAGAAAGTGTTTTGGAGATGATATTTAATTATCCTCATTGTGGTGCCTCTTTCTGTGAGAAAACTGCTTGTGATGTGGTGATGGCAGGTCCCAGGTGAGTGACACCAGCACCATTCCTGCCATGTGCAGGGACACACCTGAGCTGTGTCCTGCTTCAGCAGGGCCATTCCCTCTAGGACAGGAACTTCCTAAAACTGCACTTTCCTTGGAGTTTCCTGCTGCTGCAGGATGAGGATTGGCACTTTTTTACCTTGCTTTAAGCTGCTTATGTGAAGCAAACCTTTCATTTGTTTGCTTGGCTTGATGCTCCAAAAATCTGCTGGCAGATATCCCAGTGTGCTCTTGTGAGTTAAATTACCTTGGAGTAACAAAATAACTTCATATTTTCAAGTGACACTAATAAATAGGGTTCTCACTTTGCTTTTACAAATAATGGCATGATCTGCCTTAGGGCATGGAATTAATGGTTTCTGGCACAAACACAATTGCTAATTTAATCTTTCCTCCTCCTTTTGCAGCTGCAGTTTTGTAGGGCTTGTGCTGCTTTCTGCCTTATCACTGGAAAGTTGAAAGTCACTTTGTAGGGATTTCAGGTGTTTGTTCAAAGTGTCACACTGTGCAAGAGCTCCAAAAAATGAGGGTTGGGGATCTTGTGATGGTGCCATGCTCAGCTCATGTGCTTGACAGATTTGGGTTCCTCCTGAGCTGTTTGAGGAGCAAACATACAGATTTATGTCCTGATTCTCCTGCTCTGATGCAGACAAGGGAGTGGAACAAATCCTTGCCTCAGCTTTGTAGTGACCTTGTGTCCAGTTGACTGTGGTGCAGAGAGCTGCTAAAGCTGTCACTGGGGGAAGGAAATGTTTATGTGACAAAACAGCTCCAAGCTCCAGCCCTGGGAAGCAGAGCTGGCGTTCAGTGAAGTTCCCTCAGCAGTTCTTGGTGTGTCAAACAACTTGAATCAGCTGTGCCCAGTGCTCCCCCTGTTGCTGCTTGGTTTTCCAGGAGAACACCACATAAATCATGTCAGAATTTGTGTCCTTTTCTTTCCCCAAGAGCCCTGAACTGGAAATGCTGCAGGAAAGCAGGAGGTGGGCAAATGAGAGTTAATTAGTTTCCCTGTTTTACAGATGGGGTCGAGGATTCGGTCTCTTGGGTTCCATCTTTGGAAAGGACAGTGCAATAAATCAGTCCAACAGTGTTTTTGGCCTGGTGTTTTATATACTACAAATGCTACTTGGTAAGTATTCATTCACTTCAGAGCCTCAAAGCAGGGCTGTGGGGATGAGGGAGGAGAGCAATATCCATTGCACAATCTGCAGGAAACCAGATAAATGCTTCTGATTTTTATATCTCAGGGTTTTTTTAGCAGCACTCTAATGATACATCTGTCCAAAGGGCTTAAAAACCCAACTGATAACAAGAGTAATTGCATTTTCTCCTGATATGCTATTAATAATCCAAGTGTGAAGACAGTTTCTGTGCTGGTATTTTCACTCCAGTGTATTTGGCATTGGATTGCATGGTGGAAAAGAGAGGGAATAAAAATGGAATGGGCAAGTTTTGGAGGAGTAATGGAGAGAGCAGGCAAAAAAGTGCATGAAATATAATTTTATATATTTCTTGGTAACTCTGTGGTTTGCTACAAAGCTGTTAATCCTGACAGAAATAACCTGACCACGAATTTTCCTATAACTCAGGAATATGAGGATGATTAATCCTACACACACTCCTTATCACAGGGCAGTCAGACAGAGCCTTAGATACTCCTCTCCAAATACCCAGGTGGTGTTTTAACCAAAATTTTGTGTAACCGTTGCTGAGTGGCTGAGTTTGAATTCAGTTTTGCTCTGTGTGGAGAGGGGTGAGTAACTTTGTCTCTCTTGTTGCAGGTATGACAGCAAGTGCAGTAGCAGCTCTAATCCTCATGACATCCTCCATAGTGTCTGTAGTAGGGTCCCTGTACTTGGCATACATTCTGTACTTCGTGCTGAAGGAATTTTGCATTGTCTGCGTGCTCACATATTTGCTGAACTTCATTCTCTTTATCATCAACTACAAACGACTAGTTTATTTGAACGAGGCCTGGAAGAGGCAACTCCAACCCAAACAGGAATAACCCCTGCTGGAACTTTTGACTGACAGTCTGAAGACCCAACTTCCATTAAGTTTATTTTGCAGTAATTTTTTTATTCTCCATATCAGACACTTTTTGCCCCCCCTTTCCCCCCCACAAGAATCATAATGGAAATTTTGAATTAGAAATTTCAAGGGGCCCCAGATAATTTCTCTGTGCTAATCTTCAGTTTCAATGCGGTTATGAAAGAAAGCTCTATAACAATCAAAGACAAGCTTTAACTTTACTTTGAAGGAGTTTTAGCCACAGCAAAACCTAGACTCTCTCTCTCTTCCCCCTCCACTTGTGAAGTGGGTAACACTTGCTATAAAATATCCTGTATATAAATTCAGGTATAACAAGATGTGATCATGACATGAAATATTCTAGACTAGCATCACCATATTTAATGTTGCCATGTTTACAGTAAGTGTATTTTTTTCTTTTTTTTTCTTTTTTTTTCTTTTTTTTTTTTTTTAGCTGATGGACTTAGATTTGACTAGGACTTATACTGTAAATAAAATTAGAACTCTTGGTTTCATCCCTGGAGAACTCACTGTCCCATGGGTTTGGTTAGGAGCTGTCAGAGGGTTCAGCTCAGAGTCGACTGACACGATGGAAGAAGTGACCTCTAAAGAACATGGAGTTGCTGCTCTCACTGTTGTGCTTTCACAAGAATGATGCTTGGGGTTGGTTCCAATTTTTCTTCTTTTTTCTTTTTTTTTTTTTTTTTGTCTCCAGTAACAAAAATGGAATTAAAGCTGAAACCTGAAGTATGTTGATTAAACGACAACCTCATTAATTTCTGTACAGAACAAAAATAGCTTCATGTGGTCAATGAAAAGCTGATTTGCAGATTGGGGGTTGGATGAAGTGTTCTTTGAAAGGACTCCATTTCCAAGCAGAGCTGTTCCATTTGAAGCTGTGCTCAGCCAGCCAGTGTTACTAATGTTTGATGTTCTGTGAATGCTGCAGTATAGAATTGCAATTTGCAGTGGAAACCACTGAGTGAGCAGGATAACCAAGCAGTGCACTGAAAAAGCAGTTCCTTAATTGATCTTGGTCAGGATCTTTGGTTTGTGCTATATTGGGAAATGAACTTTAGGCCTGACACACACACAGAGAAGATCTCTTGGAAGGGCAACCTGTTTAATGGGATAAGTAAGTCAATGTGCTCCTGAAAATGAAATGTGATATAGTGCTATCATTGCTCTTTCTAAGAACTAATTGGGGAAAAAAAATATTAAACTGCAGATTTAAACAGAGGAACAAAATTGTACACATTGTTTCTGCACTCAGTATTCTAAGGCTGAATGTTAAAAGTGCCTTCTGTCTTCAAATCTTAAACCAAATACTTTGTGTTGAACTTGGCAGGCAGAAGTGTCCTTGCTTTAAAAATGAACAAACAAAATTCTCAGCAAACTTGCTGGGGATAGAAGAGTATTAAGAGATTTGGGTTTAGTTTTTAGACTGAGAAGTGGTAGCAGTATTGTTTTCAGTTTAATTTAAAAGGTTGATGTGATTTGGAAAAGTGAAATATTTGTGTTTCAGACTGTGTGACACCAATGTGTGGGTTCAGCTACTTTCTGTAATTGGTGCTGTGCTGCTTTTTGCCCTTGTCAGTTTGAAATATGAACAATTCCAGCTGCATACCCATTTATTTAAAGAACTAATTTAACTCCTTTTAGCATTTTCATTCTCAAACATGAATGTCAGAGACACTTCCATTGTAAGTGATTTTAAACACTAAGGATGAACTTGACTGTGAAACGAGCAGTGTTTCCATAGAGCAAAACAAGGTTGGAGATCAAATTCACAAAATTAATATTTAAATTACTACTGAAGTAATTCTGGTTTGCACCAAGGGTAGAGGTGGAAACTGCTTTTCTGTACAGAGTTGTGTGGTGTGAGTAACATCTGTTGCATGTAACACTAAATGACTTGTCCCTCGTCTGACAGTTTTAGCCAACAATCCATTAAATGAGTTTTGTATTGACCAGAGTATAGTTAAAGCTTGTCTTGATGTTCAGTTCTGTCTCTCAAATGCCTTCCACTTTGATATTAAGGGGAATGAATGATGTTGAATTGGTCCCTCGAGGCTTGGCTTTGTTCTCTCCCAAGCCCTGAGGCAGTAGCAGTGTTTAATGTGTTGTATAGATTTTATTTCAGTGCATTCCTGTGATCTACACTAAAGGCATCTTTTTTTCATCCAAGGAAGAGGTGAACATGTGCTGCCCTAAAGTTGCTCCTATCTCAGAGCAAGCAGCCATGGAGACAAGTCTAATCCACGAGTACTTGGTTCAATTTTGGGAAAAAAAAGAGGAAAAAAAGCCCCATCAGCTGAAAGTATTGGTGTTGACTTCACTGTGTCTTGTGCTTGTTTGTGTGGGCATAGTCTGTTGATTCAGTTTGTTCAGTAAAAATGTTTAGGGCCAGATTTTCAGCAATCCTTGTTAGTGTGCACATAGGGAGCAAATGGAGCTGGAGTGTGGGCTCTGGGAGAATTTGCAGTCACACTTTTTGTGCACAGCTTTGCAAATCTGATCCTTAATTGTGAACTCTCTTGTCTTGTGTGCTTTCCTTGCAGTTCCTTTTTACTGGAAGTGATTTGCTAGAAATGGGCCCTGATTTCTTCTCTTTCTCTCTCGTGCTTCAGAAATGCAGTTGGCCCAAATAAAGGGCACAATTATCTTAGCAGGAGAAATTTGGACCTTTCTGCTTCCAGTTCTTTTGACTCTTTCCTTGCTGCTCCCAATGATAGAAACAGCATTTTCCTTCCAGTAAAATGGGTTGTGACTGAAATCAGGAGTGCAGCTGTGCCCCCCTGCCTGCCCCAGACAAAATGTGGTGGCAAACGTGTGCTTGATACTGATTTTATCCTTCCAAATCCAAAGGCAAATCCTAAAAATTCTCAAGGATGCAGGAATCTGGGTAAAGGCAGGTAAATGATATTTGGGCTGGCAAGGGACAGGGGGTGTTACAGAGATCCTTGTTGTGGTTTCAGCACTCAGGAGAATGGAAGGGATAAAATTCACAGTATCCAAACAGAGGTTCTGAATTTGGGCTCTTCCTGCCCCTCTTTGGCTCTCTCAGAATCCTAAAATTCCTTTAGGATCATGGAATATTCTGAGTTGGAAATTTCACAGTGAGGGGCGGATTGGAAAGGCAACAAAACCTCATCCCAAACCCTGCTTAGGAATGAACCATTCCTGAAATCCTCTTACTGTAAGGTACTTGCTACTCTTTAAGGCCAAGGAGGAAATGAATATTCTTGGAAGTTTCTCCCAGTGAAACATTTGTGACACTGAGGCCAATGAAACATTGCTGAGCACCTTTGGGATCTGAAGTGACAGCAGATCTCTGCTGAGGAGGTTTCTGAATGCTGGGGTTGGCATTTTTGTGCTGCTGTGGTCTCAGTTGTTCCAGGAGGTTGGTGAGGTGCTTCAGGCAGTTCTGCTCCTCATTTATGTGGGCTGAGATCAGAGCTTGGCTTTGGTTGTGCCAATGTTGTTTAAAGTGCTCCAGAAAAGATATGAAATATTCTGTTACCACAAAACTGTGTTAAGCATGGCCTAAATATTAGGTGTTTGTTCTGTATAATATGTTCCATCAACTATTTATTCCCAGTGCTTTCAAATCCAACACCCATTTAAAATGGAGTCATTGGGCAGATGTTCCTTTTCTCAATATAGGCTGAGAGATTCTCTACTGGAGGTTTAGGATACAATTTTGCTAACAGGTAAAAAACCATGTAAATATGTACGAATTCTATTTGTTGCACATAACTTTTTTGGTAAAAAAAAAAAAAAAGAAAAAAAACCCAACAAAAATAAATGTAGAAATTACCTGTGGATGTCTTGCTGCAATCATTCTTATGCTGCATTCATGCAGTCCAAACATAAGAGCTTGAATGAACCCAACCAGAGGCCTTTTTGGACTCAGTCTGAGCCTTAGAAACTGTTTTTAATGTCAGTACTGTAATTCTGTTTCTAGAAATTGTACCAAGTCGTGTGGTTTTTCCCAAGACCTTGTGTGTGTTTAGCAGTAGAAGGGTCAAAGCACTTGATTCTCCCCAGATCCCAGTTTTCCCAGTAGAATTCCTGCAGCTTTGTGTCTGGCTGAGCATTGTGTGTAAAGGCTGAGCAGCGTTGACTTGAGGCTTTCAATGTTTACAGTTCTTTAATCAAAAAAAAGAAACAAAAAACCAACCCAACCTTGTGATTTGTATCACTTTCTGCTTTTATTGGGGCTGCTCAAAGCTGGTCCCACAGACCACAAAATCTCTGGAAAAAGTGCTGGAGTGTCCCTGGATTTGGGGAGGGAGCTGCTGGCAGGGTTGGGTTTGTTGAGAACAAGCAGGAATTAACCCTCAAATGTGTGCTCAGATTTTGGGGCGTGCTGAGCTGAGCCCTGCTTTGTAAGGAGTGACCAATGTCAAATCCTCATCTGTGTTTTGGTCAGGTCTGTTGAAACTGGGGAAGAAAATGAGTTTTTAAAGGATGATGGAGAAGTTGAAATGACTTTCAAACACTGCTACTTGGCAGTACCCTGGTGTGGTTAACAAATGTCTTTTTATTGTGCATAGAGTTTTATATTCTGGGGGTTTAGTTCTAGAGAAAATCTAGGCCTAGCACGGTGTGAGGAATGCTGTAGTGTTGTTTCTTTTCCCTTAAAAACACAAGAAAAATTGCTGTGGAGTCTGCAGTGAACATCTGTGTCCTTATTGTGCTGGGGCAGGGTGGAAGGTGCTGTTGGTTCCTCATGTACCACCTCTGAAGGGAACAGAATTTGGCCAGCACACAAGAGAAAAGCAAGTATTTCCTTTATATGGTCAGATTTGGTCACTTCCCTGAGGCACTGACCCAGAGGCAGCTGCAGAGCAGGAGCCATGGCACCACTTTCACCCAGGATCTGAATTTCAGTAACCAGACTCCAGACTGGAACTTCCCAAATGCTTTGGGCAGCCTCTGCTTTTGTTGTTCTGCTCCTTGTGCTGCTGCTTTTGGGAAGTTTGCAGATCAAATATTCTGAGTTTTGCTGAGTGCTGGTGTGATCCAAGCCAGGCTAAAGCCTGGCCTAGGCTGCTGTGCAGGCCTAAGGGGACAGCACTGCAGCAGCACAGGGATTTATTTACACCTGGCCCTGCCCCAGAGGGCTTCAGGCCACTCTCAGAAAGGTTTGGAACAGAATTTCCCTCTGGGCTGCTCTTCCTGTGGTGACATTGAATATGAAGGAAGCCCTTCCACATGGAAGTGGCATTGTTGGACACGGTTTGTGTCTGACAGTGGCAGTTTTGGTACTGTAAAATAAATAGATTTCAAGTTGAGTTGATGTAGTCCCTCCCTCTGTAACATTCCACCTTGCTGCTGGAACAGGAATTCCAAACTCTCTGTTGGAGTGTCTTGGGTGGCTCACACCCCTCCTGCTGCTGGGAATGCTCAGGATTTCTCACACATCCATCCTGTCAGGCCCCAGAGCAGCTGCACAAACTGTGCTCCTCTGCAATCCTGTGGACAGTTTGCTGTGATCTCAATAGTGTTAACTCTTAGGGGAGTTTAACTGGAAAACCTTATTTGCTTTAGAGGGATGTGATGTTCATTTAGAGTAACTTAGATTTTGTTTTTAAGTTCAGCATTGAGTTGTGTCATGTAATATTTGTAATTTTTTTTTGCCATAAACAGATACCTCAGTCAGGATTTCTTAACTTCAGCTCCTTTAAAGTGAATATTTGTTTTCCTGCCTGGAAACAAGAAGCCTCCAGACTTGGCTGAGCAGAGGAAACAAAAGTTTCTGATCTGCTTTGCATCACAGTAACTACTTCAGGTGGACTAGAAATCGCACTGGACTTGCAAGACTTCAATCAGGCATAAAACTTATTTAAACAGAGATTTAATAACGAGTTCAATGTAATCCCCAGCCACTAAACCCTTTGTTTTTATTTTAGGAAGAGGGAATGTGATGTTATTGCAGGAGGAAGACAGCTTGATTCATTTGCAATCCTCCAGTACCTGTCCCTAAGGACAAAGGCAGCGGCTTTGGGCTGGCGCTGGCGGGTGAAGATTCCCTTCTTGTTCCCCAGAACTCGTGTGGTGCCTGCAGAGAAGTTATAAAATACAGAAATGTACAAACCAGGCTCTGCTGTGAGCTGTGACAATGTAGGTACTAAATCAGGCCACGTGGCAGAGACCTCTGCACTTTGTTTGCACAGTCAGGGGAGCCTGGCAGGACCCATGGATGGGACAGGGCAATCCAGCTGCAGCTCCTGATTTACAGCTGCTGGGCTGGGACATTCACTGCGGGGTGCCCAGTGCTCAGAGTTGTATCTGCTGGAGATTAGCTCCACCTTCAGATTGGATGGAGGAAATGGTGGTGACTATTTACTGTCCTGTGTGCTGTCTGGATCCTTTCTGCCTGGTCTAGTTTTTGTAGGAAATTGGAAAAAAGGATTGCAACAGGTAGAGAGCCTGGAACTGCATCTGTGTCTGACCTTGTCTACATTTTCTCAGTCCTTTTTGATGCTGCTTTTCTGGGCACTGCCATCATTGAGCTTTCTAATGCCTGTCCTGGTGCTCTGCAGGGTATTTTAGTGCTGTTCTCCCTCTCCCTGACTGCTCACCAACCCACTACAGGTGGCATAAGCAGAACAGGTTCATTATTAGATCTGAGTTGTGATTGTTTCATTTCTGTAAATTAAGGAATTTCCCTTCCTTTGTGACTGCACTTATCTATTAATAATGGACTGGGTGTCATGGTGAGCCAGCTGTGTGCCAGTGTGGCATCTGCTTCTCTGTTTCT
>NW_005054387.1:1672207-1678068 GCF_000277835.1 Geospiza fortis
GATTATTTAAGGTGCTGTGTTCCCAGGGCAGCTGTAGGTGACACTGGAAGCAAGTGAGATGTCCCTGACAGCTGCCTGAAGCTCTGAATTGAGGGTGGCCAAAAACCAGGAGCAACTGGGTCCTCACAAGCTTCCCCTATGCATTGTCTCATGCTCCTGGGAGCATCTGTGCAGGAGAAAGGGTGAATTAAGCACAGGCAGGACCTTCCCTCTTGGCTCTGGGCATGCTGGATTTTGTGACAAAACCTGGTGAACAGAGAGCCTTTTGTCCTACCCTTCAGCACAGTGTTTGTGTAGCATCAACCACTAAACTCCCAGGGAGGATGGAGAGGTTTAGGATATAAATAAAATCTCACCTTGATTGGTCATGAAATCAGCAAAATTCCAGATGAGCTCCCCAACCACGTACTCCTTCCTCTTCTTGTCCAGGACAGAGTGGTACTCCCTGAGCATGGCCTGCTGGTACTCCTCACTGAACATCATGGGGGGGTCCTGCAGCCAGGAGAGAGGCTCAGGGCACAAACAATCCCACTCACAGCTATTCCTGACCAGCAGCTCTGGGGCTGCCTGCTCTGCTGGCTGTGCTGCATTAACCTGGCTCTTGTGACCATCAGCAAACACAGAACTCCAGGTACTCCCAGGGGGAATTCCCCTGGTGGCCTTTGTCGTGACAGAGACAGGAGTGCCACCCCCCTGCATGGGACAGCACCAGGAACCTCCATTCTCCAGGGTCTGCTTTCATTTCAGCATTTTCTAGCACTTCCAAGGACACATTTTGGAGTCCTCTTTAAGCAGACAGAGTGAGTGGCAGAGCTCTCTGGTTTTGGTGGAGCAGGGTCCCAATCCTGGAACCTTCTGGACACTCCCAGCTAAAGCATCTCCCAGCAAAGCCAGGCCCAGTGGTGCCAGCCTCTCCCAGTTACCATTTTCTGCCTTCTAAGAGCTGTTTCCACCACAACACTCACACTGTGCAGCCCAGGCACTGAGTCTGCTCCATATTCACTCTGGATAATGGGTTTTTGGTAGGTTTTATACCAGTTCTCAAACTGGGCTGTGAGTTGGAGTGGGATCACTTCCAGGTGGCCTGGGTCATGGTACCAGGAGAAGTAGCTGTTCACACAAATCACATCCACATAGGGAGCCTGCAAAAAACAAGGTGAGAGTGTTCTGGCACAGACTTCAACCTTCTCTTGTAAATCTAAATCCTCCTTTGAGTTCAGTTAATGGAATCCAGGTTTATTACACATAGAATTAATTGTTTCCCCCATCACTCAGGCTCTCCAAATATAATCTCTTTCCCAGAAAAAAAAAAGGATAAATTTAATGAGCTAACAGCATTAATTTGGCATTTTTCTTACAGATTAGGAAGTCACAGCAAAGAGTTAGACAAGATCAACACGTTTCATTCTCAGGTTTGTTAGAAGTTTTTTTGTTTCCAAGATGTCTCTGGCTTGCTGGTACATTTAGATGTACTTTTTCTTTTTGAGTATTGGAATGTGATTATCAAGTGAGTGGTCAAATATTTTGACTAGCAACTAAATTTTGTGCATCAATGGTGCAATACTAAGACTAAAGCATTCTGCAAGTTATTTGCCATTTCTACCACATGGACAGTGTGATAAAAGGGCACAAAGCCCCCTCAAAATAAAGTGATGTTGTATGTAACTTGTTCAATGTTCTCTTAACATGTTTTGTAATAAAAGAAAAAGAAAAGTTCTAATATCACATCAGTGTATGAGAGATCTGTTCTCTGGGTTTGTTTGCCTGAGCTCCAGTTGGGCAAAATGGGAATGGGATATCCAAAAGCAGATCCCTGCTGGGCTCCTTCAAATTTAAAACCATCAGAGATTTGTTTTCTTTTCTGGGGTGGGGAGGAAAAACCTCAGGGATGCAGCCATTCCTGCTCATTAGAGGATATTTGAGAAGAAATGCAAAGTGTAACCTGGATCAGGGATGTGTGGCAGCACCAACTCACCTGCTAGAAATGATTATTGTGCAAGGATCTACCCTGGAAACAAATACAGATGTTAAAAATCCTTGGTCCATGCTATGAAAGGCCCAAAAATCCAAGGAAAGTGCATTTTGGTTATTTATTCAGCTCCAGGGCTTTAATTGTAGAGCTGGAGGAGCTTTTAGATTATTCAACACAAACAGACATCTGCCAGAGAAGATCTAGAGCAGTTGAAAGCAGGAATTAAAGCAAAGCTTCCTTCCTTTAGACTTCCACAAGGGTTGTGAGCATTTTAAAGAGGTTTAAGCTTTGGCTTAATTGCAAGTGAAAATCCTGAGTATTAGTAAACAGAATCAATGGCATAGCAAAGCACGACAATATGAATGGAATCCAGGGGCATAATCCTGCACACAAAGAATTGTTCTCTCTTACAGATCCTTTTTTTTTTCAGCTGGACAACAACTACAGAATAAGGTGATTACTACCAGAAACAAAAATGTAATTTTTCTTTAGCCTTTCCCTGCTAAACATCTCCAGTAAATTTAGATAGGAGTGGGGGGAAAAGGAGTATAAAACAAGTGACAAGAGAAGGAAATTCAATGTATGAATTTAAAAAAAAGAAAGAAAGAAAAAGCTAGAAAATAAAGCAAACTTACACCATGATCAAGAGCGTAATTAGCATCTGTCACAAAGGTGACTGGTCTGGAGGGGTCGAGAGCTTTAGTGTGAGCTATCACTGTCCTGTTTGCAAACAGTAAAGCAAGAGTTCAACAACAGCATGGAGCAGCACAGCCCCTCTCCCCAGGCTCTGTGTCCTTCCACCCCCCAGACCGAGCTGCTTTTGATTTAGCAGCCAGTGTTTGAGTGAAATAAAGAGAATATCTGTCACCAAGTGGTTGCTACGCCACCTGAAAAGGAGCAGAGTGGAAGCACACCAAGCACAGGCATGTGGGTGGTGCCAGCAGCTCAGAAGGTGGAGGGACAGTTGAGTTTGAGGACAAAACTGTAAAAAGGGCAATGGGAAGTGTCTGAACAACTCCTGGGATGTGGCCCTGAGGCCCTGTGCCACAGCAGGCAGAGGTTGGATGTTTCTGAGGAAGCCCTGAGTGAGGGAGATGGGACAGAATGGGAGAGTCAAGCTCTGCTGCTGCCCTGGCATTGCAGGAGGGTGGTGGAACATCCTGAAGAATGAAACTCACACTTCTCTCTTAATGTACCTCAGCTCCCAGGGACATTCTGCTGCCCATTGCACAGCTGCCTCTGGGCTACCCAAAGCTTAAATCTCTTTAGAAATAAACCAAGGGGGCTGCAGGGACTCAAAGCAGTGGCTTTGAAGTGGGAAGCCACAGGACAAATAAGCAGCACTGACTGCAGAACCTTGTGTTCAGAATGAAAGGCCAGTTATTTTTACAGCTTTGCTGGAAATCTCAAAGGATTCAGCACTCATCTTCCAGTGCTAACAAGGAATATTCCATTCTCACCAGGTCTGGTTTTACTCAACCCTCAGCTCAAGAAGAGATGATCAAACCTAGTGGACTCCAGGGAATTTTGTGGAGTCTTGGTGGGTCTGAACCAACACGTTGGGACAGTTCTGAGCATCAGTTCCACACATACAGCATTTCTATTTTAGTTTGCATCCACAGGTTCAGCTCCAGTGTTCCCAAAAAACACCTGCCCTCCCTTTACTACCTCACTGTGCCATCCCAAAGGAAGAAGAGGCATCATCTGCCAGGAGATGAGGAGCAGAGGCACTTACTTGAAGTAGTGAGCAGCTGGGGGCAGCTCTGAGGCCGGCTCATTGGCCACTGACCACATGACCACCGAGGGCCTGTTCTTATCCCTGCGCACCAGCTCCTCCATCACTGCCAGGTGGTGCTGCAGGGACCTGTTCCCAAAGCTCTCTCTGCAACACAGAAGGAGGTGAGGGTGTAAAATCCATCCATTTCCCTGGGGAAAGTCAGCACAGCAGATGCTGAGGATGGCTGTCACTATAGGACATGGAAGAACGCAAGCGCGCACCGCTGCTCTCCAGGTGAAGAAAAAAAAGGGAAGATTATTTTCTGACTCCAACGTTTATAGTTTTCCAAGAGTGACAGTGGATTGGAGGGTGACAGTGCTACCTCTCCAATGACACTGGATGAACTAGCAGTCCATCAAATTTCTCCTCCTCCATAAAGGAATGCAAAACAATGAGTTATTTACAGAAAGTGCGTGAGACAGTTCACTACAAAAATGTCAACATCAGAAAGCTTAAAAAATCTTAAAAAATCAAAGTGACAGATGGCTTCTGCCCTATTTCCCCAAAGTTTACTGCACAGTTCAGGGCCATGGTTTGGGCTCATTAATGGAGCCATGTGGCAAAATGTGGCAAAATGCCCTCAATGATCTCCATTGCCCAACATCAAGAGGCACCACCAGTGGCGCAACGGGACATTTCCAAACAGAACAAAGTACTCCCATTATCAGCACTGAGGACAGAAGTGTAAGAGCAGTAAAGGGACCGTGGGAGCAGCTGAGAGGGGAGCAGAGGGGCGAGGGCAGGGCGTGCTGGCAGCTCTTACGGCAGTTTGATGCCCACCCCCGGGCTCTCGTCGATGACGGCGATGCCGTAGGCGTCACACAGGTCCATGATCTCCTCGGCGTAGGGGTAGTGGCTGGTGCGGAACGAGTTGGCCCCCAGCCAGCGCAGCAGGTTGAAATCCTTCACAATCAGGGGCCAGTCCAGGCCTTTGCCACGGATCTGGGGGGAGAGAGCAACCAGCCCTTGTCCAGCCCCAGCTCCAGCCCTGCCCGGGGTGGGGAACTTGACAGCCACTGCCACAGTCACAGGTGTTTGGGTTGGAGGGGATCTTAAAGCTCTTATCATTCCACCCCTGCCATGGTTGCTCCAAGCCCTGTCCAACTGGCCTGGAACACTTGCAGGGATGGGGCAGCCACAGCTTCTCTGTGCAACCTGTGCCAGGGCCTCCCCATCCTCACAGCAGACTGACTGTCAGCATGGCTGGCTGAAAGCAGAACTGGGAGACGCTTCAGCATCTCCACCAGCACATCCATGTGCCCTGAGGGATGGCAGGAGTGTGGCAGGACTGGGCATGGTGTGGGTGTCCCCTTAGTGCTTAGCCTGGGAGGAGGGTGTGAGAGGAGAGGGGAGGGGAGGCAGCACAGGTGCCACCTGGGCAGTGTGAGCGGAGGTGGCCCTGGGTGTCACACTTACATCTGCATCCTCGTGCTTGTTGACTCCATGGAAGTAGAAGGGCCGGCCATTGATGAGGAACTGGCTGCTGGTGACGTGCACGGTGCGGATGCCCACGGGCAGCGTGTACACATCCTCCAGCAGGGCCCCGTCCAGCTGGGCCTGCATCCTCACCTGTGTGTCCAGGGAGGAACAGGAGGGACCCTCACATGGATGCCCAGGCCTCCCTCCCCTGTCTGGGAGGGAGATTCTGGCCCCACATCCCTTCCCAGCCCTCAGCACACTGCCTGCTCCTCACGGCTGCTGCTCAGGGGGAGCCAGGTCTGACTGAACAGAAATACAAATCCAAGGTGTGGAAGCTGGAGGATGAAGAATGAGCCCCTGGATCACCCTTTTTGCTCATCCCAAAAAACTTCAGTGTCTTTTCCCCATGGCATCCCCCCAGGTAATTTCTGTGCCCTGCACCTTGATGCCAGGCAATGACTGCCACATCACCTCCTCCCAGGTGTGACCCTGAGCCCCTGGAAACTCAGAGCAGCTCATCCTCCCTGATTTCTGCACCTGAACATCAGAGCAGCTCATCCTCCCTGATTTCTGCACCTGAACATCACCACTGCCCTTAACTCCCACAGGATCTCCCAGGCTCCAGCTGTTAACTCATCATCTCCCCAGAGGGGATGGATGGACCCTCAGTCAGCAGCTCAGAGCACACTCCAG
>NW_005054387.1:1678096-1681826 GCF_000277835.1 Geospiza fortis
AAGCTGCCAAAGCCTGATTTGATTAGTGCTTAATTAGCAGAGCCACTCTGGTCACACGCACAGGGCCCGTGAGAGGACAGAGGACAGGCCATATGGCAGTGCCTTAACCCTATTAAACACACCCACAGAGGAGGAAATGGCACTTTACCTCCAAGGAGTACAGGTATCCAGGGTTCTCGTGCATCAGGTAAGGCCACCAGAGGTTTGGGTTGAGGACTTTGAGCTCTCCCACTGGGCCATCACCTGTAGCCACCACCTTCCCCTCTTGGTCACGTAAACTCAGGGACAAGGAACTGGCTGTGCTGCCAACCACTGACACCTGATACTGCACCCTGGCTGCCTCAGAGGAAACAAAAAACAATCAGAGACTGCAGGAGACAGCTCAGCCTCAGGAAAAATCCATTAGGAAACAAATTCAATCAGACTCATGCAGGATATTCTCCCTGCTGCCCTTGGCACCTCCACTTGGGGCCTGAGGGAGCTGCTCTGGACCTACCAAGACTGTCTGATGAGGTGGTTGTCACAGTGATGTCATCGATGTAGGCAGCAGGAGTGGTGTACAGCACAACTGGGCGGTGGATCCCAGCATAATTAAAGAAATCAAACTTGGTGTTCTGCACAAAATAGTTCTTGGGGTACCTGAGTGAGCAAGACAGGAGCAAGGCTGCATTACACTTCACTACACAGCTGAAGGCAGTGCAAAATAATCATGTAAAATATCTTTATGACAGGCTGGATCTGTCTGTCAGCTGCTACACTCAAGGATTTTGCAGTTAACAAAGATTTTCATCCTTCAGGATAGCTGGTACTTGCAGCTTCCAGCTGAATCCAAGCTTCTCAAACCTGCCCTGGATTCAACTTGACAAATCACCCAATCTGGGCACAAAACAGATGCAGTAACTCACTGCTGGTTCCTCACAGCTCCACTGACAAATCCACCATAAAGATAACCCCACAGAGGGATTTCTGAACCATCAGCTGAACAAACTCCCCCTCTCCACACCCCTGGGATGAGCCCAGCAGTAAAACACCCCCCAGAACTCACCTTGATTTGTCAGCCATGTACTGGATGGAGCCTGGGGGCAGCGTGTGGGGGGTCAGGGTGTTGTTGAGGGCCACAGTGATGCGGCACAGGGAGCCTGGGCTGCCCTGCACCACGCTGCTGATGTCAGCCTCAAAGGGCAGGTGCCCCCCTTCGTGCTCCACCACCTGCACCCCGTTCACCCACTGCAAGGAAAAACACCAAAAAAAAGGGTTATTGGGATTTTGGGGTCAGCAGAGCACGGGGAAGGGAAGCCCAGTTACGAGGAACATCAGGGCTCTTGATCTTCAAAGGGTCTTTGAGGGATCAGCCTTGATCTTTGAGGGATTCCCTTTGCTGGGAGCTAGGTCTGGGTCACATCAAGTGTCACTGAGGGACACAGTGTCACAGACATGTTTTATGAAAAATCCTTTCCTAAGGATTTTTCCTCCCGAGAAGCTGAGAGGCCTCAGGAACAAAATGTCAACAATGGTTATCTGCTGCTGTGGAATGCAACAGGTGCATCTGTGATTGGTCTCATGTGGTTATTTCTAATTAATGGTCAATCACAGTCCAGCTGTCCAGACTGTCTCGGTCAATCACAAGCTTTTGTTATAATTCCTTTTCTATTCTTAGCTAGCCTTCTGATGAAATAATTTCTTCTATTCTCTTAGTATAGTTTTAATATAATATATCTCATAAAATAATAAACTAGCTTTCTGAAACATGGAGTCAGCATTCTCCTCTCTTCCCTCATCCTAAGACCCCTGCAAACACCACCCCAACAGATCCATTAATCAGGAAATGTTTAGTTACCAACCCCAAAACTGCAGATGGGATTGGTAACTAAATTAATGGGGCAGATCCATTAATCAGGAAATGTTTAGTTACCAACCCCAAAACTGCAGGATCAGAGAAACTGGAATTCATTCTTACTGGGGGAAAGCAGGCACAAGCTCAGAAGGGGATCCAAAATCGAGGCAGGGACGCATTTGCCGAACAAACCACAAAACTGCCTTTAGCCCAGCCTGATTCAGGAGGCACAGGGCCGATGCCCCGAGGCACGTACCACGATGGAGTAGTAATGGGCGCTGCCAAAGCGCAGCACCACCCTGGGGGCGGGATCGCCCTGCAGCCAGCGCAGGGGGAGCAGCACCTCCTTCTCGTACCACACCCAGCCGATGTAATTCTCCAGGCTGGGGTCCTGCGTGATGTCGTTGAAGCTGGCGGGCACCGGCATGTCAATCACAGGGCCGGTCTGGCAGGAATTGCGTGGAAAAGGAAGGAACAGAGAGTTTAAAAAGAGGAATTTTATTACTGGAGTGTCCCCTTCCACTGACAGCCCTACAGTGCCTTTGCCAAGGGGAAATATTTGGGAAAAGCTGTTTAAAAACTGCTGAGATCTCTCACAGCTCCTGAACAAGCCCTGATTAGCACCAGGCACAGGAACCTGCCTGCTCCTACAGGAAACAGCTGCTCCTTTCTTTTCCCCTCCTGCTGTACAATGAAATGTTTTCATTAATGGCCCTGGCATCATGGAATCACAGAAGTGAGGAGGGAGAAACCCAAGCCCAGGTTGTTGTTTCAGTGCAATTTTTTCCTGCACAGCTCCAGAGCAATGTGGGAGTTGTGGTGCTGTTTGTCTGCTAAGAGTTGTAGTAAAAGTGTAACAAAATAATAGATATTTTGGGCAGTAATGGGATATTTTGGGATATTTTTCTCCCTGCGGAGAGAGGCTGGGCTGATCCCAAACAGTCTCACTGCATGAAACAACAGAGATTCCTTGGGATTACAACAGAATCCATTCAGTTGCTTATTCCAACATGAAGATTAGAGAGGCAGCCTGACAATACATTGAATATTGGGGAATCCAGATGCTGCTGCCAAGCTGTTCATTTTCAGCACGTTCTGCACTCAGGATGTTGCACAAAGGAGTTCTGCAGTTCTCCTTTCCTGAGGAAGCCTCAGGAAATGGAATGAGGAAGGTCTGGGCACCCAGGGTGGGCATCATGTGCATGGCTGACTCAGCACTGCCGCTGCAGAGCCCAGAGCCCCCATCAGAAAATCCTACGGGGAAAATCCTTGGTTGGGCAAGAGGATTTTCTAGTATCTGATGCAGGAAAACCCTTGCCTGGGCTGGCCAAAACCTGTGTGTCCTTCAGGGAGATTCTCTGAGCTCTAAAACAGGTTGAGTGCACTCATCTAAGCCTCTCTTTGAAGGGACATAGCTCAGGGTTCCTCTCCTCTGCAAAATTTCCAGCAGCACAGTGCCCTTCAGCTCTTCCCTCCTTCCACAATCCAGCAACAAAATCGGCCAAAAGGCTAAAAACAGAAATAATGAACGACTTATCCATTTTATGCATAAAATCCCTAACTCCTTTCTGACAGGCAATGCAGTTAATTTCCAAGCAGATCTCAGTCACACCAAAACTTTTCTACCAGCACTCTGAAACTTTGGAATAAACAATCCCCAGTGCCTTTCCAGGCACATTTGTGCTGATTCTGCGCTGCTGGAAGCTCAGCGCTGTGCAAGGCTCCTGGAGGAGCCACCTGGAGGTGAGTGGGGCTCACGCAAAGGGTGTTTGCCTTCGGAGCAGCACCGGGGGCATCATCAGAGGCTGCTAATTAGGAACTGCCCCAAGATCAACCTGGACAGGGCCAGCACCGTGAAGAGAACGGCAGCCCGGTGGGGAAGAAGGCAGGGAAAGA
>NW_005054387.1:1682152-1685109 GCF_000277835.1 Geospiza fortis
CCGGTCCCTGTCGCGATGCGCATTCCTGTCACGATCCCCGTCACTGTCCCGATCCCGATCACAGTCCCGGTCCCGCCCCAGCGCGATGAGCCACTGCAGAGCCTGACAGGCACCGGGTCCTGTCCCACGGTCGCCTCAGGACGCAGGCACGAGTGTCCCGGCGTAAAGGCGCCTCCAGGAACTTTCAGGCTCTGTCCTGGATCGCTGGATTTCATTGAGAGGCGAGTGCTCCCATTCTCTCCCTTCCCCTCCATTTCATTTATTACTTAGGGGTTTAAATGTATTTATCACCTACCGTTATTACTTATTCATTTGCCTACTTATTTACACTATTTATTTATGTGTCACAGAATCGTTTAGGTTGGAAAAGGCCTCTGAGGTCACCAAGTCCGACCTGTGACCCAATACCCCCCCTGGCACCCACATCAGGGCATTGAGTGCCACATAAACTCTTCCCTTAAACACCTCCAGGGTGGTGATTCCACCTCCCTGCATGCACCAACTTGTTCTGATGTTTGGTCACCCTTTCTGGGAAGAATTCCTCCTGATGTCCAATCTAAACCTCCCCTTAAGTACAGCTTAGGTTTATTATTGTTGCTTGCTTACTTTTGGTTGTTTCTTTACTGCCTGCTTGCTTACTTCTATTTATATTCAGAGCCACTTGTTGAAGTGTGCAGGTTAAAAGTTACAGGAAATGGCAAAAGGAACACTGGTGGCTTCTTGGGGAGAAGAGGGAGGGTGAGATCTTGAAGAACCGAGACACAGGAGCAGGATTATCAGTGAACTACAGACACCCCAGTGTTTATTGACTCCAGACCAGTGGCACAGGCACTCTGCTGCAGGCACGGCATCTCTCCCCACACTCTAAGCCTGCTCCTTGAGCCTCTTGAGCAGCTCCCGCAGCTGCTCGATCTGGGCGGAGACGCTGCTCTTGGCGGTGCCGCCCGCGGCCGTGTACTGCTCCACGCTGCTCAGCACGCTGAACACCTGCGCCACGTCGCTGCCAAACAGGGGGCTGGGGGCACAGGGGGGGCTGTCAGGGCGCTCTGGGCCCTGTGCAGAGGCTGAGGGAGTGAGGGCGGCGCCTTTTCCCCAGGGGAAACGCTCCTGAGCTTCTGCTGGCTGACATCAGCTCACCGAGGAACTTGAGAGCCAAACCCCTCTGGGGGCTTCCTGCTCAGGGCAGAGGTGTCTCCCAGCCCCTCCCAAGAGCTCCTGCCCATGCCCATGGCCATTCCACCCTGCTGGAGTGGAATGGAGGTGATGTTGTCCCCCTCCAATGTTTCAGCCCCAGCAGGAGCAGCTGGGATATTCAGGACACCTCAGCTGGGGTATTCAGGGATATTCTGTCACCTCAGAAATGCTGAGGTGCTGCCTGGCCCAGGCACTTTGAGGAAGGCAGATCAGGGAGGCTGAGCCCTGCCTGTGCAGGGAAGTAAAACAACAGAGGTACAAACCTGATGTTCTGCATCTCCTCCAGGCTGAGGTGGTTGACGGTGATGCCTTTGGTCTCAGCCAGCTGGACGGCCTTGCCAGAGGCCACATGGGCTTGTCTGAAGGGCATCTGCAGGGGGAAGGGGACAGAGCAGAGGGGACTCAGCTCAGTTCTTCTGCATCCAAAGAAATCCCAGCTCCAGCTCTCCCTCTGGCACTTACTCCCTTCCGAACCAGGTAGTGAGCCAGGTCAGTAGCCAACATCTCCGGGCTCAGCGCCCTCTCCATGCTCTCCTTGTTGATCTGCAGGAGGAGGATCCCAGGGACACGTTACCATCCTTGGGTCATGTTAGTGGCAGGGTGAGGGGAATTCATCTGGAGCTCTGAAAGAATGCTCTGAGCAGCTGGCAGAGGGGACCAAAATGAGCAGTGTGGGTGAGGTGCTGAAGAGTTTTTATTAGGGAACAATCTGGAGCTGTGTTACTCACACAGTATGCACCATGATAATGTTGAATAGTGAGAGGATGAGAAGAATCCTCACCTGGAGGGTGGAAATCACTCCAGTGGCAACCTGGAGCACAGCATTCAGGGTGTCTAGGACATCAAAGACAGCCTCCTTGTCCTCCTGTGGTGGAACAGTGATGGAAATGGCTCTGAGCCAGCCTGGTGCAGCCCAAAACCTCCCAGCCTGAGCAGCCCAGCTCTGCTGACTCCTCCAGCCAGCAGGAGAGATGCTGTGGAGAGGAACAAGGGCTCTACCTGCAGGTCCTTGTTGTAGGTGCTCGGGAGTCCTTTGAGGACCATCAGAATTGCAGCCAGCTGCAGAGGGAACAGGAGAGGCAGGGAGTGAGCTACAGAGTAAAGCACAGCCCCAGGACAGCCCCAGAACCCACAGCTCTTTACAAAGAGAAGGCAAAGAAAAAGGAGATGTCCAGCCCCAACAGGAGCAGTTTCCTCTCCCTCCTCCTCCTTTTTGGGGCTCACCCGTCCGAACACTCGCCCGGCTTTGCTGCGGATCAGCTCCAGACTGTCGGGGTTCTTCTTCTGAGGCATCAGGCTGCTGCCAGTGCTGGGTAGGACATGGAGTGCACTGGTGAGCAAAACCCTCATCCATACACACACATCATCACTGACCCAGCCCTACAAAAGCAACGTGTAGGACTCTCTTCACTGTACTCCTGTTTAGGGTGAAGGAAATCAGTGAACTGACTGAGTTGCTCTTTGATTTTGCACCTTGTCTGGAGCTCCCACACAGTCCCACCTCTCACAGAGAAACTTAAAAGGGGGCTCTCTCTCCAGGGTCATATCAGCAGGTCGGACTAAGTATTAGTGTGACTTCATGGAGGGAGGGCTGTGGCTGTGGCACCCTGCAGACAAGGAGTCTGTTGGGATTGCAAACCCAGCCACACAAGGAACGGCTCTGGCAGCATTCCCAGCACAGGAGGAAGTTCTCTCTGCCAGCACATCCTGGGCAGGAGTTGCTGGGCTGAACACAGGCTTGGCTGAGTTAAAGGAATCAGAAA
>NW_005054387.1:1685251-1687466 GCF_000277835.1 Geospiza fortis
GCCCAGAGCTGAGACCTACCTGTAGGCATCAGAGAGGGTCACGAAGCCAAACTCGCTGGTGCTGTAGATGATGAGATCCTCAGCCATCTTGCTGAGGTGGATCATCAGCAGGGTGGCAGCAGAGAGGAATTCCACTGCAAGGAAGGCAGGAAATCAGGAGGGGAAAAGGTGCTTGGACAACCCAGAGAACCCTGACTGGGCCTTTACATCCTAATGATGGATTTCAGTCCTTTATTAAGGAAGGGCAACTGGAAAGGTGTCAGGAGCTGCTCCCCCCCATGCTGGAAGCTTTGGCTGTGCTTACCCACAAAGTCCCTCTCGCTGACGGCATCCATGCTGTTCAGGCTGATGGAAGCAAAGTCCAGCTCTGCAAGGAAGGGGATGGACACAGGAGCTCACACTGGCCCTGGCAGGAGCCTGAATGCACCAGGCTGCCCCAGAGGAGGTGACTTTTTATCTATTCATTACCCTCTACCCCCTTGTTCAGGTGCTACAACAAATCCAAATAACATTAGGACAATGTGGTGATGTTTCCCAAAATCCCAGATATTATGAGTAGTCCCAAGGTATATTTACCACTGCACAGCAGCTCTCTGTCGATTCCCAGGGGGTTTCCAGCCAGAGCTCCACTGCCAAGGGAGAAAGAACCAGAAGTCACCCATGATACCCCAACTGATATCTGACCAAAACTGAGCTCTAGTGATGACACCTCTCTGAAGATTTCCCTCCCCCAGTTCACTTGGCTTTCACAGTGTGGTCTGAGGCTCATCAAACCCTGAACTCTGGACTAAACCAGATTTTCCCTCCCAAACAGGAAGATTTTCTTAATGGAAGCCTTGTAATCCTTGATTTTCAAGAAATAGAAAAATATTTCTATGGTGAGAGTCTTTGGAGAGGCAAGCTGGGCTGCAGTGTCTATGGAATAGAAACCTCAGTGGCTTTGGGGATGGACAGATCTTTACCTCAGAGCAGAGTGAGGGCTGAAGGTCACAATAAAAAATAAACTTTACCTTCCCAAAGGCAAGACATTGATCCTCCTCTTCACCTCTCCCAGGCGCTCAGAATCACGGGTCAGAGCAACAGCATGGCTGGGGATGGACAAGAGAGATGAAACAGAGAGATGAAGCTGGAAAATGGAAAGTGCAGGAAGAGAGAATGGCCAAAGGGTGGAGAACAGGGAGTTGTCCAATCCATGTTTGGATTCCCAGCTGGTCAGAGCCACACAGGGAGTTCCTGTTCCAGTTTGCAGGGCTCCCTCTGGGTTATCAGCAGCCCTGGCTGTCCCCTCAGCAGAGCAGGGCCCCGAGGGTGGGAGGTGCTCACCTGAGCAAGAACTGGCTCCATCGGATGGGCTGAGCTTTCTGCAGGTGGGTGTAGCCAGGCAGGATCACATCGATTTCTCTGGGAGGGAAGGGACAGAGAGGTGAGCAGCAGGGACAGGTCTGGAACTCCCTGCACAGGACACCCTGCAGCTGCACAGTCACACAACAAGCCTAGGAGTGTCCTGCCCCAAAAAAGCAAAAGTTACGGAAAACAGGGACTGTAGAAAAGGACTCACATGGCAGCACGTTCCACCAGGGTCTCAATGAGCCGCAGGAGGTATGTGGAAATGATGGAGAGGGAATTCTTCATGAACAGCTTCAGGTCAGTCACAACCTGTGGGGGATTGGCCACAGCCAGGCCAAGCACAACAGGACAGATTCAGTGACCAAATATTGCTCAGCAGAACCCCCTGGCACTGTTATCCGATCCTGGATTAGTGTGATGGGAAATCTTGCTCCTGTGGGATGCATCCCTGGTCACTGATTTGTGAAAGCTGCTATTGTTTTCCATGGACAGAACCAAAATCTGTTCTTTTCAGTGGACTAGCCAGGTATTGTCAAATTTGAAGCAGAAAATTCCCACCCAACACAAGTTGATCATCCTGAGGAAGACTGATCCTGGAAGATCACCCAGCCAGCAGAGTCAGGGGTTCTGGAAGTTTTCAGAGATGTCAGTGGAATTTTGTGGCCTTTTACCAGCAGGATGCAGCCCTGCAGATCCCACTCCCCTGGGTGGATGAGTCACTGCAGCATCATTAGTTTAAAGCCATCATTAATTTAAAGGGAATAAAGGCTGGAGTGTGTCAGGGATGAGAGAGCATAAAAATATTCAATTAAAGAACTGAGGTGGAGGAATACAAAAGGAGAAGAAAAGATTCTGTCCATACCTGATC
>NW_005054387.1:1687860-1699910 GCF_000277835.1 Geospiza fortis
CCAAACACTCCCTTGGCCCATTCCTCAGAGATCTGCAAACAGCACAACCACCAGTCAGCCACAGGAGTTATTAAATCCAGGGAGGCTGCTCTCAGGTCAGGAGCCATTCATTCACCTGACAGTTTTTGAAGGAAAGAAATACCTTGTCCAGGCCACCCAGGATCTTTTCCAGCTCCATTTTAGACAGGATCCCAGACTTCTCCAAGGCTTTGGCATAAGCCATGCTGCCCTGGATGTCCACCTCAGCCAGCCTCTGGTCATAGCTGATGGAAGCATTGAGCATCTCCATGATGGGATCTGTGCTTCCACTGAATCTTCCACCCCAAAGTTTATTCCCCTGAGAGAGAAAATAGCTAATTAAAGAGGCCTGATGACTCAAGATAAATCATGTGCAGTAAATGACATCCTGTTGTCCATTTATCTGATACAGAGCCCATGCTCAGCTCCTTTCAGTGGGACAGCACTGACCAGAAAGTCCCCTGGACTTCAGGACCTCTGGCAAGTGGTTGAAGAGCTGGAGAACACATCACTGTCAGTGTAATTTACCCCTGAGCTCCAAGGTCTGGCCCAGGAACCCTCCGAGATATTTTACATCTGCAGGACTCTGCTGGGAGTCCTTGAAATTAATATCAGGGAAAGATGCAAGACCAGCACAGATTTCTGTTTTGAGGCCTTGTAAAGGGAGGGAAACTAAGCAGCCAATAGGATTAGAATGAAATTAATATCCTCTAATCCTTTTGGTGCTGTTTAACTAACAGATTCTTCTTTGATTGACAGATTCTTCTTTCTGTGAAAAAAGAGCCCACAGCTCTTTTTTCACAGAAACAAAAGTGGAGTTTTCCTATCCAAGCCAGGATTCCTGTGGTGACCTCATGCCCTGGAATGTGTCACCCACTTCAGCCAGTGCCCAAAGGCTTGTGCAGGGTTCCAGCTGTGCCCACAGCAGGGTGTGTGGGGTGTGTGTTGTGTGGGAGCTTCTCCAGCAGTGATTCAGAGCCTGCCTGGCCTCACCTGAGCTGTGTCAGCTCAGAAGATTTTTTCTTGCCCAGGTAAAACAACCCAAGAAGTTTTAATTCTGCCAGGCTTGCATTGAAGTGGGTAAGAATTTTACTGGGGCAGAGACAATTTATCCAAGATTTCAAAAGCAACTTTCCAGTGCTACCAGGCACAAAAAGGAATTGGAGGACACCTGAAGGAAGGGACTCTGCATTACAGAGTGGATAATTACTAATCTACTTGATTTTTTAAACACCACTGGCAAGTTTCTTCTCATGCTGGTCACTATAACTACCATGGACAGCAAGGAGCTGGCAGGACAGGTGGAAGCTGGATCTGTGCCAGGGCTTTACCAGCCAGACAAAACACTTAAAAATGTTTTCCCTGGTGACTGTTTCCATGTCCCTGTGCCTGAAAGGACAACAGGAGAGAGCCTGCAGAGGTGAAAATGTAGCCATGTGTAAGGCAAAGGCAGCTTTGTTAGAAAGCTGAGTGAAGGCAGAGAGGGGAATCAGAATTGAGAAAGAAGTGTTAGAGCTCCTCAACACTAATTTGGTGCACCCAGGAGTAAAATGAATGCTAAATTAAAGGCCATTCCAGAGGCTCAGCACTTGACTGAGGATCAGGAATATCCAAGTATTTAAAGCTTCCAATCAAAGCAAGTAGGCTGTCAGCAGAAACATTGCAATGTACACATTTACAATCCAGAAATCAAAGCTGAAATGTTCATTGTGGGCATCTCCAGGACTCTTTGGAGCAGTGGCTGTGCAGCCTGGCAATGACAAACACTGCCTGGAACATGGAGCAGGATTTGGAGAGCAGAAAGTGTGAACTTGCCAGGATGCCCGGTCACGTCTGGGCAGGGAAGGAAACTGAAAATGCAGCTTTTGTGCCGAGCAGTGTTTGTTTACACAGGCTGCTGGGAAGTGCCTGAGCACGAGTCCCAGGCACAAGGATCGGCCTTTCCCAGGAGACAGAGGCAAGAACGCGGAGGGCCCGGGACAGCTCCGCTCGGCTGAGCACCCCCGACACCCCCGGGGAAGCAAAGTTCGCTCACCTCGGCTGCTGCCATCGCGGCCGGGCTGGCTCCGTGTGCACCGCGGGGCCGCTGCGGGCCGGGGACACTGCGGGGCGGCTCCGGGCGCGGTCCCGGTCCCGGGCACAGTCACAGTCACGACTTCGATACCGGATCCACTCCCGGTTCCGATCCCAGCTCCAGTCCCGGTCCCCGTCCCAGCTCCGGTTCCGATCCTGGTCACGGTCACGATCCCAGCTCCGGTCCCGATCGCAGCTCCAATCCTGATCCCGGTCACAGTCGCGGTCCCGATCCCAATCCTGGTCACAGTCACGATCCCAGATCCAGTCCCGTTTCCAGCTCCAAACCCGGTCCCTGTCCCAGCTCCAATCCCAGTCCCGATCCCAAACCCAGCTCCGGTCCCGATCCCAGCTCCGGTCCCGATCCTGATTTCAGCTCCAATCTCTATCCCAGCTCCAACCTCGATGCCGATCCCAGCTGCAATCCTGATCCCGATCCCAGCCCCGGTACCGATCCCAGCTGGATTCCTGGTCCCGATCCCAGCCCCGGTACCGATCCCAGCTGGATTCCTGGTCCCGATCCCAGCCCCGGTACCGATCCCAGCTGGATTCCTGGTCCCGATCCCAGCCCCGAAACGGCATCCCCCTTTTTCCTGTCCCCTTTCGGGGTTTGCTGTCCTTTAACCAGCCTTGGTGTCACACAGCTGGGAAGGAGCCTAATCCAGGTCCTCGGCTCCTTGTCTGGAGCAGCAGGACACTGCCGGTGACACCCAGCCGCCTCTGGCGGCCCCACAAGGTTCCTTCGCAGCTGCGTTTCCCGTGTAGTGCCCTCAGTATCCATCCAGAACAAGGCTCAGACTCTCTGTGTAGCCACCAATTAATTCACTGCTTCTCAAACATTTCCACCCATGATTATTTATTTTTCTCCTTCAGACTTGCAGGCTTGAGGATGCACAGACCAACACACTGTCCAGTGAGAAAAACTCCTTGAACAGTTTTGTTGCCAGGTTCCTCCTTCTTTTGGAGTCCCTCACTTTTAATGTTTCTTTTTTTCATGTTCATCCTTTATGGATGTCCATACTCCAGCTTTGACAGGAGGTTGCTGAGGGTTTGGAAGAATGGTGAGCAGGAGATTTACATCCAGAACTACCCAGCTGATAATCAGCCTGAGTGAATTCCTGGCTCAAGCACCTTCCTGTGGCCTGTAATGAGCAGGGGCTTGAAACCAAAACCCAAATCCCAGTGAGTCAGAGGAGGGTGGTGGTGAAAATCTGAAGACACCGTGGACCACACTCTGTAATGTCTGTGGAGCTCCACAGGCCCCTCCAATCTGAAATATTTCACAATTTTAAGAAAAGGGTGGATGGGTGGGAAGCACCAGTGACTGTAAACTACTTATTTAAGTAAGAGACTAAAATGTGGTAGTCTGCTGCTTCCCCTTTCATTTTGGCCCCGTGCCACCAGTGCTGGCCATGAGGGACAATGCCAGACTTTTGCTGCTGGGAGCAGGAGAAAATCTGTTCAGCTGAGGATCTGAAGAGAAGGAACCAGAGGATACAAACAGAAACAATAAGGGGAGTGGTGTGGATCAAGAAAGATTATGAGAGGAAAAAGAACTGTGAGGGGGAAATCTCTGTTCTTCTGACTGCAGGTGTTGAGTAGTGGTGCTACCTGTGGCTTTCTTGTTCCTTTAGCCTGGCAGCTGAGTGTGCAAAAGTGATTTCCTGGCCAGGTGACCAGTCTGGAGAGTGAGAACAGGAACACAGCAGGAAGGGAGCAAACACAAAGGAGGTTTGTGGAAAGGTAAAATGAAATGTGCTGTTTAAATGCCAAGTGAATGGATTTGTTTAAAGGCCAGAATAAGGAGAGATTGAGAGGGGTGAGAAGTTGGTAAAAGGGAATTTTGCTGTTGCTGATCCTTCTTCCATATGTTAATAGCACAAATGCTCCAAAGGTGCAAGCACTCTGTGTCTCCTGGGGTACTTTGGCTGGAGATTTAGCTGCTGACAGTTTGTCCTGCCTGTGCTGCAGCCCTTGCCCCAAACTTGGTGAGGCAACACCTTTGCTATTTCTGTTCCCTGTCTGTGTTCCAGACCTGCAGCTCTGAGTCAACAACACTCTGCTGCCTCAGCATAGGGACAAGGGGCTGAGCAAAACTCCAGCTTTGCTGGAGGTGGGAAAGGAATTTTGCTGAGTAAAAAGGGACAATCCCCATCTGCCAGCCTCCCCTGCAAGAGACATCCCCTGCAGGAAGGGAGGAGAGCCCACATCCTTCCAAACCTGGGCTGAGCTCAGCCCACCCTCACCCCGAAAAACCAAGACACGAGAGCAGGATTTCAGTGAACTACAGACACCCCAGTGTTTATTAACTCCAGACCAGTGGCACAGGCACTCTGCTGCAGGCACGGCATCTCCCCACACTCTAAGCCTGCTCCTTGAGCCTCTTGAGCAGCTCCCGCAGCTGCTCGATCTGGGCGGAGACGCTGCTCTTGGCGGTGCCGCCCGCGGCCGTGTACTGCTCCACGCTGCTCAGCACGCTGAACACCTGCGCCACGTCGCTGCCAAACAGGGGGCTGGGGGCACAGGGGGGGCTGTCAGGGCGCTCTGGGCCCTGTGCAGAGGCTGAGGGAGTGAGGGCGGCGCCTTTTCCCCAGGGGAAACGCTCCTGAGCTTCTGCTGGCTGACATCAGCTCACCGAGGAACTTGAGAGCCAAACCCCTCTGGGGGCTTCTTGCTCTTCCTCCCAAGAGCTCCTGCCCATGGCCATGGCCATTCCACCCCCTCCACTGTTTCAGCCCCAGCAGAAGCATTTGTATATTCAGGACAGGAGGATGCTGAGGTGCTGCCCGGCCCAGGCACTTTAGGGAAGGCAAATCAGGGAGGCTGAGCCCTGCCTGTGCAGGGAAGTGAATTAACAGAGGCACAAACCTGATGCTCTTCAGGTCCTCCAGGCTGAGATTGTTGATGGTGAGGCCTTTGGTCTCAGCGAGGTGGACGGCCTTGCCAGCAGCAATGTGGGCTTGTCTGAAGGGCATCTGCAGGGGGAAGCAGAGGTGGCACTCAGTGACCAGGCAGCTGGGCTGCTTTTCCATGAGGAGAATGCATGTGCTACTTTCTCAGCTGGCCTGTTTTCCCTTAGGGCAATGCAAGCTGAATCTGGCAGTGCTGGGGTGGAAGAGGGGAGGATTTAGGAATAAATTATGATCAAGTAATTTGGGTGTAAATTACTATGAAGTCCCCCAAGGTAGCACTGCTTGAGATGCATGTAAAGGAAGTGTTTTCAGCTCTCATGGTTGTTGACTGCTCATCACCCTGGGGTCTCATCCCAACTCCTCACTGAGCAGTTCTGCATCCAAAGAAATCCCAGCTCCAGCTCTCCCTCTGGCACTTACTCCTTTGTGAACCAAGTAGAGAGCCAGGTCAGATGACAGGATCTCAGGGCTCAGTGCCTTCTCCATGTTCTCCTTGTTGATCTGCAGAAAGGAAGGGCAGAGGGAGATGTTATTTATCATCAGCTCCTCCTGGGGCACATGAGCTCTAAGAGGGACCAAAATGAGCAGTGTGGGTGAGGCACTGAAGAATTTTCACTTTAGGACCAGTCTGGAGCCCTGTCCCCTGTGTTACTCACAGAATGTGCTCCATGTTCAATACCTAAAAGACGAAGCTTTACCTGGAGGGTGGAAATCACTCCAGTGGCAACCTGGAGCACAGCATTCAGGGTGTCTACAACATCAAAGACAGCCTCCTTGTCCTCCTGTGGTGGAACAGTGATGGAAATGGCTCTGAGCCAGCCTGGTGCAGCACAACAGGCTGAGCAGCCCAAGCAGCAGAGCAGGGATGTGATCCCAGAGGCTCCTGCCATGGCACTCAGGGGGTCACCTGCAGCATCCCCTCCCTCAGCCCCTTTCCCAGCACACAGAAATGGAGGGCTGGGACAGCTCAAGGGCAGGGGATGACTGTGTCTGCTCAGAGAGAGGGTGGAGAGGAACAAGGGCTCTACCTGCAGGTCCTTGTTGTAGGTGCTCGGGAGTCCTTTGAGGACCATCAGAATTGCAGCCAGCTGCAGAGGGAACAGGAGAGGCAGGGAGTGAGCTACAGAGTAAAGCACAGCCCCAGGACAGCCCCAGAACCCACAGCTCTTTACAAAGGCAAGAAAAAGGAGATGTCCAGCCCCAACAGGAGCAGTTTCCTCCTCCTCCTCTTTGGGGCTCACCCGTCCGAACACTCGCCCGGCTTTGCTGCGGATCAGCTCCAGACTGTCGGGGTTCTTTTTCTGAGGCATCACACTGCTGCCAGAGCTGCAGGGAAGGTGTGTGGAGTGCACTGGTGAGCAAAACCCTCTGGCTGAAATCCCTGTTCCTGCCCTCTGAAAGGAACCTCTAAATCCCCTTTCTTTGTAATTCAGTTAAGGGTGTAGGAAATCAGTGAACTGACTGAGTTGCTCTTTGATTTTGCACCTTGTCTGGAGCTCCCACACAGTCCCACCTCTCACAGAGAAACTTAAAAGGGAGCTCTCTGTCCAAGCCACTGCAAAGTTGGTGTCAGCAGGCCAGGCTAAGTGATCCCAGGGAAGGAGGGCTGTGGCTGTGCCACCCTGCAGACAAGGAGTCTGTTGGGATTGCAAACCCAGCCACACAAGAAACGGCTCTGGCAGCATTCCCAGCACAGGAGGAAGTTCTCTCTGCCAGCACATCCTGGACAGGACTTGCTGGGCTGAACACAGACTTGGCTGAGTTAAAGGAATCAGAAATAAGTGACCATTGCTGAGGAATATTCACCCTGAGGCTGCCTCTGTGCCAGGCTCTTGGTGCTGGGTGAGCCTCGTGCACAGACAGACCCCAAGCACTGCCTCACCCAGCGTGGGGAGCTGAGGAGAATCCCCCATCAGAGACCAAAAACCTACCAGTAGGTATCAGAGAGGGTCACGAAGCCAAACTCGCTGGTGCTGTAGATGATGAGATCCTCAGCCATCTTGCTGAGGTGGATCATCAGCAGGGTGGCAGCAGAGAGGAATTCCACTGCAAGGAAGGCAGGAAATCAGGAGGGGAAAAGGTGCTTGGACAACCCAGGGAACTCTGACTGGGGCTTTACATCCTACATTTCAGTCCTTTATTAAGGAAGAGTAACTGGAAAGGTGTCAGGAGCTGCTCCCCCCCATGCTGGAAGCTTTGGCTGTGCTTACCCACAAAGTCCCTCTCGCTGACGGCATCCATGCTGTTCAGGCTGATGGAAGCAAAGTCCAGCTCTGCAAGGAAGGGGATGGACACAGGAGCTCACACTGGCCCTGGCAGGAGCCTGAATGCACCAGGCTGCCCCAGAGAAGGTGATTGTGAGCCCTTGAGCAACATAAACATGTTTAGTGGGGTTTTTTTATGATCCCAGACAGGCAGAGTACAGCAGGGGCTGCTCTTCCTCCCACCTCACTGGCACTGCCTGTCTGCAGCAAAAATCCTGGAAAATGAAAGGCTCTGGCTCCAGGATGGGGCATTGTGGTGCCATTCCCTCCCTCCCAGGTGTGACAGGCACTCCCTTGTCCCTCAGGCCCAGGATGACATTTACCACTGCGCAGCTGCTCTCTGTCGATTTCCAGGGGGTTTCCAGCCAGAGCACCACTGCCAGGGGGAAAAGAAACAGAAATCAAGCAATCCTCCTTTCCTATCCATCCAAAGCTGAGCTCTGGAAAGCAGGGAAGGCACCCCCGAAGTCTTTGCAGGGCAAAGCAAGGCCAAATGATCACACAAACAGTAGATCTTACCTTCCCAAAGGCAAGACATTGATCCTCCTCTTCACCTCTCCCAGGCGCTCAGAATCACGGGTCAGAGCAACAGCATGGCTGGGGATGGACAAGGGAGAGAGAGCATGTGAAGCAGGGAATGGCTGTTTCCTTTCCAGTCATTATCCTGCCATGCCTGGAGCCTGGGATCCCCCCTCAAACATGAGGAGCCTGGACAGAGCCAGGGGACACAGGGAGTTCCTGTTCCCGTTTGCAGGGCTCCCTCTGGTCTGTCAGCCCTGGCTGTCCCCTCAGCAGAGCAGGGCCCCGAGGGTGGGAGGTGCTCACCTGAGCAAGAACTGGCTCCATCGGATGGGCTGAGCTTTCTGCAGGTGGGTGTAGCCAGGCAGGATCACATCGATTTCTCTGGGAGGGAAGGGACAGAGAGGTGAGCAGCAGGGACAGCAGGGACAGGGACACAGCAGAGCTCCTGGCAAGGTCACAAACTGAGCATCTTTAGCCTGTGTTGTGCTGAAGCTTGTCCATCTCCTGTCAGCCTTCAAACCAAGCACACTGGGTTTAGCTATTCCAGAGTGGACAATCTGCCCTGGGCCCCCTGGAAAGTTGCCTGGAGCAGCAGCCCCTTAGTAGCAGGCAAGGATTCCCCAGCCCACCCCAGCTCTGGAGTATGAGGAGCAGAGCCAGACAGGGAGGTAACACAGCTGAGTTTTTTCTCCTCTAGAAAAACCTGAAACATTTTTTCCTCTCCTTCTGATGGGTTTGGTGCCTTGCAGAATCTTGTGTGGACCTCCCACCTCAACTCCTTTGCCAGGCATGAAGGAAAGTTTCTCTGAGAGATGAGGAAAGTTTCTGTGAGGTGAACTCTGGAGAAAAAGGGGCTACTCTGTCCCCTGGGCTACCCCAACCTGCCTGGCTGTGACTCCCTGCACAGGACACCCTGCAGTGCAGTCAGACAAAGGACAAACCAAAGAGTCTCCTGCCCTCAAAAGGCCAAAGTTATGGAAAACAGGGACTGGGGAAAAGGACTCACATGGCAGCACGTTCCACCAGGGTCTTAATGAGCTGCAGGAGGTGTGTGGAGATGATGGAGAGGGAATTCTTCATGAACAGCTTCAGGTCAGTCACAACCTGTGGGGGATTGGCCACAAAGAATGTCACATATGCAGTGCCAGCAAGGCAAACCCCTCCTTGTCCTGTGTGATGGCAATGTGCATCTTCTCATCATTTGGTTGTATTTCTGTGGTCATGTCAGCATTTCTTGCTCTCCAGTTCCAGCGGCCACTCTGGGCTGAGGTCTCCTGAAGTGAGGTAGAGGAGGAATACAGAGGGAGAAACAAAAAGATTCTGTCCATACCTGATCATTTCTGCTTCTGCCAGTGTGCAACTTCCCAGCTACATCTCCAATCAGCTCCTGAGGACAAGAGCAGGGTTTCTGTCAGCATCTCTGTGTCCTAAACAGGACAATCCACAGGAGCACATCTCCCTGCCTGGAAGGGACTCGGCTCCAGGATCCTGTGAGGAACCATGGGATGTGTTCTGGGGAGGGGCAGCTTTGGGTTCTGGGCTTGTACAGTGCCACAAAAGGGGGCTTGGAGACCCTTGGCTGTGCCCCAGGGGCTTCAGTGCCAGCAGCTCTAAAGGGATTTCCCAGAGGGACAGAGGGACAAGCCCTGAATGTCAGGTAGAGGATGAGGAAGAAGAGGCTGGAGGAGCCAAACCTTCAGCCTGCGCTCGTTGGCAGTGTGGATATCCTCATCAGTCTGGATCACGCCAAACACTCCCTTGGACCATTCCTCAGAGATCTGCAAACAGCACAAACATCACAGTTACCCTGCTTGCCTGGGGCTGTGAGTGTCCCCAGCAATTCCCAGCTCCTGGCATTCCCAGAAGTCTCATGCAAACTCTGGCATTCAGGCTGCTCACTGCATCCTGATATTCCATACTGTTGGTGGGATTCACCTCTCTATCCATAATAACCCTGCAGTGTTATGGAGGATTTAAGCATTGACAGGAAAAATAGAGCTTAAATATCAGTGATTTCTTTAGCATCATCCACAGATGATGCTAAATCACTTTTCCTACAGAACATTGCACAGACTCACCCTTGTCCAGGGTGGGTGATCAACAACAATGGATATTTTATAAAAGCAATTCTCTGCTGCCTCCCCTTCCCCCTACACCTGCTATGCATTGCCTCCTGCCAAGCTGGGCAGCCAGACTCAAAATTCCACGTGCCAGCAGGAAAAGGATGTTCTTACTTCCCACTGAAATGATGCCTAGTGACTGCTCAGTCTGAAGAGGACACAAGGACACTTAAAGGCACTCTTTAAAACAGCAAGATGCTGTCAGGTAAGGAAAGATTCATTCCAGCACACATGAGAGGTTGTGAAGGGAAGAAATACCTTTTCCAGGCCACTCAAGATCTTCTCCAGCTCAGTTTTGGACAGGATTCCAGCCTTCTCCAAGGCTTTGGCATAAGCCATGCTGCCCTGGATGTCCACCTCAGACAGTCTCTGATCAACAGTAATGGAAGCGCTGAGCATCTCCATGATGGGATCTGTGCTCCCTACAAACCTTCCTGCCATCATTTTGTCCCCCTGCAAGAAATGAAGAGACACAGATTTATGGATATATCCCCTAAAAATCTCTTCATGTCATCCTTATCAGAGTAAAACTGAGGAGCATCTCAGGAATGGTTTTATTCAGTCTATACCAGCAAAACCCTGGACTTAGAGCATGTCACTGTCACTAGAATTTAGCCCTTGAGGTTACAGGTCTGGCTTGGGGATCCTCCAAGACATTTGACTTCTGCAGGACTCTCTGAAAATAAGCATCAGGGCGTGGGGTGCAAGACCACCATGGAACTCTCTTTTAAGGCAGCTGCTGATCTCTGACTCTTTGATGGACTTCTGACCAAAAAAAAGAAAAAAAAGAAAAAGGTAAAGGAGTCAGGGATATAGTGAAAACTGTTCTCTGATCCTTGAAATACTAAAAAAATCCCACTCTTTTAGGGAGCCTGGAAGAAAATATTCAGCTGACAAGGAGCCGTGGGCCAGCACAAGCCACACGCTCTAAGCCACTCCTGTAACTACAAAGTGTCTGAAGTCACCGTTTGAAGCAGCTCCAGAGCCACGACGTTGTCATGTAAAATTAGGATAAAACCCGCAAAGGAGCAGGTTGCAGAAAGGGAGGCCTGGGTGCCTTTCGATGTTACAAATGTTCGAGTGAGATGCAAAGGGAAGAGAAAACCCCAAAGCAGCCCCAGGAGGGCTCGGCGGGCGCGCGGCGCCGGGCGGGCGGCGGAGCTACCATGGACAGCGGGCAGGGACGGAGGCAGCGGCTCTTTTCCCTAAGGATTGGCGCAGGGAAGGGCAGGAGGGAGCCTGAGGGGGCAGGATGAAGGCTCGGAGTGCCGGAGCTCTGGGTTTGTCCCCAGGAGCTGCCCCGGGGGGGAAATGGGGGAAAAAAACCAAAGTTTGGCCTCCGCTCGCTGGACCCGCCGTGATGGGCAGAGGGGACAGGGAGTGAACGGTGCTGCTGGAGGGAAGTGCTGGGGTGGGAAGAGGTGTCCAGGGACATCTTCACTGCCGGGATCAGAGGTGGGACGGTGGATTATTGCAGCAAAGACTTTCGCTGTCCCCTTCTCCATGGAAAACCAGGGAAAACCACTCAGAGGATCATTAAGGTTGGAAAAGATCTCCAAGATCAGCGAGTCCAACACTGCCAGGACCACCCCTAACCCACATCCCTCAGAACCACACCAGGGATGCTGATCCCACCCGTTCCAAACGAAGCAGAGAAGGACCCGCAGCAAAGCCAAGCTCCCCCTCACCTCGGCTGCCATTTCGGACGACGTTTTGCTCGTTTGTGCAGCGATCCTGGCACTTGGTGCAACCTGCGGGACAGCGCGGAGATGCTCAGCTGCCGCCGTGCGCACTCCCGGTTCTCCGGGCATCACTTTGTGCCCCGCTCCCGGTTCCCCGGGCACCGCTCTCGGTGCGCTCCCGGTTCCCTGAGCATCACTCCCTGCTCCGCTCCCGGTGCTCTCCCAATGCCCCGAGCACCGCTCCCGGTGCGCTCCCAGTTCCTCGGGCATCGTTCTCGGTGCGCTCCCGGTTCCCTGGGCACCGCTCCCTGCCCCGCTCCCGGAGCGCTCCCAAGTCCCCGAGCATCGCTCCAGGTGCGCTCCCGGTTCTCCGGGCATCACTCCCTGCCCCGCTCCCGGTGCTCTCCCAGCTCCCCGGGCACCGCTCACCTGCTCCGCACGCAGCCCCGGCCGCTCTGT
>NW_005054387.1:1699946-1713505 GCF_000277835.1 Geospiza fortis
TGGGTGCTTTGGGCAGGGAGGCTCGAGTGGTGCTTCTCACCCGGTGTAGCTCCTGAGCTGTGGACAGGTCAGGACCATCTTTGGAATGCTTTTCTGGCAGTATCCATCTCTCTGTCACACCCCTCTAACGAGCAGTCTTTAATATAAACAGAACTGATCCAGTGCTCTGTGCCCATTGCCACCCAGCAAACACAAAAAATAGATGGGAGCCTCTTGTTGTTTCCCATCTCTGCATTTCCCACCTGGAAAGATGCTGCAGCCCCAGATTTGGGGCTCCCCTGCTGTCCCCGGGTTGTGGGGTCACCTGAGAGCCTCGGGCAGTGGCTGTGGGACTTGGAGTTGTACCTGTGGCAATAACCTCTATCTTAAACTCATCACACCCTCCATATCATGGAATGAAGTGACTGATGGGAAGCACAAGGGACCTTTTAGAGCAGCAAGGCTGGGGCTCAGCGCGAATTTCTCACTAACTCCTGAGACAGAGCATGTTCTGCAGCCCCTCCACAGAAAGCTGAGTGTTTGCTGCTTTCTCCAAGTGAGCTCCTGCAGTGCAATATTTTTCCATGTACATTGTCCAAACCTCTCACAGAGCTCAGGGAACATATTCCAGCTTTCTCATCCACATTTTTCGTTGGATTTTCCTCCCTTAAACTGACCCTCTTGTTCTTTTTCTACTGTTCTCCCAGTTCTACAACTTATCCCCTTTCCCTTTTTCCACTGGGAAACTGAAATAGTTCCCAATTCTTTTGCAGTCCTGTTTCCTCTTGTGAAATCCCTCATTTTTACCACCTTTCTTTTCTTCTCCACCTTTTCAAAGTGTCCTTGTCCTTACTCTGGGCTTTGTCAGGAGATTGCCAATGTGTTGTGAAGACATTAAGCACTGTGTTTATAACTAGAGTGAGTGGGTGTAAATAAGATTTTGTTAGCCTGTGTCTGATATTACATATGACAGGGGATATTCCATCCACATGAGATCTGTCAGCAATGCCACTGTGGATTTAGCAAACTTCCCTGGGATTAGTTGGCTCTGCTCATTTCGTACCCCAGTGTATCTAGGAAATTATGAATTCTCTCTTTATTTTTAGCTCAACAATTATGTTTTCTCTATAATAATCAATGTAGGATGTAGATTAATATTTTTATCACGAGAGTGGAAGTAAAACAAAATACAAGCAAAATTCCTCAACTTAAAAAAGAACATTAAAGAAATAGGATTTCTTAAGGATGCTTGGAACTGGAGAGTTGAACTTTTTTGAGGAGAAAACAGTAAAACAGCAATGCAAAATATACCTTCTAATGCAAACTGAAGTGCATTCTCATTACTCTTCTCCATTTGTTCTGGTTTGGAAACAGAACAAATCCATCATTTCATCCATCCAAATTTCCCATCATCACCTTTCAGTGATTTATTTGAACCAGAAAGATTAACTTCAAAATCCTCATCCCACAGTTAATACTGGGGAAGTTCTGAAGGAAAAGTCTCCCATTTATTTTCCTTTCTGGCACAGGGGATGTCAAATCATTCCTACATCAATATTCCCAGCTCCACCCTTTTAGAGGTGAAAATAAGTACTGGAGAGTAAATTGCCAATTCTGCAGCACAGAGAAGTTTAATTAAATACATTTGAATGTTCTCAAAGATCTGAACTTTATTTGTACTTCTGTAATCAGTCTTTCTCTACTATTTTTTGCTGGAAGAGTGCAATGCTGAGGGAGTGCAGCTCCAGGAGAGCTTTGGTGGCTCTGGAACTCCAATTTTCACAACAGAAATGTGAAGGAAAAGGATGGCAGAAACAGCTACAGTGCACCTTCTTTTAAAAACATCCTTTTTTTAGCTGTCTTTTTGCTTTGGAGAAAGAAAACAGCTCCATGAGCTGAACGTGCACTGTCAGCTCGGTTGACACAGAGCCCTGCTGACATATTTTTGTTCAAAAACACCCCAACTTTGTTTTTAACTATTTTTTAAATGTAAAAGACAAAAAAAAAAAAGGGGGGAAAAAAAGAAAAAAAAATAGCCACCATAGGGTGCTGAGGGAAATGCTGAACACAGTAAACATCTTTCATGACAAAGAACACAAATACCCTGCAGATCTGCTGCCAATAGCAAGTCCTGGGCCCCCTGCTTTCAATAGTTAATAGAGGCCCCTCTCTCCCCAAGCCTTGCTGGCAACAATCACAATGTTAAAATGTTGACATGCTAAGCACATTTGGAAAAACCCATGTCTGCATTCCCTATGGATGGTGTAGCATCATCACTGTCTACCACCTAAAGAGCAGCAATTAAAGCCAAAGTGACCTTCTCACCTCAGCCCCTGCCCCCGTGGCTTCTCTCTTGATATTCCCTTTCATGGGGGCAGTGGAGATGGAGCTGAGCCATATTTGTATTTACAGCCTGCCAGGTTTCCTGTGTGCACTGGGAAATGTTTAGGAAATCTCTATTTGGGTGGAAAAGCTGTTGGAAGAGGTGTTTGTGTTGTGCTCCTTCATCCCCAGCTGGGTCTTCATTGTGGGTTGTAAAAAGCAGCACTGATTGGAAAAATGTGTCAGGAAAGTGAAGTTTTTGGGGGAAAGGGTGGAAAAAACGTGTCAGGAAAGTGAAATTTTTGGGGAAAATGGAAAAAAACATGTCAGGAAAGTGAAATTTTGAGGAAAATGTGGAAAAAAATATGTCAGGAAAGTGAAGTTTTGGGGAAAGGGCAGAAAAATACGTCAGGAAATTGAAATTTTGGTGAAATGGTGGAAAAGATGTGTCAGGAAAGTGAAATTTTGGGGAAATGGTGGAAATAAATATAATATTTTGCTGCTGGGGGAGAGATATAAAGAGATATAAAGGATTAGGGTTATTGTGCTGAAGGTTCTGAACCCTTAGCTAAGAGAGTGGTGAGAGGCAGACAAGGATTAGCAGATTTCTGGAATGAAACCCTGAAATTTGATTGTCTGGAAATGCACTATTTTCACAGGAAACCTGCCATCCTTTCGCTACTTTCAAGCAGCTGCATGTGGAGGGTTTGGGACACGGCAGAGCAGTCACAGAGCTTTTGCTGTGCCACTTTTGGCCAATTTACAAGGCCAGTTAATCCTGACATGAAAAAGGGCAGCATCCATCACATCCTGTGCTCTGAGTCACACCAGCAGCTTGTGTTACTCTGAATTTGTTTGGGATTTGCAACACCCCAAGGAGAAGAAAAGGTTTGATTTTGTCTGGTTTGGTCATGGAGAGAACAGTGGCTGGTGGGTTTTGTGCTGGAATTGCAAGGCAGAGGTTATGGGCACAAAGCTAATACATTCAGCTCCCTAAATCCCTAAAAGGATCTTAAATCCCAGCTGCAAGCAAGCAAATACATCTGTATGACACTCCTTAGGGAGTTAGAGGTGCCATGTCTGCACATGAAATTTTCCCTGAGAGATAATGTCAAAATGAAGGAATTAATATTTCCCTAGCCAGGTAATTTTCCTTGCTGTTGCCACTTGGATTTTCAGCTGTTTGCACTCATGGAAGTGTCACTGGTTTTACTGAGGATGAAAAGAGCTCTTGGAAAATTTTATAGCCCATGGTTTAGATGGGAAAGACAGCTGGGGAAGACACGGTGCTGATGAATTTGATGTACGGGTGCTTTAAAAGACAACAGCAGTATTACACAACTACCTGCAGCACTCCGCGGTGTGGTTAAAGATTTGATTAGAAAGTATTTTCGCCATACTGTTTACCTTTGTCACAGTTAACAGCGGCTAATTGTCAATCTGGATGATTTCAGAGAAAAATTTAAACCCTTTTCTGTCTGATATACGCACAAAAGCTGCGGTGAGAGCATGATTTTCATCACTGGCATTGGTGGTTCAGTGGTAGAATTCTCGCCTGCCACGCGGGAGGCCCGGGTTCGATTCCCGGCCAATGCAGTTGATATTTTCCCGCCTCACCTTTTTTTTTTTTTTTAAGTTCCTTTTTTCTCCTTCCTTTTCCGCTTCCGTCGCGGCCGCCAAATCCTCCTTCAGCTCCACCGGGCCTCGGCCCGCTGCTCCTCCGTTGTGCCCCGCCGGGCTGCGGCTGCCCGGGGGTAGCGGGAGAATCCTCGGGGAGGCCGCGCCGGGGAGGACAAGATGGAGGTGTAAGGAAGGGCCTGAGGGGGGAGCACAGGGCACGGCCGGGCCTCAGAGCCGCCCTGCCGTGGCCACAGCGGGGCTGCAGGGCATTTCAGCGGGGTTTGTGTGGGGAAATTCTCTATGGGGTGTGTGGGTGCATCTCTATGGGCGTGGGGTGTGTGTGGGTACATCTGTATGTGGTGTGTGGGGGTACATCCATGTCGGCCTGTGCGTGAGGGGTGTGAGGGTGCAGTGAATCCGTGAGGGGTGTGAAGGTGCAATGGATCCACGAGGAATGTGAGGGTGCAATGGATCCGTGAGGGCAAATATGAGCTATTTAAAGACTCTACAAAGTGTTTATATTTTTGGTGTTACCATTTTTACCTTTCTGCTTAAATATTAATCACATAAAAATTAAGCAAAGTGTTGAGCTGACTGCTTGAAAATACACATTACAATCCATTATTCAGAATTCCTTCTTTTGTGGCTGTAAAATTGGTAGCTGTGAGTCAGGACCGAAGGAAATTCTATTTCTATTGCAAAAGATGATAAGTTTATAGTTCTGGTATTTCAGAGCTGTTGTAGATTTGAGACTGACTCGTTAGCAGAAGTGAAAAAAAAAGGTTTTTTTCTGAATGACAACGTGGATTGAAATGAAAAAGGAAAGAAGGAAAGCAATCGTCTTAAATAATTTCATTCTCAACCCTTGATTCCGCAGCCCCATTTGCATGGCCGTATGTTTGTTTCATCCTCTTTCAGCCGAAGAATTCCATACGTAATTCTCCCTATAGAATGCCTTTGATCCGCGGGGATTTCTGTAGGGCCCTGCTGAATGCAAACATTCTGAAGACTTGCATTTACCTCCCAACAAAAGTTATATATGGTTTGTAAAACATGAATGAAAAACTAATGCGTGCCTGAGCTCACTTGCTGAAGTTTCACTCGGGTCAGCGAAATGGAAGTTGAAGTTCATCTCAGCGTATTTTAGAAGGTCCTTTTCATTTAAAAACAATGCTAGAACCTGTGGAAGTTTGTGGATGCATTTACCATTTGAAAGTGATGAACGTGACAGTTCTATTCAGGCCATTCTCTGTGCTTAACAACACATTGTACCTTTTTTGTTGGTTTTTTTTTTTTGCTTTTTCCTAAGCTGCTGCACAGACCTGAGAAAGGCTTTTTTTTTCCTTTTGTATGGAAACTTTCTGTTGTTGTGGCTACTGACTACTCAGCAGAATGTGTTGTTCTGGGAATAGAGGATGTTCTGGGGCAGGTTTTCTCCCTTTTTATACTTTAAATGTATAAATTTACAATATGCAGGAGGAAGAAAGGCATGCTCTGCAGTCACCCTGCCAGCCTTGGATAAGGATTCTGGTTTAATAGGGACTGAGGAAGTGGAAAATGGGAAACTCAGCCTTGCCCTTCTAATATGGGAACAGGCACATAAAGATGGGAAGAATAAATAAAGAGGAAATGCAATAAATTGTTTTTTTTCACTCAGTACAACACATAAAAATTAAACCCTGTTTGTGTCTATACACACACACGTGTCCATGGTACTAAAATACTCAGGGTGCTCCTGACTGATAAAGAAAACAGTGCTTGTAATCTGAATTCCTTTTCCCATCAGTTTTTATTTTAATAAAATCAGTGGCATTTTTTCTAAGGAAGAAGCAAAGCAATTTGGTTTGAGTGTGTGAAATTGGGTGAGTGAGTAAAATAGGATGACTGAGTGAAAGGAGTGTGTTGTACAAGTGTGTTATGATTTATGGGGAAAACTGTGCAAAATATACTCAATATTTATTCACAATTTTACTGACAGCATGGAAAATATTTTCCCCAGATGGCAGCTGTAGAATCACCAAAATAAGATGTCTTAGGGCTTTTTTTTTAAGTTCTTTTAGTGTCTGTGAGTGTGCAAAGAAAAGCTTCAAACAGTTCCATTTGGAACATAATTAATTGTTTTCATTTTTCCTTTTAGAAAAGATGCAAATGCTGCATTGCTGAGTAACTTTGAGGTAAGTTTGTCTTCATTCTGCTTTTAAAGCAGCAGTTCCAAGTTGTCATCAGTCCCTTGTATAATCTTTGGAAGCTGAAACCTGTGGCAGTGGCAGTCAGGAAAACCTGCAGGGGATTTACTCTTCCTTGCATTTGGTTTGGTTTCAAGAAAAAAAGCCTTTAAAGAAGATTTGGAAGGGGTTTTGCTAGTAATGGGTACTGAATTATTGTTTTTATGGTCTTGAGATTATTCTGAAGTGGGTATTTTCCTCTCTCATTTTAAGAGGAGTAAGAAGAAATGTTTGATTTACCTGGTTTAATTTAAGCCAGGTAATGGAAATATTTTGCCTTGCTGATTAATTTAATTTTTGGAGCAGTTTTAATAACCCTAGTGGTTTTGTCTGTGTTATTGTATTGCTGAAGCTGCTTTTTATTGCAGCTGTTTCATTCTGTTCTGAAATTAATCTTGAAGTGTTTTATCCTGCAAACAGCAGAGCAGCACCTGGTGAGTGGTAATGAGGCATCTGGGAAGGACTCTGCTAAATTTCCTCTGAGAAATAGAGGATACCCTGTCACCTAAAATGGTGTTCAATGTCTGGCTGTTGAAATCATGTGAAAAAAATAACAAATATGATTTTGAAAAGTACTGATTCCCTCCAGCTGCTGATCCCTTTCCATTTGCTCCTCTCCCCAGTGGCAGTTGCACTGCAGAGCCAACGTTCTGTAAATCCAGGGGATGTTTTGCACACCAAGTTCCACCCCTGCACATCCCTGTGAGCTTGTTGTCCTTTTGTGTTCTCAAAGCTCACAGCCTGAGTTTGATCTCAGCAGTGACAGGTGTTCCTTTTCCATGGAGGTGTGAAGTAATGGAGGGTTTGTAGCTGATTATGTTCATATTTCTCACTGTCTGGAAATGTCTGCTTTCTTATTTCTCTGGAAGTGTCAGTTTGTGATTCCCTGGGCTGGATCTTGAGTGAAGCCAGGTAAAAATGAGGGGATGAACAGTGAGAAGGGCTCTGTTGCTTTGCTCTGGATATTTACTCTGGATATACTGCAAAGCCTGAAGCAAAACATCTGAAAAAGTTCCATTCATCTGTTTAAAATAGTCACAGCTTTTAAAAATCAATTTACATCCTTATTCACCACTCTGGGGCCAAAACATTTCTCATTCCAGTTGTTGGTCCATCCACCAGAACAACCACACTTTTTTTGTTGTTTGGCTGATAGGAATTTCCTGTTCATTTATGATTTCCTGCTGTAATATTTGTAGGTAAAATGCTCTCAGATGCTCTGAACCTCTTTATTTTTTATTTTTAGGTGTACCAGTTACTTACTGATCTCAAGCAGCAGCGTAAGGAGAGTGGCAAAACCAAGCAGAGCTCTGGGCAGCAGAATCTGAACACAATCATGTATGAGGTGAGCAGCCCTGGGAAAATCCATTTACCAGTTGGCTCAAGCTGCAATAATTCACATCCTCAGGGCTGTGTATTGATAATTTGGTATCAAATTTCCCCTGATTCAAACCATAATACAATGTTTGATCTGCCACTTTTCTGTGGTTGTAGGGTAACTGTGCTGTCAGGGCAAAGTTAGGCAGCTGCTGTTCTTAAAATCTGTAAAAGAATTTCAACATTTCAAACCCCCTGGTTTTCAGCTGTTTAATTTTGTTAGGATTTTTTTAAATTCTAAGTATTCCATCCTTTTAAGACACAGGGCAGAGCTTGCTATCATCTGATATCACTATCATTGTGATATCACCTAATGGAATAATTAAGATGATGATTTCAAAGCTGAGGCACAGATGACATGGTATTTTTTAATTAACAAAACTAAATCAATAATTCCCAGCCAAAACAGATAACCTGAATTGGTTTTTGATCCAAAGAAAAGCCAAACCACACATACAGATAACATCACTTGGATGCCGGGTGGGGAATAAACATTTAATCCCTTTCTGGGAAGGAATTCTAAAATCTTATAATACAGATCTTACAATACAAATACAAATTTATTTAAAATAAATTAGCAACTTCCCAGAGCCTTGCAGAGGGACCCATTGTGTGTGTGCTGCAGAATTGCATGAGCAGCAATGACTGGCAGGCAGCTGAAAGCACTTTGCCTTTGCTTGCATGAGTAATTCTGTTGAGCCCTGAAACCACTCATGTGGATAAGATCTGGCCTAGGCTTTGGTTTTGTTTTAGTTCTGGCTTTGTTTGAAAAAGGTACAGAGGTTGTAATTCCTGAGCCTTGTATTCAACAAAATAGGGGCTTACCAAAAATGGGAATTAAATCTTCATGGAGACTGACAGTCTCTTCCTGCACCTCTGGGAAACAGCTGAGGGAGATCCTGTAAGTAAATTTGATCAGGATGCGCCTGAAATCTTGAATTGCTTTGTTATTTTATGTGTTAAATACCTATAGGGAGCTTGGAGCTGTAGTTGGTGTCAGTTCTGGGTGGATTTTCTATGTTTGACTGAAAGAAGAGCAGAATTTGATTTTATAGGATTGTCTTTGGATTTCTCCACAAGCTCCCTCTGCAGACTTGGATCCATTGGCACTGAAGTAACTCCATAAAAGGAGCTTTGCTTTTCTGTGTTTTTGGCTTTCTCATTGATTTGAAATTGCCAAAAAAAAAGATGAACCTGGAAGAAAAATTACTCCTGTGAAATAATCACATTACGTGACATTATAATAATTTCATTTCAGTCACTAGTGGTGAATAACAGCTTCATTTAATCTGGAAAGATCAGACAGGGCTTAAAGAAATTAATAATAAATTATAATTATTTCCAGCTCTTCATTTTGGGGTTTAATTCAAGCAACAATAAATATTTAGGAAGACTTTAAGTCACTTCCAGTGAAAAATCAGCTATGAACTGGAATTTTTGTGGGGTTTTTAATCAACCAATTGGTTTTTTACTCAGCTCAGATTACTTTGTGTAATGTGATTATTTTATCCAACTGCTCAATGTTGTTATTGTAAATAAAGCAAATAAATGGAACATTTGCTGTCAAAGTTAAGGTTGGTAGGTGTTACATGGAAAAAACTGATCAAAGTTTAATTGTCCCAATTAATTTTGAATAGCAAAATATCCTTGTAGATTTCATAACAAGCCACTTAATCTGCTTCTCTCAACTTTAAATTGCCAAAAATGCAGGTAAAGGATAAAAATAAGGATAGATTAGAGACCTTAAAGAGGAATTTTTGGGCTGGCAGTGAGAATATTCCTGGCACTGGGCACATGAAAACTGGGGTTTAGGATGAATTCAACTTTCCTGTGTGCTTTTAAAAGACAAAATCCAAAAAAGGAGCAAACCAAGCAAATATCTCACAAACACAAGAGGGTTTTTTTAGCAGTCAGAGCTAAAACTCAACCCTTTCCTGTATTCCTCAACTTGCAATTTTGTGCTTTGAACAGCTCAGATAAAGTTGATTTCCAAACCTGAATTGATTTTACAGTTTTTCTTGAGACTTTTCAGAATACTTGTTCCATACACAACTGGTAAAACAAGTATTAATTAAATAATTAATAAGTAATTGGTCATTAAATATGTATTAAATAATACATATTTTCTTTCTGTCCCTTGCAGACACTGAAGTACATTTCAAAAACACCCTGCAGGTACCAGAGCCCTGAGACTGTCAGGGAGTTCCTGATAGCAATGAAAGACCATAAATTAACCAAGTAAGTGCAGCTGTGCATTTGAACAGTAGTAAAAACTCCATTAGTGCTGACAAACTGATCCCTGTGGACGGTATGATGATCTGATTAATGGATTTTAAGGATTTTCTGCCATTATTTAAATGCTCAGCCGAACATATTTTCCTTCACTTGTGGTATTTCCATCTTTATGAGGTGTTTGTGCAGGATCTCTGAGATCTACAGTTCTTTAAATGTTGTATCAACCAACCCCCCCCTCCTTCCCAGCAGTTTCCTGTGGAGCTGAACATCCAGTTGTTATTTTGGGAAGTTCTGCCTGGAAAGAAAAAGATTTCCTTTGCAGTTCCAAGACTCCAAGGGCTTTTTTCCCCTCTGTGAGTGCCTGTTCTTGAGGCACATAATCCTCCTGGAGCTCTGCAGAGTGGGACTGAAGCCTGATGTAAATAGAAATGGAATCAGCTGGCCACTTGTTTGGATAACTCTGATCACTCCTGACTTCTAAAGCAGAAAAAACCCAATATTTAGTGCTTCTAAATGACTCCACTTCAGAGGAGGAGTTTTCAGGCACTGAGTGTGGTTTTATTCCCTGCTGGGACTCCCAAGGAGTTCATCCTCTGGGAAAGAGGCTTTTCACTCATTTGGCTGTGCCACAAAATGCACAGTGAGGGCTCTGCAGTGCTGCAGGGAGGTTTTTAGGCTGTCCAGAGCAGGGAGAGCAGGTTGGCAGCTTTTTGTTGGAGTTTCAGTGCCCCCTCTCTACAGCCAGGCACATCCAGCCCAGCAGCAGCTCTGCTGCTCCTTGGGAATCCTGGCCTGGAATTGTGCTTGGAGGGCTTTCTTTGCCAGCTCAGTAAATCAGTGTTTAACCCTCATTTTATCCAGCAGGATACACATTTATGTATCCTCATTATTTTCTGGAGGTGTTCATGCATGGAGAAAAGAAAATAGTCTGCAATAAAAATACCAGAGGTGTAAAGAGGTGGTAATATGGCACTGAGAGGTCTTAAAATTGGCAGCAAACATTTCTTGAGTAGTAGTGAGCATCCTTTCCTTCTGGTAAAAGTGTAAACCAACCCTTTCTGAAGAGAAATAACCTTTGCTGTCAGTGCAGGGCAGCAGTTTAGGAAGAACCAGCAGAGTAGGATTTTTCAGAATAAAACAAACTGAATGATGTTGGTGTAAAACTCCCATTACAAATCAAAGTGTTTATTCTTATTTCAAGCTCATTTCTAATTTTTTTTCAGGTAGAATTTGACCAGAACCTGAGGGTTAACTCTTAGTGTTATCACTTCAGGTACCTTCACTGCAACTGCTCCCCTGGATGGGATCCCCTAGAGTGAAATACTAAACAATTTAAATTATGACAGAGAAACTTCCAGCTACAGATTCTCTGTCTCCCACAGTGCTGAGCACTTTTGTAGATCTACCCAAATATTCACCTTCCCACAGCTGCTTGTTCAGTGAGCTGGGAAGGTTGGAGCAGTTACAAGCTTTACATGAGCTTTTGGACTGTTCCATTTTTTGTGGATGCTCCAAGATGCCTTTGGGGCTGGGTATCATCCTGTTTGTACTTTTCCTGAGACACTGAAGCAAAACAATTTTTCCAAAATCATTTCTTGTGCATGGTGGCAGCAGCATGAGAGTGAAGAGCCAGCCAGTGGTGTAAGTGACAAATTTACTCTGTGAGAATTCACATTTGTTTTGTGAGCATTCTGTACAGCTTTTATCTGGTAAAGAACTTCCCAACTCTGCCACGTGCTTTACAGAATAAAACCCAGAACTTTTTTGTCTGGCACTTCTTTTTTTCTGATCTTTTTCATCTTTTCCATTGTCAGGGCCCACCTGGCAGCCCCTTCACCCCAAAGCACAGAGAGCACAAGGGGTGCAGTCCTCTTTAAAGCACTTTATGTTAAACCACTTAAAGCAGTGATGCCTCCAAGGCAGTTTGGAGCTACCTTTGCTTCCTAACCAAGATCATTTCAACACTGCTCCTCTTGTTAAATAAAAAGGCTTTGATGGTTTCCATTCTGTGGGATGCAGGTGGTGTTGAGGGATTTCATTCCAGCTGTGTGCAGAGAGCTTCCCTCCCTCAGAGAGGAAAGAGCTGCAGTGTTTGCTCTTCCAGGACCTTGCTTGTGTGATCCCTGGAATGACCTTTCCTCCCACCAAGAGTAATGAGCTCCAGACTCCCTTTGCTGCTTCCTTTCTGGGTAAGGCACCCCAAAATGTGCTCTCTGAGCTGCTAACAGCTCTCTGCAGTGGCTGATGAGATTTAATTTGTGTTAATTGGGGTCTGTCCTCACACAATTCAGTCTGGATAAAGGGTCAGCAACTCCCCATCACCCCAAACTGCTCCCCTGCCCTTTACATTCCTCTCATAACTCCACTTCTAATCAGAGGGGAAACAATTAAGCAGCGTGTTTATGCTGTTAATTAGGCTTAGCCTATTTCTTAATAGCAGGACTTTGGAGCCCAGGATTTGCAGCCCTGCCTGGGCTGTGCCATTCCCTGTGATTGCTGCCCTCAGCACTAGGCTGTGCTCGTGGATGGGAGAATCCCCAGCTGGGAGGAGACAGCAGCCAGGGAAACACCAGGAACTGAGGCACAGCACAGCTCTGAATCAAGGGAATTCTTGTTTTTCCTTCCCCAGCCCTGCAGGACGTCAGGCTGCACGTGATGTCTGTGCTCCAGTGAGAGAATTGGTAACATAATTCTGGCAAATTCTGCAGTTCCTGGAAAATCACCTCAAATCCTTCTGTTATCGCTGATTTTTGCCACTCAAAAAATCAAGTTAACACACTACCATCCATTTTGTGATGGATTTGTCTCTTTAGTGTTACAGACACAAAAAAATGCTTCTAAAAGGCAGAATTTAAAAAATCAATTTTAAAGATTTTTAAAACATCAATATGTGCAAACAAATATTCCAGAGTCATTTCAGAATGCTGCCTTGCTAAATGGAGCAAATTCAAAGGCAGATATTTCACTGACACAGTTAAGGTGTGGTAAAACAGTTTTTCCCATAGTTTTTCATCATTACTTTGGTAAAATTCAAACTGTAGAACTGAGATTTTTTTTAAAACTACAGCTCTGAACCCACATAATGAATTTTATTATTACCTTGTTGAGGCCTCAGGCTTTGGCTGAAGCTGCAGTTCAGTGAGCCATGTTGTACTTGGAAGTAGAGTTTGCCACTAGCAGCTCATTTTCCAGTCTTAGTGCTGGAATGGCTTCATATTTGTAAGTTATAGTGAATTGCATTGCATGAAAAGATCATTTATTAAACTGGAGCTCTGTAATTATGGTTCAATGACAACTGGCTCTACTTGTGCTTCTTCCTGCCACTGATATGCTGTCTTGCATCTAATTTTGGGATAACCAAATTTCCAATCACTCTATATTATTATAATTTTAAAAAAACTGGTCAGGAACATTGCACATTTTGTCTTTAAATCAACACAGTCGAGGAAGTGTTGAGCTGAAAATCTTCAGTACTTCTAGAAAATATTTTCCCTCATGACTGCCAAAAGCTACAACAGATACAAACCTCTGCAATATTAAAGGCTGAAGGATTTGCTTTGTAATTTTTGTCTCCTCCAGAGCTTTCAAAATGAATATTCAACAGCAAGTCAGCATCGTGCTCATTGAACAACAGCATCATTTAAGAGATTTTAAGAAGATTATTCTCAGCTTTTCCAGTGGGAATCTGTGTGGAGAATCACAGCACCCACTGGGGCTGTGATTTCCCATTTTGGGGAAATCCTCCCTCAGCCAGACCCTGTGCTCAGGACTCAGGCACTAAAAGCTGCCATGCTTGATTGA
>NW_005054387.1:1713552-1717582 GCF_000277835.1 Geospiza fortis
TCCAGCTGTTACTTCATGGTTTTCCTAGTAACCCTCAAACATCCATTCCTGAGGATAAATTTGCTTCTGCTCAGGCACAGATGTTTGAAGGGTTTTTTTAGCTCTCTGTGCTGGATCTTGGCACTTTTCTCTCCTAACCCAGACCTCTTGCTGGAAAAACACTCTGGGAGTTCAGCAGATTAAAAAAAGGGCAATACCAACACACAGAGGAGATTTTGGTTAAAATATAAACTGCAAAAGTTTGCTTAGTGCTGACAGAAAATGATGCATTTTGTCTGAATTTCCACAAGAGCATGCAAGTATTTGTATTATTTTTTAGAATGGTTGTATCAATGTAGTATTGTGCTGTCTGCTCTGTCTGTGATCTTGAACATGACCCAGAGGTGGTTTTTGTCCTGTAGAAATATTTTTTAGGATTTTTAGGTTGGAACTCAACATTTTCACCTCCTCCAGCACTCTCCCCTCACACAGACCTCAGACACCTTTTCCTCTATAACTGCACAAGTTTTTGTCCCCTGCAGCCTGAGCTTTGTGTGTGTCCCCAAACCCAGTCCAGAGCATTTTTCCATCCTGGACAAGCTGCTCCTGGCTGCAGCTGAGCCCCAGGGCTGCAGGATGTGGGATTTCTCAGCAGGCAGGTCCTGTACAAGTCTGCAGCACGGCTCATTAACTCTGATTAGTGGGAATCTTGCTTTTATGTGAGAAAATTGCTTTCTCTGTCACTCAACTTTTGTATGGATTCTCCTCTTGAGTGAGCAGCTTTCGTGTTCCAAACTGCTACTAAAATCCAGGCAGGGCAGGGAAAATGCAGATGCTGAAATTTGGGGGCAATGAGGCTGAAAATGTTCTTCACCTTCTGTTTGGATGAGTGGGACATTGCTCCTTTTATTTAACAAGCATCAGCGTGCCCTGAGTGCTGTAGGAAGTGTAAAGATGAATTCATGGGAGCTGGAAAAAGTTAATTTTACTTTTTAGATTTAATGGAGCATGAACTAAATTCAAGCTTAGGTCTGTGCCCAAGCCAAACACTGCAATCAGGGCTGATCCTAATGCATGGTTGCCTTACTTAAAGCTAATCTCTGATGAAATTGTGGTTATTCAGGTTTTAATTTGTGTGTGTGCTGTCAGGAAATTCCACATACACAGAGAGCCTGGTCCCAGCAGTCATTTTGTGGGATCAGGAAATTCCAGGTACACAGCTTGACCCCAGCAGTCAGTTTTTGGGATCAGACCCAGAGCCTGATCCCAGCAGTCAATTTTTGGGATCAGACCCAGAACCTGGTCCCAGCAGTCAGTTTTTGGGATCAGACCCCGAACCTGATCCCAGCAGTCAGTTTTTTGGGATCAGACCAGAGCCTGACCCCAGCAGTCAGTTTTTTGGGATCAATGTTAAAAAGGTGCAGTGGGTACTGAGCTCCCACTCAAACCTCTGCCTTCTGCTGAGGGCTGAGCAATCCAGTTTCCTACTAAATGCATTTTAGAGACTTTTTGGGAGTGTTTGTTTCATTTCTTCCCTCATAATTACACATTACCATGCCTAAAGATCCTTGTGTCGGGGTGTTAATTAGTGCCTGTGCTGCACAAGCAGTTCTAGATGAAATATGGCATTTATGCAGCTTTTGGGGCTTTTTTTTTGCACCCTGCTGCTTGTTCCTTTGTGTTGTTCTGCATCATTTTCCAGTAGGGAGCTTTGCTGATCAAAACCAGACATGAAATCCTTCAGCTGCCAAATCTGAATGTGTTAATCACTGTCAGTTCTCTCTCATTCTTCTGTACACTTTTATAAAAACTGCAAATCCCCTGAAATGATGCTTTTAGGGTCTGTTTGGCCTGACTGTAAAATTTCTGTCTATCCCTAATGAGTTGGAGTGCTGTTCATGGCTTATAAGCAAAAACTCTTGGAGAGGTGACCTTTTTTTGTTGTGCCCTCTATTTCTTCAGGAAACACCAGCAGTTGCACTAATTAATTGTTTTAGTCACCATGTGTAATTGGTGTTAATTTATTTCTGCTTGCTGCTGCTGTGCCAGTAATCTTCCTGTGATAAACACAGCCCTGCCTGCTTGAAAAGAGCTCTGGCTAAATCAGGTTTGCATTCTTCAGCTCAGCCATAAAATGGCTTTTGCTATTTGATCCTCTTTATTTGGCTCTGGGGTTTATATTTCAAGGATATTACTTTGAAAAGAAGAGGATGAGGAAATTTATTTAATAAAAGTCAGATAATGTGCTTTGTGTGGAGCTGGAGGATTGGGATGTGTCTTGCTGCAAAAGAGAAGAAAGAGTTGTTTGAGAAGGCTCTGAAGTGTCATGTGAGAGAAACTTGGGTAAAATGTGAATTCATCAGTCTGTCCTTGTAGGTAGGGCTGGGGGAGGAGGAGGAGGGAGGTTTTTACAGGGAGGAGCTGTTGGAGAGCTCTGGAAATTGAGCACCAACATTTGCTTGGCCAGGGAGCAAAGCAAAGAGCCCTGAAAGCACCAGCTCTGCCTCCATCAGGCACCAAAGCAGGGAATTCCCAGCTCTGGAGGAAAAATCTTTCAAAATTCCAGCTGAATTGGCCAGGTTTTTATAGAATAAAGTTATTATTTAATATTCTTTCCCCAGCTCTGCATGGCAGTGCTGCCTTTAGCTTTGCTTTTACACAAGTGAGTTTTATCTCTCATTGATTCCTTAAATCACCTGCTTTCCATGTCAAGGATTTGAGTGCTCACCTCCTGTCATTATTGGGGTTTTATTCCTGATTTTTTATGACTCTGGTAGATGGCAGCAGTTGTAAACACCTCATCTTCCTGTCTGGAAAGTGCTCTGAGTTCAGAGCAAAATCCAGCCTTGTTCTCCATGGCCTCATGTTGGAAACACCAAATGGATTTGAGTGATTAACAGGGAAAAACAAAGGATTCCCTGCTTCCCATCACCAGTGAATACATATTTTATCTCTCCAAAAGCAAAGCAAACTAATAATAAATAAATAAATATGAGGTTTTCCTGAAGCTTTCTATTAGGGATTGTTAACATCTCACAAATGCCAGATTGAAAATTCACAAGCTTTTTTTCTGAAGCTGAAAGTGATGATGAAAATGGACATTTTAGCTGGGTCATCCAGCAGCCAGTGGCAGAGGCCTTTTGAAATAAAATTATATCTCTGAGGTATCTCCAGACACAGAAATTGTTGGTTGTAAACATGGAGTGATCTGTGTTCTCTTAAAAGCTGTGAGGTTTCCTTTCTAAAATCTCCCAGGGGGAAACCCTCCAGAACCAGATTAAATATGCTTTAAACCCTCCAGAACCAGATTAAATATGCTTTAAATCCTCCAGAATCAGTGTAAATATGCTTTAAACCCTCCAGAATCCATTTAAATATGCTTTAAAATGCCCTATAATAAAAAGTCAGGGGATGTTTAGCTCACCATGAGAATGGTTCAGCTTTACTTAATGCTGAAGATGAAACATCATCTTTTTTTAAGGAACAAATTGCTCCACGTTTTTCTCTCTGAACAGAAAAGCAGATTTTAATTTTGTGCTTTTGAAAAATGTATTTCTACCTTGGAGAAGGTAATAAATGCCAAGATTTAGTGTTTTCCAAATTGTAGTTCCCTGCTGGAACTTTGTATTTGCAATGAGCTAAGAAATAAACAAGTTGCTGCCATTTGGTGGGATTGGAACTCCTTAGGTATGAAAATTGTTCTTGTGGTTGTGTGTTCATGGCAGAAGTTCTGGATGTCTGCTGAGTTGTTTAATATTTCTGCAGAGCTTTAACAAAGCAGCAGTTAATTAATCTTGCACAGTAATGATCTCAGGGTCTCTGCCAGCAGCAGCGTGGCTGAACACAGCAAAGCCCCCAAATCATTCCAATATCCAAATTATGGCCCTTCAGCCACGCTGCAGACCCAGCCAGGATCATTCCTGGCAGTGCCATTTCATCCCTGAGTTCTCAGGAATGTGTTTGCAGCCACTGAGGGCATCCTCAAAGCACCCAGTAATGTGGATTTTCTTCACTGTGCTTTTACCAGGGCAGAAAAGCTGCAGCTGCTGAA
>NW_005054387.1:1717592-1728379 GCF_000277835.1 Geospiza fortis
AGTGCAGTGGAGATCCAGCTGGTGAGTACCAATGCCTGGGCCTGTTCAAACGGAGCTGGAAGCAGCTTGAACCTTGGAGATAATTCAATAATTGCTTCCTCATGGGCCAGTGATTGAATGGATCCTTTTATTTTATGCACATTTTACATCCACGGCTTCAAATCCACTCAGCTTCTTCTCAGACAGATTCTGCACCTCTCTTTGTTTCATTTCAAATGCCCAATGCAGTCATTAAAGGTGATTTGTGAAAGTATTGTAAATAAGAATATATTTAATATTTTTTGCTGTGCAGCTCTGTGATGGAATACTTTATTTTTTACATCTTCCCTGTTTTAAATACTTTATTTTTTTACATCTTCCCTGCTTCAAATCCACTCAGCTTCCTCTCAGACCAATTCTCCACCTCTCTTTTTTTAATTTAAAATGCCCAATGCAGTCATTAAAGGTGATTTATTGAAAGTATTGCAAATAAGAATATATTTCATATTTTTTGCTGTGCAGCTCTGTGATGGAATACTTGATGTTTTTACATCTTCCCTGTTTTAAATGGGTTTTTTTTGTTACACTAAAATCAAAAATTCTAAAAAGAAATGAGCAGTAATGCAGGATGAGAAATGGATATAAACTTTCTGATGGAAAGTAGCCATTGTCAGTCTAAGAATAATTCAGCTGTAAAGAGGAATTGTCACTAAATAGAAATAGGTGCTGCTGTTCTCTCAAACATCTCAGGAGTACAAACCCCTGTGGTAATAAAGAGATTGTTACAATCAGGATATTATTTCAATAAAGATCTCTTGCATTAAGAACATCTCTTTGCAATCTTGCCCTGGAACCAAGCTGAGGAGGAACAGGATCAGATTTACTATAAAAAAAGGAGGAAGGATTAAAGAGGGAGCAGTAGGAGCATTTTTCTTGTGTCACCAAGGAGCACAGCTGAAAATGCTGAAAGCATCTCAGAGGAATAATTCCAGCTGAGGAGATCAGTGGCCACCAGCAGCCCAAGCAGGAGCTTGAAGTCAGTCAGAAACCACAATTAGAGACTGTCTCACACCTTTGTTAGCTTCATATGCTTAAACAGATTTATTTTATTGCCATCTGCAGGCTTTTCTTCCCTTCTTTAAATGCAGTCACCTTTTGGGGCTCTCAGGTCACTGCGTGGCTTTGTCTGTCTCTTCCCCTCTGTCCTACCTTCATTGTTATCCTGCTTACACAGAAAATATTCTATAAAAATTATATATAAATACAGATTTAAATAAAAATAAAGATATAAAATAAAATTAAATTCTGAGTGGAAAATCAGATTTTGTGCTTTTTAAAAATGTCTTTCTACCTTGGAGAATTTCATACTTATAGGCTGGCACATTGTCTTTTATACTGGAAAATAATAATGGAAAATATTTTGGAAAATGAAGGATCTTAAGGGGGTTTAAACAGTTTATTTTCTCAACAATGTGTTTTGCCTTGCCTTTGGTTAATTATCTCTGAGGGACATTAATTCAATCATTCAGTCTTCTACTTTATTTCTTTTTTAATGTGTTTTTTTCCTATTGATGTGGTGCTGAGCAGTTTCAAATCACTGCTCAAAGGAGGAAATAACAGTGATTTTCTCATCAAACATCTCCCTCCCCCACTGGAGGTAAATTATGTGCTTGATTGCTTTGGAAATGATCAGAGCCCCTATTTCCTTTATTACTGTACTTAACTTATTATTTTAAAATCTAATTCTGAGCTTATTATTCCAATGAACAATAGCTTTTAACCCACAGGTTGTTCTTTGGTGCTGAGGTTTGTTGATCAAATGCTGAGAGAATTTCTCAGTTCCTTCAGGACTTTTTGGGGTACTTCAGTGTGGCTTTATTTATTCTTCATTCTTGATTTATTGTCATGGCTCAGGAGACTAAACCAAATAAACATTAGCACTGAAAGCAGCACAGGGAGGAGGATGAAGTCTCTAAAATTCTGCTTTTATTTGGGTAAGCACAAAAGATAGGTATGGTTTGAATTAAGGATGTTTGTCCTTGTTTCACTGAGTAAAAAAAGGAGTTTAGACAGTCCACAGTGATTTTGTGCTTCCATTTGTCTGTGACACTGTGAACATGGATTTACACCTTAATTTCTGAATAAACACTTTAATCCCTGGGATTATCTTCATGGGCTGGCTGTGAATTTCTGAGAATTCCATTTGAGCTGCAGGGGGAACGTGCTGCTTTTAGTTTGAGCTGGGAGAATTTTACACCAATTAATTTATAAAGTTTTCCTCTTTGATTAGATGTAGAGCATTGTGGAAACTAAATGGGAACATTGCTGATTTTATGAATATATTGCAATGGAAATTGAGTATCAAACTGCTCTAATTTGGGTGAAATAGAAATGATGAGTGAGTCCTGAGCTGAGTGAATAATCACATTTCACAGGTAGCACACGCTGGGTGTGGTTGAGAATGACATTGATGTGCTGCAGCAAATTTTCCTAAAGCCCTGGAGTTATTTTGGGGCAGCACAGCCTTGAATGCTGAAAAGCACCAGTGACAATTATTTATGACATCAGGGGGCTTTTAATGCAGAAATTGTATTTCTGTTACACTCCCCATTTGTGCTCCTCACCCAAATCTGCAGATATTGAAGCCAGCAGCACTTTGGTCAGAAATAGCCCAAACTCTGGTCAGAAATACCCCAAACTTTGGTCAGAAATACCCCAAACTTGGGTCAGAAATACCCCAAATTCTGGTCAGAAATACCCCAAACTTGGGTCAGAAATACCCCAAATTCTGGTCAGAAATACCCCAAACTTGGGTCAGAAATACCCCAAATTCTGGTCAGAAATACCCCAAACTTGGGTCAGAAATACCCCAAACTTTTCTCAGAAATACCCCAAATTCTGGTCAGAAATACCCCAAACTTGGGTCAGAAATACCCCAGATTTGGCTCAGAAATAGCCCAAACTTGGGTCAGAAATACCCCAAATTCTGGTCAGAAATACCCCAAACTTGGGTCAGAAATACCCCAAACTTTTCCCATGGCATCCTCTGAGAGGGGAACTGTTCCCATTAGGGCTGGGTGGCACTGCCAACATCAACATCTGAGCTCATCCCCTCCCTCCAAACATTTGCATTTTTGTTTTCTTTACTATAAACTTTGCATTCCTGGCTGCTTATGGGCTCAGTCTGGCTCTTGAGCAGTTGCAGCCAGTGCAGGGCTTTTGGCTGGAGATTTTCTCTAAGATTGCTGAAATTGCTGCTGGAAAAGGAGGCACCTGAATCCATTTGGGGTTTTTTGCCTCTTGGGCTGCTTCTTACATCTCATTTCTCTTCTCAGCACCATATTTCTTAGTGCTCTCAGCATCAAAGGTATTTTGTCTTGCAGCTGTAAGTCAGAAGGCTGTGAGAACATCTGCTGAATGTAGAATGAGTGACCTCCTGTTCCCCTGAGATCTGTTTTCTTTTAGGACAGCTTCATTTGCCTCTTTATCTACATGCTGTCTGGGCTTAATTTTTGATTTTTTCCTTTTGGCTTGTTGCTTTGCTGCTTCCTCACTGCTTATGTTGTCATAAATCATCTCAGGCTGTTTTTTCACTTCCTGAAAGAGTGAAAAAAAATTCATTTTCACAGTTTGTGCTTTTGAGCCTTTGAAATCTCAAATAATATCACAACAAAATAAGGCTGAATTATCAACTTGACTAAGAAGCTGTCTGTCCCTCCTGCTAAGTGTTGATTTGTGTCTGTTGGTGATTCCTGAGAGCTGCTAGAGGGGCACCAAGAGGTGAATTTTGCTGCAGGAATTGAAGGAATTCCCACTTCCCTCTGGATGTGTCAGCAGAAGGGAATTTGGGAACTCCATCCCCTCTTCAGTGCAGGGTCTGGCATCTCTAAAAATGCTTTTCACAACATTTTAATGAAATCACTTAGAGCACCAGAGCATCTGAAACAGCAGAGTTGATTTTCTTTCATCAGCTTCATGCTCAGCTGGGATTTCTGGGGCTGCAGAGCAACCCCCAGAGCTGCTGTGTCTGTCCCTGCAGTCTGTCAGCCTCGTGCTGGGCCACAAAAATGACATCACAGGGCTTGTTCATGCTGGGAGTTGGAGCATTACTCATCTGGAGTCACTGGGGAGCAGGGAAGAAAACAGGGATTAGAATTCACATGTTCTGCTTAAAATCAGGAGTTGGTAAGAGCTGGTCAGAAATCCCTGGTTTTTGTTTGAGTTCTGATGTCATCAGAGCAAGCACCTAAAGGAGAAAGTGGAGGGAAAAAGGGGAGAGGAGATACAGATATGGATAAAATTAAAATGGGAAGAGGGTTGGACTTTATGGCATGCAAGAAATCAAATCTAAACAAGGCCAAGTGCTGTTTTCTGAGGGATGGTAACAAATCTGGGAGACATTGGTTCAGTGATCCCACCTGGAGTGATCCAGGTGTCCAAAGCACCTGGGCTGGTTCTTTCTGCAGCTCCTGCTCCCACAGCACCTGCCCCACCTTGAAAATGGAGTGTAACAGAAATGAATAACCCCATAATCCAGTCTGAAAGCCAGGCTGATAATCCTCTGTGAGATTTAACAGCAGAGGTCATTGGAGAGGAGGGATTTGTCACCAGCACTGGCACCAAGGAGTGGTGGAGCAGATTTGATCATGGAATCACAATCCCAGAATAGTTTGGGCTGGCAGAGACCTAAAAGAACATTTAGTTCCAGGGATATCTTCTACTTGCACACTTCTGGAATGGTGCTGGTGCTCCAAGGTGAGCTGAGGTGGGAATTCCCACTGGGGGAATTGCTGGCAGGAATCAGCTGCAGGGGCTCTCCCAGCCAGGGCAGGAGGATCTGAGTGTGTGTGAGCACAGGGAGTGCACAGGAGCAGCTGCTGGGAAACTGAGCCAGGGCTGCTGTTCAAGCCTGTGTCCTACAGTAGTTGTTGAGTTTGGAAAGCCACTCCACAGGGATTTTATCCTTTGATGGGGATAGTCCCCAGAAAGTCATTAACAAATGGAAATTCAGTGTCTGCCTTTTGCTGAGGAGTGGATTCTCTGTGTGTGTGCAGATCTGTGGATGATCCTGATGAAAGATGATCAGATTGTTTTTCTTCAGAGTCCTCTTTGCACAAAAATGAGTTGAAGCCCCACTCTGCTTTTCAGAAGGCATCTGAAGAGCTGGCAGTTTACAGCTAGAGCTGATTAAACCTGCATTGACTTGGAACCATCATTACTATAAATCACTCCTCTTCAAAGGCCATTTTCAAGGACTTGCTGTAAAAAAAAAGAAAACTCAAACCCCACAATCCTAATTGGTTTCATTTGTGTTTGAAGAGTTCTTCTGACTTGCTTTTCCAGTCCTCTGACAAGCTTTTTTTCCTTTTAACAGCTGCCTATAAATTAAGGCAGTTGTTTTACTGGTAGCAGTGATAGAAAAGCTGCCCCAGCTCCACAGTGGGAGTAGGTCCCTAATTAATCTCCTGGAATCATGGAGTTGAGTCATGACAGTGTTTTTGATGTTGCTCAGAGCTTTTAAATGGCTTTATATCCAGGAGTCTCCCAATCCCAGCAAATTCCAGTGGAGTACAGCTGCTGTAGGATGAGGTGGTTTCTTTTATGGGCTGGTTATTTCCTGCAGGTACTGGATGAGGTGCCAAGGTCCAGGGAATCCCTCTCAGGATATCCCATGAAAACACAAAAACTTGGGAGAAAGGTCAGGAAAGTGGGGCTGCATCTGAGCTAAAGGAAAAGCCTGGCTCAGGACAAGGATGTGGAGGTTGAGAGAGGCTTTAGGGGAAGCCAGGCTGTTCCCAGGGTGGTGTTTTCCTTGCTGTAAGGAAATCAGGATCTCATTACACAGTGCCAATTGTCGTGCTGAACAATGGAGTTCTTTCTCTTTTTTTTTCAAAATATTCCAAGAGTTCTGCTTTGTAAAATGCTTTTGTGATGAGCTCAGGCTGTGACTTGACAAAGTCTTCCCTGCTGAGCTGAGTCCTTCTCCCTGAGGGAGGAAGTGTGGATTTGATGATGCCAATGGGGTTTGGTTTTTTTTTTTTGACCTGCAGATGGTGGAAGAAAGCGAGGAGAGGCTGACAGAGGAGCAGATCGAGTCCCTCCTGCAGACAGTCACCACCATCCTGCCAGGGGACCCAGAGGAGCAGCACAGGGACTCAGCAATGGCAGCAGAACACAGAGGTGACCAGGCATAGCAGGCAGCACTTCCAGGAGAGAACCAGCTGCTCTTAGTCTGGGTTTGATACCAGTTCAATCCTGTATTGGACATAACTGTAAAATAGATTCAGATTTTTATGATTTGGAGGTGATGAGGGAACCAATTGTTCACAAGGAGGCAGGGAAAAGGACACAATTGTTTGGGGGTTTTGTCATGAGCGGGGGTGGCAGTGCCAGGGTTTGCAGTGGAGCAGCCTCAGGGGTGCTGGGGCTCAGCATCTTTGGGGATTTTTCCATTCCCCAGGGAATCAGCACAGCAGTGCTGCAGTGAGAATTCCTTGCAGAAGCTTTGCAGTTGCCCAGGTGGCTTCCAGAGCAGTGCAAAGCCAATTCTGGGGCTGTTTGCAGAGCAGGGATGTACAGGAGCTCCCAAATCTGGGCATCATGGAATTGAGAGGATCTGTGGGAGGGCAACTCAAGGATGGCTGAGAGTCCCTTCTAAATGAAAGAGATCCAGATTCAGCAAACTGCACTGAAACCAGGGAGCTGGGGGGATTGAAGCTGTGAAACCAAAGCTGTGAGTGCCCAAACAGCAGAATATTGAGGTGTCCCTTTGCCCTCTGAACATTTATTGCAATATTCACACACAGACAAGGCACTCCTGAGATGGAGGAACAAATGAGGCAACACTGAGCTCTTGATATGGTTTGGGAAAAATGAGAGTCAGGCCTGGATGAAGCAGAATTTCCTGAGCTTTTTTGTGTGATGAAGGATTTCAGGATCAAGTATTTCATGTTGAAAGCCTTTGTGATTATAATAAATCATCTGTGTGTGAATATCCACACAAAGTCAGCCACTGGTTTAAATTGTGGCTGCAGACCATTCTGTTATAATTATTATGATGTACTGGAAATAGAAATAAAATTTTAAGTACATCCTGGGAGTTTTGCGACTTACAGACGAGATCAAATCACAATATCTGGCTTTTTTCTCCCCCCTCAGCTCTGTCATGGGTTTATTTTGTGTTTTTATGCAGAGAATTTGTGCTTTTTGAGCTTCAGTTGTGCAGTGTATGAAAGGGACTGATAAATTCCACTGTCTGGGGGATTTGTCATATTTGTTTTCATGGTATTTAAACTTCTTTGATGCTTGGAGAGGAAAGAAAATTATTGGAAAAATATATTTGTTGCCTCTTAGAGATCATTTATCATACATTAAATGCCTTCCAAGGCTGGAGACTAAAGGTACATTTAGACTGGGTTTGTTTAATGTTGGAGGGGGAAAGTCCTTGATGGGTTTGTGGTACCTCCATGTATATTTTTCTCTCCAAAAGGGAAAGAAAACGAGAGATAAGTGGATCATAGCATGGAAAGACACTCAATTAATTTTAAAATTAACATTTTTATTCACAGCAGCCCCCGATTTTGTTTAACAGGCTTCAGCCTTGGGCTGCAAGTGTTTACATTTTGATTTAAAATGAAGTTATTGAGATTTGTTCTGAACATATCAAAAGCAGCTGGAGCACACTGTAAATATCTTCAGCCATCAAGAACAACTCAGCAGCTCCCTGAAGCTGGGTGTTCCATCTTGGGAATTGATTTGTTGCTAGGCTGGATTTCTGGCAGCAGCTGTGTGCTTGTGGGTGCTGTACAGGATGCAGAACTCCTCACCTGCTGCTGGAGTGAACCTTTCCATCAGTATCAGTTCCAGATGTTAACAGCTGGGAGCCCTCTGTGAATCCATCCATGGCTTGTAAACAATAGTTCCCCTAAAAATCTAGTGCTGAACAACATTTGAAAGGCTCTGGGCTTGTGGCTTGTGCACTGCATCAAGAAATGAGTTTTAAACCTGTAAATTCAGGTGAGGATTTGCTCTGAGGACAGGTTTGAGTTGTGTTGTTTGAGCTTTTCTGGGTCAGAACCCCCAGATCAGAAATTATTTGTGCAGATATCACCTTGCTGATGTGACACCATTTCCCAATGTCCTGAATAGCACACAGAAGATCTGCCAGTCTCCCACATTGCTTTTTATTCCCTTAATTAACCACAGGAGATGGACCCTCCTAATCTTGGAACAGAGAAGGTGGCACTGAGTGGCTCTGGGGGTACAAGAAAGGTAAATGTGTGTTCTGAGAAGAAACTGAGCACTCAGCACTTCCTGAATATTTGAGAAGTGGATATTACTTTTCATTTTCTCATTTCTTATCTCTCCCTCACCTTTTTTTCCCTGTTGCGTGTGTTTGGCTCTGCTCAGATCTCTTCTTGTGCTGAGAAAGGGGAACGAGCTGCCAGAATCCCTGATCTGATACTTGAAAACACCTGGGCTTTCTCTTCCCATAAATTCACATTTCTTGAGGATTCTTTGGCAGTCCCTGCTGGAGAATTTTATGAGAAGAGGATTTATTTTATGGGAGGAGAAGGAGCTGCTGCTCCTGCCTGTGCTCTGGTGTTGGGCAAGGGGAATGGATCTGCTGGAGCCAGATGTGCCCAGGGAATTCTGAGGAAGATGCAGGAAATCTCTCCTGCTGAGCTGAGCAGCTTTGGTGGAGCTCAGGGCTGTGTGTGAGGCTGAGCCTGAGGATTTTTTGGTTTTTTTTTTTTTTGTTAAGGTGCGGATTAAATGTGTGAGATTGTATTTCATTTATTAGTTCTAATCTATATTATAGTCTTCCAGACTCTGAGTTCTACAGGACTTCATTCTAACAAACTAAAAATGGAGCTGTACCTCTCTCTCTCTACAAGGCTTTTTAAGGATAAACTGTCTAATTAAGAAATTTTACTTAAATTCTTTTTACTTTTAATTTAATAACTAATTACTCATGGCCTGCAATGCAGATTTTTTTATCTAATTACACAAAACTACCTAAACTCATGAAGAAGAAGGTGAAGAAGGACCAATCTCTGCCCTAAAACTTCTACTTTATCAAACTTTATATATATAGATAGATATAATATTATATATATATTCTACTTCTATCTATTATATATACTATATAATATATATTTTATATACTATATATTATATAGTATATATATTATATAAAATATATATTATATATTATTTATATTATACTTCTATCTATTATATTATACTTCTATCTTTTCAAAGTTTATATATATATTTACTGTATATATTATATATTTTTAATATATATTACTATATTCTAAAACTTTAAGTTTTCTACCATGTGATATTACACACATCTATTCAAACTATACACTTATAATGCCAGTTCTGTCTTTAATTTTGGAATTTAATTTTATTTAAATATAATTTTTCTCCACAGCCTCAGGTGAAATGCAGTTTTCTCTTGGGGGTCAGTGCCTGTCAGCACAGAAAATCTAAAATCCTTTCAGGGTGATCTTAACCACAGTTTTCTCTTGAATTTTTCTTCATTTGGTCAAAAATTACTCCACTGCCTTAAATTTGGCCCAATCCAGAACCATTCCTTTCCCCTGGCTGTGCTGGGGCCCCTCCAGCCCAAACTGGGATTATTCTGGATCCTGCTTCTGAAACATGCACACACACACACACACAGATATTTTTCTGTGCTGCATTTTCTCTGATGAAACATTTTATTGCCTCTGCCTGCCCTGGGGTGGCAGCTGTGCCAGGGCAGTGTGCAGACAGCACGTTCTGCATCCCAGAAATTGTCTGCCTTGCTGGGCACCACATCCACTTCCCTTTGGAAGCAGCAGCCTCAGCTGGGAGCTAAACTTGTGACACACTTTGGGTTTTGGCAGAGAGGACTCAGGAAAGGCTTTGTGCACCTCAGCCTGGCCAGTATCAGGCTTTTCCTATTTTTTTTCTTTTATTGCTACCCATAACCAGAGTGGAATTTAACTCCTGGGGATGTGCTGGAGGCTTTAAACATGGACTAGAGAGATTTTTGCCAGGTCTAAAAGAATCTCCCAAGTTTCTTGTTGCTTGTGAAGGAGGGAGAGGAACCTGAGGGCTTTTATTGATAGCTGTGGGTCATTGTACAGGCCTGAGAGGGTTCCAAAAAAATGCTGGATTTTTATTAATTTGATGTTTTCAGTTTTCTGAGTGCCCCAGACCAGGACAGGGATGAGCAACACACACTGAGCTCCTAAGTGTTTGGAGTGGACAAAAAGCAGGTGAGATTTGGAGAAATGTGCAGATCAGGCACCTTGGGTGCTCTGCAAGCATCATCCCAGTCCCCATCTGGGTGCACTGGTGTCCCTTGTCCTGTGAGGGAAATGGGACAGGATTCACCTTCCTGGGGCTTGGCTGAGCCCTGAGCTCTGGAGCCCTTCCAGCCTCACCAGCTGCAGTGTTCAATCCTAATCCCCTCCATCATCTGCTGCCTTTTTAATGCTCTTCAAATTCATCTGTATTTTCCCTTTTGTGTGGTTCCTGCATTTCCTGACACAAAGCCCTGGCTCAGGGGAGCAGCAGCCATGAGAGAGGGAGGGAAAGGGAAGGACTGGAAACACCCACACAGAACCTGGTGGGATCCAGCTCTTCCTCCCTGCAGGTTTGCTGTTTATCACCCAGAATCCCCCCAAGAGCTGCTGCTTCCCTGTGCCCAGCTGGATGAACAGGCTGGGGGATGAAAATGGGCTAATCCAGGCCAATTTAAACCTTGTCCCTTTCCCTCTTCAGCATCCTGCCTCCAGCCATGGGCTCAG
>NW_005054387.1:1728456-1728717 GCF_000277835.1 Geospiza fortis
TGAGACTCAGCAGTTGAAGCCACAGGGAAAAGCAGCTCAAACCACTGGAAATGGCCCTGGATTCTCCTCGTGCTCCCAAAAGCTGCTGGAGGGCTGCCATGGGTATCCCATCCCTGTGCTGCCCTCTTGTCACCCTTGGAAGCCACCAGGTTGAGTGGGATGAGATGGGATCTGCAGCTTTTCACCCCAAACTGTGACTGACTCTTCAAACATTGCTTCTTCCTCTTTGGGTTTTGAGTTTTTCCAGCCTTTTTCCTGCTG
>NW_005054387.1:1728751-1740061 GCF_000277835.1 Geospiza fortis
GGTTGGAGCAGGCCAGGAGCAAAGGCTCCAAGGAAAACCACAATATTTTGGGAGCAGTGGTGAGGCAGGGAGAGTCAGAGGGAGTCTTTGGATTCAGCATTTTCTGCTGGGGCCTCAGCAGAGCCCAGGAGTTAATCGTTCAAATATGCTTATGTGTAACTAATCTCTGCAGGACAATGAGCTGAGGAATTATTGAATGCAACTGAAATGGGGCAGAGTGGTTGCTATAAAAAGGGTGTCCCGAGCCAATGGGAGCCAGCAGGCTCCTATAAAAGTGGGTGGGGAAGGAAAAGCAGCTGGTGGGAAGAGATCCCCAAAATCCCAAAGCATGTCCTGAGCTGCCTTGGCTTGGGCAGAGATCATCCTGAGCTGCTGGAAATCAGGCTGAGCCCTTCTCCAGCATCTGTGGGGTCAGTGGGAAGGGCTGGATCAATGACCTGGTAGAGCCTCAAAAGATGAAATCCTGCAGTGGAGATCCCCAAAATCCCAAAGCATGTCCTGAGCTGCCTTGGCTTGGGCAGAGATCATCCTGAGCTGCTGGAAATCAGGCTGAGCCCTTCTCCAGCATCTCTGGGGTCAGCCCAGAGTGTGTGCAGAGATCCTCCTGAGCTGCTGGAAATCAGGCTGAGCCCCTCTCCCAGCACCTGTGGGGTCAGTGGATGTGCTGGGAAGGGCTGGATCTGCCTGGAATCACCTGGTGGAGCCTCAGAAGATGAAATCCAGCAGTGCTGTGAGTTTGGGTCAGATTTTGGAGGGGAGGATTGGCATGCTCTTCCAGGAGCATAGGAGGAGATGGGATCCATGGAAGTGGAAGCCCAGGTGAGGCTGAATTTTGGGAGCAGTGGAAATCCTGCAGTGCTGTGAGTTGAGGTCAGATTTTGGGGGAGATTTGGATGCTCTTCCAGGAGCTGGGTGGGATCCATGGAAAAGCAGCTGGTGGGAAGAGATCCCCAAAATCCCAAAGCATGTCCTGAGCTGCCTTTGCTTGGGCAGAGATCATCCTGAGCTGCTGGAAATCAGGCTGAGCCCTTCTCCAGCACTGCTGATCCCTGTGGGGTCAGTGGGAAGGGCAGGATCTTTCTGGAATCATCTGGTGGAGCCTCAAAAGATGAAATCCTGCAGTGCTGTGAGTTGAGGTCAGATTTTGGGGGAGATTTGGATGCTCTTCCAGGAGCTGGGTGGGATCCATGGAAAAGCAGCTGGTGGGAAGAGATCCCCAAAATCCCAAAGCATGTCCTGAGCTGCCTTTGCTTGGGCAGAGATCATCCTGAGCTGCTGGAAATCAGGCTGAGCCCCTCTCCCAGCACCTGTGGGGTCAGTGGATGTGCTGGGAAGGGCTGGATCTGCCTGGAATCACCTGGTGGAGCCTCAGAAGATGAAATCCAGCAGTGCTGTGAGTTTGGGTCAGATTTTGGGGGAGATTTGGATGCTCTTCCAGGAGCTGGGTGGGATCCATGGAAAAGCAGCTGGTGGGAAGAGATCCCCAAAATCCCAAAGCATGTCCTGAGCTGCCTTTGCTTGGGCAGAGATCATCCTGAGCTGCTGGAAATCAGGCTGAGCCCCTCTCCCAGCACCTGTGGGGTCAGTGGATGTGCTGGGAAGGGCTGGATCTGCCTGGAATCACCTGGTGGAGCCTCAGAAGATGAAATCCAGCAGTGCTGTGAGTTTGGGTCAGATTTTGGGGGAGATTTGGATGCTCTTCCAGGAGCTGGGTGGGATCCATGGAAAAGCAGCTGGTGGGAAGAGATCCCCAAAATCCCAAAGCATGTCCTGAGCTGCCTTTGCTTGGGCAGAGATCATCCTGAGCTGCTGGAAATCAGGCTGAGCCCTTCTCCAGCACTGCTGATCCCTGTGGGGTCAGTGGGAAGGGCAGGATCTTTCTGGAATCATCTGGTGGAGCCTCAAAAGATGAAATCCTGCAGTGCTGTGAGTTGAGGTCAGATTTTGGGGGAGATTTGGATGCTCTTCCAGGAGCTGGGTGGGATCCATGGAAAAGCAGCTGGTGGGAAGAGATCCCCAAAATCCCAAAGCATGTCCTGAGCTGCCTTTGCTTGGGCAGAGATCATCCTGAGCTGCTGGAAATCAGGCTGAGCCCTTCTCCAGCACTGCTGATCCCTGTGGGGTCAGTGGGAAGGGCAGGATCTTTCTGGAATCATCTGGTGGAGCCTCAAAAGATGAAATCCTGCAGTGCTGTGAGTTTGGGTCAGATTTTGGGGGAGATTTGGATGCTCTTCCAGGAGCTGGGTGGGATCCATGGAAAAGCAGCTGGTGGGAAGAGATCCCCAAAATCCCAAAGCATGTCCTGAGCTGCCTTTGCTTGGGCAGAGATCATCCTGAGCTGCTGGAAATCAGGCTGAGCCCCTCTCCCAGCACCTGTGGGGTCAGTGGATGTGCTGGGAAGGGCTGGATCTGCCTGGAATCACCTGGTGGAGCCTCAGAAGATGAAATCCAGCAGTGCTGTGAGTTTGGGTCAGATTTTGGGGGAGATTTGGATGCTCTTCCAGGAGCTGGGTGGGATCCATGGAAAAGCAGCTGGTGGGAAGAGATCCCCAAAATCCCAAAGCATGTCCTGAGCTGCCTTTGCTTGGGCAGAGATCATCCTGAGCTGCTGGAAATCAGGCTGAGCCCTTCTCCAGCACTGCTGATCCCTGTGGGGTCAGTGGGAAGGGCAGGATCTTTCTGGAATCATCTGGTGGAGCCTCAAAAGATGAAATCCTGCAGTGCTGTGAGTTGAGGTCAGATTTTGGGGGAGATTTGGATGCTCTTCCAGGAGCTGGGTGGGATCCATGGAAAAGCAGCTGGTGGGAAGAGATCCCCAAAATCCCAAAGCATGTCCTGAGCTGCCTTTGCTTGGGCAGAGATCATCCTGAGCTGCTGGAAATCAGGCTGAGCCCTTCTCCAGCACTGCTGATCCCTGTGGGGTCAGTGGGAAGGGCAGGATCTTTCTGGAATCATCTGGTGGAGCCTCAAAAGATGAAATCCTGCAGTGCTGTGAGTTGAGGTCAGATTTTGGGGGAGATTTGGATGCTCTTCCAGGAGCTGGGTGGGATCCATGGAAAAGCAGCTGGTGGGAAGAGATCCCCAAAATCCCAAAGCATGTCCTGAGCTGCCTTTGCTTGGGCAGAGATCATCCTGAGCTGCTGGAAATCAGGCTGAGCCCCTCTCCCAGCACCTGTGGGGTCAGTGGATGTGCTGGGAAGGGCTGGATCTGCCTGGAATCACCTGGTGGAGCCTCAGAAGATGAAATCCAGCAGTGCTGTGAGTTTGGGTCAGATTTTGGGGGAGATTTGGATGCTCTTCCAGGAGCTGGGTGGGATCCATGGAAAAGCAGCTGGTGGGAAGAGATCCCCAAAATCCCAAAGCATGTCCTGAGCTGCCTTTGCTTGGGCAGAGATCATCCTGAGCTGCTGGAAATCAGGCTGAGCCCCTCTCCCAGCACCTGTGGGGTCAGTGGATGTGCTGGGAAGGGCTGGATCTGCCTGGAATCACCTGGTGGAGCCTCAGAAGATGAAATCCAGCAGTGCTGTGAGTTTGGGTCAGATTTTGGGGGAGATTTGGATGCTCTTCCAGGAGCTGGGTGGGATCCATGGAAAAGCAGCTGGTGGGAAGAGATCCCCAAAATCCCAAAGCATGTCCTGAGCTGCCTTTGCTTGGGCAGAGATCATCCTGAGCTGCTGGAAATCAGGCTGAGCCCTTCTCCAGCACTGCTGATCCCTGTGGGGTCAGTGGGAAGGGCAGGATCTTTCTGGAATCATCTGGTGGAGCCTCAAAAGATGAAATCCTGCAGTGCTGTGAGTTGAGGTCAGATTTTGGGGGAGATTTGGATGCTCTTCCAGGAGCTGGGTGGGATCCATGGAAAAGCAGCTGGTGGGAAGAGATCCCCAAAATCCCAAAGCATGTCCTGAGCTGCCTTTGCTTGGGCAGAGATCATCCTGAGCTGCTGGAAATCAGGCTGAGCCCTTCTCCAGCACTGCTGATCCCTGTGGGGTCAGTGGGAAGGGCAGGATCTTTCTGGAATCATCTGGTGGAGCCTCAAAAGATGAAATCCTGCAGTGCTGTGAGTTTGGGTCAGATTTTGGGGGAGATTTGGATGCTCTTCCAGGAGCTGGGTGGGATCCATGGAAAAGCAGCTGGTGGGAAGAGATCCCCAAAATCCCAAAGCATGTCCTGAGCTGCCTTTGCTTGGGCAGAGATCATCCTGAGCTGCTGGAAATCAGGCTGAGCCCCTCTCCCAGCACCTGTGGGGTCAGTGGATGTGCTGGGAAGGGCTGGATCTGCCTGGAATCACCTGGTGGAGCCTCAGAAGATGAAATCCAGCAGTGCTGTGAGTTTGGGTCAGATTTTGGGGGAGATTTGGATGCTCTTCCAGGAGCTGGGTGGGATCCATGGAAAAGCAGCTGGTGGGAAGAGATCCCCAAAATCCCAAAGCATGTCCTGAGCTGCCTTTGCTTGGGCAGAGATCATCCTGAGCTGCTGGAAATCAGGCTGAGCCCTTCTCCAGCACTGCTGATCCCTGTGGGGTCAGTGGGAAGGGCAGGATCTTTCTGGAATCATCTGGTGGAGCCTCAAAAGATGAAATCCTGCAGTGCTGTGAGTTGAGGTCAGATTTTGGGGGAGATTTGGATGCTCTTCCAGGAGCTGGGTGGGATCCATGGAAAAGCAGCTGGTGGGAAGAGATCCCCAAAATCCCAAAGCATGTCCTGAGCTGCCTTTGCTTGGGCAGAGATCATCCTGAGCTGCTGGAAATCAGGCTGAGCCCTTCTCCAGCACTGCTGATCCCTGTGGGGTCAGTGGGAAGGGCAGGATCTTTCTGGAATCATCTGGTGGAGCCTCAAAAGATGAAATCCTGCAGTGCTGTGAGTTGAGGTCAGATTTTGGGGGAGATTTGGATGCTCTTCCAGGAGCTGGGTGGGATCCATGGAAAAGCAGCTGGTGGGAAGAGATCCCCAAAATCCCAAAGCATGTCCTGAGCTGCCTTTGCTTGGGCAGAGATCATCCTGAGCTGCTGGAAATCAGGCTGAGCCCCTCTCCCAGCACCTGTGGGGTCAGTGGATGTGCTGGGAAGGGCTGGATCTGCCTGGAATCACCTGGTGGAGCCTCAGAAGATGAAATCCAGCAGTGCTGTGAGTTTGGGTCAGATTTTGGGGGAGATTTGGATGCTCTTCCAGGAGCTGGGTGGGATCCATGGAAAAGCAGCTGGTGGGAAGAGATCCCCAAAATCCCAAAGCATGTCCTGAGCTGCCTTTGCTTGGGCAGAGATCATCCTGAGCTGCTGGAAATCAGGCTGAGCCCCTCTCCCAGCACCTGTGGGGTCAGTGGATGTGCTGGGAAGGGCTGGATCTGCCTGGAATCACCTGGTGGAGCCTCAGAAGATGAAATCCAGCAGTGCTGTGAGTTTGGGTCAGATTTTGGGGGAGATTTGGATGCTCTTCCAGGAGCTGGGTGGGATCCATGGAAAAGCAGCTGGTGGGAAGAGATCCCCAAAATCCCAAAGCATGTCCTGAGCTGCCTTTGCTTGGGCAGAGATCATCCTGAGCTGCTGGAAATCAGGCTGAGCCCTTCTCCAGCACTGCTGATCCCTGTGGGGTCAGTGGGAAGGGCAGGATCTTTCTGGAATCATCTGGTGGAGCCTCAAAAGATGAAATCCTGCAGTGCTGTGAGTTGAGGTCAGATTTTGGGGGAGATTTGGATGCTCTTCCAGGAGCTGGGTGGGATCCATGGAAAAGCAGCTGGTGGGAAGAGATCCCCAAAATCCCAAAGCATGTCCTGAGCTGCCTTTGCTTGGGCAGAGATCATCCTGAGCTGCTGGAAATCAGGCTGAGCCCTTCTCCAGCACTGCTGATCCCTGTGGGGTCAGTGGGAAGGGCAGGATCTTTCTGGAATCATCTGGTGGAGCCTCAAAAGATGAAATCCTGCAGTGCTGTGAGTTTGGGTCAGATTTTGGGGGAGATTTGGATGCTCTTCCAGGAGCTGGGTGGGATCCATGGAAAAGCAGCTGGTGGGAAGAGATCCCCAAAATCCCAAAGCATGTCCTGAGCTGCCTTTGCTTGGGCAGAGATCATCCTGAGCTGCTGGAAATCAGGCTGAGCCCCTCTCCCAGCACCTGTGGGGTCAGTGGATGTGCTGGGAAGGGCTGGATCTGCCTGGAATCACCTGGTGGAGCCTCAGAAGATGAAATCCAGCAGTGCTGTGAGTTTGGGTCAGATTTTGGGGGAGATTTGGATGCTCTTCCAGGAGCTGGGTGGGATCCATGGAAAAGCAGCTGGTGGGAAGAGATCCCCAAAATCCCAAAGCATGTCCTGAGCTGCCTTTGCTTGGGCAGAGATCATCCTGAGCTGCTGGAAATCAGGCTGAGCCCTTCTCCAGCACTGCTGATCCCTGTGGGGTCAGTGGGAAGGGCAGGATCTTTCTGGAATCATCTGGTGGAGCCTCAAAAGATGAAATCCTGCAGTGCTGTGAGTTGAGGTCAGATTTTGGGGGAGATTTGGATGCTCTTCCAGGAGCTGGGTGGGATCCATGGAAAAGCAGCTGGTGGGAAGAGATCCCCAAAATCCCAAAGCATGTCCTGAGCTGCCTTTGCTTGGGCAGAGATCATCCTGAGCTGCTGGAAATCAGGCTGAGCCCTTCTCCAGCACTGCTGATCCCTGTGGGGTCAGTGGGAAGGGCAGGATCTTTCTGGAATCATCTGGTGGAGCCTCAAAAGATGAAATCCTGCAGTGCTGTGAGTTGAGGTCAGATTTTGGGGGAGATTTGGATGCTCTTCCAGGAGCTGGGTGGGATCCATGGAAAAGCAGCTGGTGGGAAGAGATCCCCAAAATCCCAAAGCATGTCCTGAGCTGCCTTTGCTTGGGCAGAGATCATCCTGAGCTGCTGGAAATCAGGCTGAGCCCCTCTCCCAGCACCTGTGGGGTCAGTGGATGTGCTGGGAAGGGCTGGATCTGCCTGGAATCACCTGGTGGAGCCTCAGAAGATGAAATCCAGCAGTGCTGTGAGTTTGGGTCAGATTTTGGGGGAGATTTGGATGCTCTTCCAGGAGCTGGGTGGGATCCATGGAAAAGCAGCTGGTGGGAAGAGATCCCCAAAATCCCAAAGCATGTCCTGAGCTGCCTTTGCTTGGGCAGAGATCATCCTGAGCTGCTGGAAATCAGGCTGAGCCCCTCTCCCAGCACCTGTGGGGTCAGTGGATGTGCTGGGAAGGGCTGGATCTGCCTGGAATCACCTGGTGGAGCCTCAGAAGATGAAATCCAGCAGTGCTGTGAGTTTGGGTCAGATTTTGGGGGAGATTTGGATGCTCTTCCAGGAGCTGGGTGGGATCCATGGAAAAGCAGCTGGTGGGAAGAGATCCCCAAAATCCCAAAGCATGTCCTGAGCTGCCTTTGCTTGGGCAGAGATCATCCTGAGCTGCTGGAAATCAGGCTGAGCCCTTCTCCAGCACTGCTGATCCCTGTGGGGTCAGTGGGAAGGGCAGGATCTTTCTGGAATCATCTGGTGGAGCCTCAAAAGATGAAATCCTGCAGTGCTGTGAGTTGAGGTCAGATTTTGGGGGAGATTTGGATGCTCTTCCAGGAGCTGGGTGGGATCCATGGAAAAGCAGCTGGTGGGAAGAGATCCCCAAAATCCCAAAGCATGTCCTGAGCTGCCTTTGCTTGGGCAGAGATCATCCTGAGCTGCTGGAAATCAGGCTGAGCCCTTCTCCAGCACTGCTGATCCCTGTGGGGTCAGTGGGAAGGGCAGGATCTTTCTGGAATCATCTGGTGGAGCCTCAAAAGATGAAATCCTGCAGTGCTGTGAGTTTGGGTCAGATTTTGGGGGAGATTTGGATGCTCTTCCAGGAGCTGGGTGGGATCCATGGAAAAGCAGCTGGTGGGAAGAGATCCCCAAAATCCCAAAGCATGTCCTGAGCTGCCTTTGCTTGGGCAGAGATCATCCTGAGCTGCTGGAAATCAGGCTGAGCCCCTCTCCCAGCACCTGTGGGGTCAGTGGATGTGCTGGGAAGGGCTGGATCTGCCTGGAATCACCTGGTGGAGCCTCAGAAGATGAAATCCAGCAGTGCTGTGAGTTTGGGTCAGATTTTGGGGGAGATTTGGATGCTCTTCCAGGAGCTGGGTGGGATCCATGGAAAAGCAGCTGGTGGGAAGAGATCCCCAAAATCCCAAAGCATGTCCTGAGCTGCCTTTGCTTGGGCAGAGATCATCCTGAGCTGCTGGAAATCAGGCTGAGCCCTTCTCCAGCACTGCTGATCCCTGTGGGGTCAGTGGGAAGGGCAGGATCTTTCTGGAATCATCTGGTGGAGCCTCAAAAGATGAAATCCTGCAGTGCTGTGAGTTGAGGTCAGATTTTGGGGGAGATTTGGATGCTCTTCCAGGAGCTGGGTGGGATCCATGGAAAAGCAGCTGGTGGGAAGAGATCCCCAAAATCCCAAAGCATGTCCTGAGCTGCCTTTGCTTGGGCAGAGATCATCCTGAGCTGCTGGAAATCAGGCTGAGCCCTTCTCCAGCACTGCTGATCCCTGTGGGGTCAGTGGGAAGGGCAGGATCTTTCTGGAATCATCTGGTGGAGCCTCAAAAGATGAAATCCTGCAGTGCTGTGAGTTGAGGTCAGATTTTGGGGGAGATTTGGATGCTCTTCCAGGAGCTGGGTGGGATCCATGGAAAAGCAGCTGGTGGGAAGAGATCCCCAAAATCCCAAAGCATGTCCTGAGCTGCCTTTGCTTGGGCAGAGATCATCCTGAGCTGCTGGAAATCAGGCTGAGCCCCTCTCCCAGCACCTGTGGGGTCAGTGGATGTGCTGGGAAGGGCTGGATCTGCCTGGAATCACCTGGTGGAGCCTCAGAAGATGAAATCCAGCAGTGCTGTGAGTTTGGGTCAGATTTTGGGGGAGATTTGGATGCTCTTCCAGGAGCTGGGTGGGATCCATGGAAAAGCAGCTGGTGGGAAGAGATCCCCAAAATCCCAAAGCATGTCCTGAGCTGCCTTTGCTTGGGCAGAGATCATCCTGAGCTGCTGGAAATCAGGCTGAGCCCCTCTCCCAGCACCTGTGGGGTCAGTGGATGTGCTGGGAAGGGCTGGATCTGCCTGGAATCACCTGGTGGAGCCTCAGAAGATGAAATCCAGCAGTGCTGTGAGTTTGGGTCAGATTTTGGGGGAGATTTGGATGCTCTTCCAGGAGCTGGGTGGGATCCATGGAAAAGCAGCTGGTGGGAAGAGATCCCCAAAATCCCAAAGCATGTCCTGAGCTGCCTTTGCTTGGGCAGAGATCATCCTGAGCTGCTGGAAATCAGGCTGAGCCCTTCTCCAGCACTGCTGATCCCTGTGGGGTCAGTGGGAAGGGCAGGATCTTTCTGGAATCATCTGGTGGAGCCTCAAAAGATGAAATCCTGCAGTGCTGTGAGTTTGGGTCAGATTTTGGGGGAGATTTGGATGCTCTTCCAGGAGCTGGGTGGGATCCATGGAAAAGCAGCTGGTGGGAAGAGATCCCCAAAATCCCAAAGCATGTCCTGAGCTGCCTTTGCTTGGGCAGAGATCATCCTGAGCTGCTGGAAATCAGGCTGAGCCCTTCTCCAGCACTGCTGATCCCTGTGGGGTCAGTGGGAAGGGCAGGATCTTTCTGGAATCATCTGGTGGAGCCTCAAAAGATGAAATCCTGCAGTGCTGTGAGTTTGGGTCAGATTTTGGGGGAGATTTGGATGCTCTTCCAGGAGCTGGGTGGGATCCATGGAAAAGCAGCTGGTGGGAAGAGATCCCCAAAATCCCAAAGCATGTCCTGAGCTGCCTTTGCTTGGGCAGAGATCATCCTGAGCTGCTGGAAATCAGGCTGAGCCCTTCTCCAGCACTGCTGATCCCTGTGGGGTCAGTGGGAAGGGCAGGATCTTTCTGGAATCATCTGGTGGAGCCTCAAAAGATGAAATCCTGCAGTGCTGTGAGTTTGGGTCAGATTTTGGGGGAGATTTGGATGCTCTTCCAGGAGCTGGGTGGGATCCATGGAAAAGCAGCTGGTGGGAAGAGATCCCCAAAATCCCAAAGCATGTCCTGAGCTGCCTTTGCTTGGGCAGAGATCATCCTGAGCTGCTGGAAATCAGGCTGAGCCCTTCTCCAGCACTGCTGATCCCTGTGGGGTCAGTGGGAAGGGCAGGATCTTTCTGGAATCATCTGGTGGAGCCTCAAAAGATGAAATCCTGCAGTGCTGTGAGTTGAGGTCAGATTTTGGGGGAGATTTGGATGCTCTTCCAGGAGCTGGGTGGGATCCATGGAAAAGCAGCTGGTGGGAAGAGATCCCCAAAATCCCAAAGCATGTCCTGAGCTGCCTTTGCTTGGGCAGAGATCATCCTGAGCTGCTGGAAATCAGGCTGAGCCCTTCTCCAGCACTGCTGATCCCTGTGGGGTCAGTGGGAAGGGCAGGATCTTTCTGGAATCATCTGGTGGAGCCTCAAAAGATGAAATCCTGCAGTGCTGTGAGTTGAGGTCAGATTTTGGGGGAGATTTGGATGCTCTTCCAGGAGCTGGGTGGGATCCATGGAAAAGCAGCTGGTGGGAAGAGATCCCCAAAATCCCAAAGCATGTCCTGAGCTGCCTTGGCTTGGGCAGAGATCATCCTGAGCTGCTGGAAATCAGGCTGAGCCCTTCTCCAGCACTGCTGATCCCTGTGGGGTCAGTGGGAAGGGCAGGATCTTTCTGGAATCATCTGGTGGAGCCTCAAAAGATGAAATCCTGCAGTGCTGTGAGTTTGGGTCAGATTTTGGGGGAGATTTGGATGCTCTGCCATGAGCTGGGTGGGATCCATGGAAGGAGGAGCTGGTGGGAAGCGATCCCCAAAATCCCAGAGTGTGTGCAGAGATCCTCCTGAGCTGCTGGAAATCAGGCTGAGCCCCTCTCCCAGCACCTGTGGGGTCAGTGGATGTGCTGGGAAGGGCTGGATCTGCCTGGAATCACCTGGTGGAGCCTCAGAAGATGAAATCCAGCAGTGCTGTGAGTTTGGGTCAGATTTTGGAGGGGAGGATTGGCATGCTCTTCCAGGAGCATAGGAGGAGATGGGATCCATGGAAGTGGAAGCCCAGGTGAGGCTGAGTTTGGGTCAGCAGCGTTACCCTGTGGGGTGTCCCTGGAGCAGGAACAGGGAGGTGAGGAAAGGGATGGGCATGGATTTTAGTGGATTTAGGGATTAGATCAGCTCGGCTGACCCCAATGACCATCTCAGGGCCTGTCCTTGACACTCATCCCTTGGCTCCCAGCCCTCCCAGCAGGTTTTGGCTCTGTCCCTGGTGTTGTTTGGAGCCTCATTGGATCCGGGTGCCATTGGAGAGCTCAGCCCTGG
>NW_005054387.1:1740325-1746573 GCF_000277835.1 Geospiza fortis
CTGCTGGAGCTTCCTGCCAGCCTTCAAATCCCCCAAAGAGGTGTTAAGTGCAGCTATTCCCAGCTCCAGGGCACAGACATTTATTCCTCTCGATGCCACTGCCAATCCTTCGAAAAGCAGGAAATCCCAACATCTCCAGGCATCCCATTCCTCCTGCTATTCTTTTTTTTTAATATAGTTTAATCATATTTTATCTGTCTCTTTTTGTGACTTTTCTGCCTTTTGTCCCAATTGAAGCCACAAACAGATGATTTACACCAACCCCCCCATGAAATCAGCCTTCAGCCCCCTTTTTTCTCCTTGCAAATCAGCAAATGGGTGTGAGGAGTTTTGGATGGGATTGTCCCTGCCCCAGCCAGCTGCTCTCCCATCCAGAAAACGAAGAGCACAGCCTGTTTCCTCTTAAATCTTGCTGCTTGCATTGGTTTACATTGTTTGTCTGATGTTTTACAGCTTCCAAGCTGATGTTGCATTAAAGCTGGCTGGAGTTGAGGCAAAAAAATCAGATGCAGGCACTGGCAGGGTTCCCCAAATGCTTTCATGAGGGTCGATCCCATTTTCTCAGTCCCTACAGGAGCTGTGTCCTGGCCAAGGCTCCAAAAGGTGCTTTTGGGACAATTTTGGAATTTGGGGGCGATTTTGGAGTTTTAATTGCAGGACAGGTGGAGGAGGAGCTGTGCCTGCTCCTCCTCCAGCCTGGTTTGGTGGCTCTGGGTGGCTCCTGAGTTTCTCTTGACCCCTGAGCTTTGTTTTCAGTTTCTATACCTTGCTGTCCTGTTGAGGAGTTAGGGAGAGAAGCTGGGTGGGCACCAACCTCAGGCTGGGGCAGAATTACATTTATATTTACATTTACATTTATATTTATGCTTGAGTGTTTATAGAATAGAATGTAAAATCATGGCATAGGTTGAGTTGAAAGGGATCCCTAAAGATCATTGAGTCCAATTCCCTGCTCTTCACCCCTACCTAAAGTGAACCATGTGAGTAGGAGAATCCAGATGCCCTTGAACTCTCATGAGTTCCCTTCCCTGGGGAATCTCTTCCAGAGCATTTTATGTGGATATTATGAATAAAAAAATGCATTTTAGACAAAACAGGATGAGTCTCTGACTGAAGAATTCAGGTTTAATTCAGTTCCTCGCAGCTGGCACATCAAGCTGAGCCCTGCAGGAGGCAGGGAATGGTGAAAACACATCTGGAACCAGGAACCATGGTGGGGATGGGATTTAAATCCTGCCTTGTCTCATCTTTAACTCTGGGAATTTGAACTCCTCTCCTAAGAACCTCACAGAAAAGGGCTGCACCATCCCATCAGCAGCATTAGTGACCTTCCTTCAGAGTTTTGATCCTGTGTCCATGGCAGTGGGGTTTTTTATTTTATTTTTGGGGGTTTGTGAGCTGCTTTCACTTCTTGTGCCATTTTCCAAGTGCAGATGAGATTGTTGCTTTTGAGCTCTTTATTAACAAGCTGATGGATATTTATCTCATTAGGAGGGCATTGTGCTAAAGCTTTACAAACTCAGGCCTTGATCTTGCCACCCACAAGGAATTTTCAGCCATTTAAATCTCATGGGACAAGAAATAAGTAATAAATAAGAAATAAATAAGAAATCTTCTCTTAAAGGGTCAACTGAGAGCATCACACATCACCCAAAGCCTTCAGGAGAGACTTTATAAAAACTCCAGCTTAGCCAGTCTCTGTAATATTGATTTGGGTTTTTTTAGGGTTTTTTTTTTTCAGGAAAGCCTAAGGAAGGGGAAGGAATTAGGCAGTGGGTTATTCTGGGATGTCCCCGTGCCGGAGATGAGCTCTCCTCCCGCACACGTCCTCGTGCCACATCAGCAGCTGTCTGCAAGCCAAGGGCTGGGGAGATGCCTATGGCTGGAAAAACAGCTCCTTCTGTATTCATTGGACTTCCTAGCAGCTGGAAAATCCCAAAGATCTGCACCTCCAGGGGCTCCTGCAGCTGGGGGAAAAAGTTTTCCTGTGAAATAAATCCGTGTGATGCCTAAAATGCCTGTGATGAGGGAGTGTGGAGATGGTCCTGCCCCCAGAATTGTTTCTCCAGACATGTGGCAAGGGCAGTTCACAGCTGTCCCATCTAGAAACCAGCAGGGATCAGGCAGACCTGGGGAATATGGAGCTGTTTATCAGAAAATTCTGCTTTTTGGGGTTGGAGCAAAAATCACCTTGATCTCTCTGAGCCACGAGCAGGTGAAGGTCAGGTTGTAAAAATGAAATCTGTGTTCTCCTGACTTGGATCCCCCTCAGTTTGAATCCTCCTGGAATGGTGCTGGAGCAGGATGAGTCCAAACCCTGCAGGAGCCAGGGATCCCTGCCAGGCAATCCAGGGGAAAGCTGGAGGTGCAGATGCACTCAGGTTTGCACAGGGGTGATGCAAACCTGCAGTTTTGGGGGATCCTTGTGCTGGCAGCTGAGGGGTTTTGCTGGCAAACCCTGGGAATGGCATTTCTGCTCTCCCCAGGGATTCCCAGGCTTGCTTTGGGTGGCTTTGGACAAACCTTGTCCTGCCAAGGGCACTGCAGGGAAAAGCAATAAAAATGAGTGTTCCTCTGGGAAAAGCTGAGCCAGACACCAACATCCTTCCAACATAACCGCTGTTCTGGCTGGCTGTGTGGCTGACAGGTCTGCTCTGCTCCTAAAATCATCTGTGTGAGGCTCCAGGCAGGATCTGGGTGCAGGAACATCTGATTCTCCTGGGATGCAGCAAAATGTCATCAGCTTCATGTCTTGTGGGGCCTGTTCTCCCTAAACTCCAAGGCTTGTGGACACAGTTCTTGGATTTTCTCATCTTCTGGGGATTTTAAGTCTTTCCTGAATGTCCAGGTTGGGTTTTTTGGCTCGGCCTGCCCTTGCAGACACTGCTGGGGTCCATCTGTGGTGCTGGGTGCCAGCTGCAGCCAGCTGTGCATAAATCCCATTCCCTGTCCCTGCTTCAGGGCTCTGGGATCCCCCCCAGCCCAGGGGCATCTCAGAGCTGCCATGTGGGCAGGGATCCTGCCCTGGCATCCTCCAAGGCACACCGAGGGCTGTGCTATGGAATGATTGGCAGTTCCCTTTGGCAGGAAGGTGCCAATCCCATCATTTTCCCTGTGGTTTTGTTCCCATCCATAAATGCCCAGATACCAGGATGGACTCAGCACATCCCTGAGCCAAGGAAGCTCCCAGGGCTGCAGGGACAGGGCAGGATGCCCAGCACAGGGCACACAGGGCTTGGGATTTTAGAACTTTACCCAAAAACCAGATGAATTTCCACAGGACAAGCTGAAATCCAACCCTGCTCCTTTGTGTGTGCTTTATCTAATCCCTCCCTTCAGTTCCTTCTCTGAAGGCTCCAAACCTCTACAACGGAGCTAACAGAGATTTTTTTTGAGCCCCTCACCCCTCCCTGCTTTTCAAACTCCCTTTAGTGACCTCAGGCATGAAAACCACAAGCACTGAACCTCCTCCAGCTGCTTCTCCATGAAGGAGAGATCAGAGATCCTTCTCATGTGAGACACAGAATGGGGTCCTGCCATTGCTGCTGAAGGATTTGAGGAAAAAAAATCATATTTAACACTTCTGGTAAGAACAGCTCACCCTGCTCAGGGCTCCTGGAATGAGCTGGACAGAGCCAGGGGGAAATTCTTTGCATTCTTGGGACTGGGAGGTGGAATTAAGGTAAAATACTCCTGGATGAGGGCCAGGCTATCTGGAGCAGCAAGCTGTTAAATATCACACTGGACTTGAATTCAGAAATACTTTTGGAGTGGAGTTGGTGGCAAGGAAGAGTGTTGGGTTGGGAGTCCAAGGAGGGGGAAAAAGCCTCATTTTGGGGTGTGAATGAGCCAGGCCCCAGCTAGCAGAGGTCAGGGCAGCAGGTGCTGCTCCCCAGGAGAGCCCAGGCAGCAAAATGTGTCCCTAATTCTGGGGCTGGGACAGTCTGAGCTGCTCAGGCTGTGCCTGGCTCCTGCACTGCTCAGCTGGGCTTTGCCATGTGGGGAGAAAGTCTGGTGGGTGCTGTGGCTCACATCTGGAAATGAGATGGAGAAAAAAGCAGCGTTTGAGGTCCTAGGTAGCACCAGAACTCAGGGATGCTCCTCCTTCCTCCTGCCAGCGGCAATCCCAGGCACAGCTGGAAGTGAGAGGATGGCAACAGCCATGAGCTGTGGCAGTGATGGGAAAAATAGGGGGAAACAGGGAAAAAACAGGGGGGAAAAAAGGGGAAACAGGGCAAAAAGAGGGGAAACAGGGAAAAGCAGGGAGATATGGGGAAAAGAGGGGGAAACAGGGCAAAAACAGGGAAAAATGGGGAAATGGGGAAACGGGGAAAAACGGGGAAACGGAAAAATAGGGGCAAAACGGGGAAATGGTGAAACAGGGAAAAACAAGGGAAAAAACAGGGGGAAAGGGGGGGGAAACAGGGAAAAAGAGGGGGAAACAGGGAAAAAATGGGAAAACGGGAAAACAAAGAAAAAACAGGGGTGCACAGGGAAGAAATAGGGGGAAACGGGAAAAAAAGAAAAAATGGGGAAGCAGGGAAAAAACCAGGGGAAATAAGGCAAACCAGCCACTTCTGCTCCTGTCAGAGCCCAGCAAACCCCAGACTGTGACCCTGCAGCCCCATCCTGCTCCCCGAGCTGCCCCTGGGCTCTTCCTTCATCCCTGCTGAGCCCAGGGGGATCGTTCCCAACTTCCTGGGACCAAATCGAATGTCCCACTGAGCCATTCCCCCCTTCCCTTCTCGGGGTGTTCGTGTGCACCCAGCCAGCTCTGGGTGCGAGATTTGTGCAATATTTCCTGGGTTATTTGATCTGTGGCTGCTGGGTGAGCTTTGATTAAAGCAGAGCCCAGTATGGGGCACCCTCTGCAGCCTGGATTTCCAGCTGCTCCCTCCAGCAGCGCCGTTTTCCCCCTTTTCCCTCGGAGAGCAGCGTTTCCCCCCAGCCCGGAGGCACCGTTTGATTGGAAGGCTTTAAAAGGGACAATCTGTGTGAGTCACAGTGAAAGCCATAAAAGAAAAACCAATAAAGCCATCTGAAAAGTGCTGTTTAATGGATCGAGGCAAACTTACTGGAAACAGGAGACAGATTGTTTCATCTTGAAATCGTTGCTTCAAATCCCTCTGCATTTGGGAGCAAAGGACATTTATTGCTCATCAATAGCTGTCAGGGAAAAGAGATTTGAAAGGGATTTTGCCACCTTTGAAAGGAGTTGTGGGTTTCTCTGGGCTCCCAGCAGCTCTCTGAGCATATTTCAAAGGTTTTCAAGTGCTGGATACTCTGGAAATTCAGGACTTCCAGGGCAGAGCTTTTCAGAGAATGAAAAGAATTGTCCCTGTCACGGATACAGTTATCTGCTTGCATGGCAAATATTGATTTTCTTAGCAAATAAAATGCACTTGAGCTAATCCATGTACACCTCTGGAGAGAAATGCTTCTCCACTCTCACTGTGGCTTTTCCCAGACTGAATTTTGGGATGTTGAATCTTTTTGGATGATTTTTTCCCCTGCCACTTGGCAGGCAGCACAAATCTGGGGAATGTCCTGTGGGATTGTTCCCTTTGCTGTGACCCTGCAGCAGCACTGACATCTCTGCAGGCTGTTTGTCTGCACCGGGGCTTCTGTTTGTGGAGAAGAAATGTGTTTGCAGTTGGATTTAGCTTTTGCATATGGCTGTGTTAACCTTAGCAAGTCCAACTCAGCGTGTTTTCTGCTGGTGAGGAACCGAACCTGGCTTTCCACAGGACCACTGGGAATGAGGGGGTCAGGATGGCCTCAGGCCACGCTTTTTGAGAGGTGAGTTCATCTAGAGACATGAATTTCCTCATAAAGCTGCACCTCCAGGGGCTGAGAGTCACCCTCACTCCTCTCCTGGCTGCTTCACCCAGCTGTGGGTCAGAGCTGGGGTTTGTGCCAGCAGCTGGCTCAGCCTCCGGCTCCTGCTCCAGCCTGACGCTGTTCCAGATGTTTTCCCAGTTGCACACGTGGTGGGCACGTGGCTGGCACTTCCCTGTGCTGCAGAGCAGGTGTGCGACCCCAGGGGACACCTGAGCCCTCAGCGGGGCTGTCAGCACCGGAGTTTCTCTCCATTTACGGAACAGCTGGAGCTGCACTTCACTGCTCGCCCAGATCAGCTGAGCTGGTTTGGGAGGTTCCAGCTCTATAGCCAAGCCCGGGGGCAGAATTCGGGCAGGGTTTTGTCCGTGTTTGGAACTCAAGGATAATTCTCGGTGAGCAAAGGGGGC
>NW_005054387.1:1747205-1751351 GCF_000277835.1 Geospiza fortis
CCGCAGCGGGGGCATTGCCAAAGTTTCCCTGCGGGCGGGAGAAGTCCCGGCAGCGGCTCCCGGTGCCTTTGTTCGGTGCCGGGGAGGGCCCGGAGTGGCCGCGGTGGGACAGGGGGCACCGGGGCCGCTGCTGGAGCGCTGGGTCTGTACCTGCGGGCAGGTATGGAACAGCCGAGCCTAACACGGGCTCTGGGGACACCTTCCCTTCCCTAGAGCAGCGTGTTCCCATCAGTTTGATCGTTTCACAATTTGATCGTTTCACAATTTGATCGTTTATAGCAGGAGGTTGAAGCTGTGGGTTTGCTGCCGCCGTTGTGATTTCCGTTTTTGTGAGTGTGCCGTGCGAATTTCTGTGGATCTGGGTGGTTTTGCTGTTCCTGGGGAGTTTGAGTCTCTGCAGTGCCTCGGTGTAGAACGGAGCGCTGAAATCCCTCTGAGGAGCACACAGAGAACTCATCAGCTCTCGGTGTGACATCTCTCCTCTCTTTTCCCCCTTTTTTCTTCTTTTATGTGTAACTTTAGAGAGCTCGAAGCCTCTGCGTGTCGCCAGTGAAATTCCTTTTGTTGAATTGTTCTCCAGCAGGAACTGTAGGAATTAACAAACACTGTTTGTTTTTGCATAACCAGGAACATGTTGGTAGCTCTTTTTAAACCATTTTCTATGCGAATCCTGATAATTTGCTGTATATATTCTAGATGTAAGTAGAGCAAAAGTGTTGAAGATATTTCCTTTCATTTGAAACAGAACTTCTTAATTATGTGATTTTTAAAGTCATTTTGGGGGCCTTGAATGTCAAAAAACCTAAAAGTGTTGAGTTTTGAGTGCTTGGATAACAAAAGTGAAATGCATAAGTGTGAGCATGTGTTTTTTTTACTCTGTATAATGTGGTTGTAACAGAAATAGTGAAATTATTACATAGTTGTATGTTGTATTCCCTGATAGGGAAACTTGCATTTAGGGATGTTGAAAGAGCTTAGGGGAGATGTTCCTCTAAGAAATAACTCTTCACTTTCTAAATGTGCATTGTTTTGAGGGTGATTCTTGAGAATTCCCAGTATTTGCTGCTTTTCAAGTATTTATTTTAAGACAGAAAAAGTGAAAAGTGTAGGAAGGGGCAGGGAAGAAAGTGATAGAGTTGACATTTACTTTTTAAAGTCCTAACAACATTTTCATTTCTCCTTCTCCAATAGAGTGATGATGGATAACAGCACTTTGGGATATTTTTCCATTCAATTTAGCCACTGTAAAATGAATTTCCTTTGTAGTTTTGGGTGTAGTAGTCAGGCTGTGCATCAGAATCTTCTGTTTCTGCAGGGTGTATTTTGGAGCCTGCTCCACAGAGCCTTGGCTGGGGAGGGGGTGTTGTTGTTATAGCCCCAGAGAATCAGGGATTGAGCAGCTCCCTGAGGAGGAAAAGGAATCCTGGGAGCATGGTAGGAAGACATGAGGGGAAAGACAACTTTCCAACTTTCCAATGGTATGAACTCTTCCTCTGCTTCTCTCTTGCTCCTACTTTCTGGCACAAAAAGCTCCTTTTTTTATTGGCTTTTTGTTTTGAGGATGTCTGTGGAGCCTCCTGCCCTGTTGACACAGAGCTGAGTGTGACCTTTCCTGCCAGAAGAGTTGAGCTCAAACTCTGGCCCTTTACATTTTTCAGAGCTTTACATTTCAACCAACCCATCAGAAAAGTTCAAGGGAATGCAAATGTGTGGAAGCATTCCTGTAGTGGGAGCTGTAAGGGGAAGTTGCTCACTGCACTTGGAACAAATCAGGAACAAATCACATAAAAAAAACCAAACCTCCCAAATCTCATAAAATCCAAGTTGTGCTCTTCCTAGAAGGAGATCTGCTGGTCAGAATCTGAGCCAGGAGCTCAGGCCATGGAAGCAGAGGACAAGTTAATCACTGAGAAATGCTATATATATATCTGGGGCTGTGTTTTATTTTGGGATGGATGATGCCACTGCCCTCTCAGTTTAGCCCTGGAAAAGCTCTGCTTGAGCAGGAGAAGGGAGCTGCTCCCTGTCCAGCCTCCACAGGGAAAAGCTGAGCTCTGCAGCTCCAGAGGATTCCTCCTTACAGCCTGGGCATGGAGCAGCTTTTATTCCTCTGCAGGGAATGTTTCAAACACCAACAAACCCCAAACTAGCATGAAATATAAATTAATAGCTTGCCTCTTGACTAAGCTCAAAATTTGCAACATTTTTTGGATGAACTTGAGGAGAAAGGTCTTGACCTGCTGCGTGGAGGGGAGGGCAGGAGGATGAATTGTGAGCAGGAGAAGGAAACAAAGCAGTGCAGTCAGATCTGCTGTGCTCACATCATCTGAGGCTGACTCATAGGCCTGACTTTTCTGGGCAGAAAATTCACTTGCACACAATTCTGCTTGGCTGCACTGTCTTGTGATGAAACTCATATATCCTAATTTTGTTATTTTTGAGTTCCACATAATTTTTTCTGGGAATTCTTTCTTATCCTGGCACTTGAAACTTGCTGCCAAAGGCCTCTCTGCCATTGTAGTCTTCTACAACTTCCTCAGCTCCTGTTTTGTGTGAGGGGCTGTGTTTGTGGGGTTTGTGTTGGGATTTTTTAAATAAAATCTGTCTGTGCTTGTAAGGTGAGTGGCACTTTGCCCTTCTCAGATAAAAACCCCACAACATTTCAAAGCTCAGAGGGCTTTGCTGATTGCCCTGCTGTGATTTTGAAACGCTGTCAATTTAATTCCTGTTAACAGCAGAGCAATAATAACTTTTATAACCCTTCAGGCTGACAGATGCTCTCCAGAGCCCTTACTCATGGGGAGGAGGGAAGGTGGGGTTTGTTTGCACAAGGGCAGCAACTTTTTTATGTCATCCTCATCCCAAAGAGCTTTCCTTGGAACTTCAGGCACACAGGGGAGTTTGCTGGCTTGGAGAATAAATGAATTTTGTGAGCTGTTCCTGACTGCTCCTCTCTGGCTTTCCTGACACACAAAGCCCTGGTTTTTATGGCAGTGCATGCTCCAGGTAAAAAACCAGGACAGAAGGTTGTAGGACACTTAAATCCTGATTCTTTATGGTCTTGCAGCCTTTGGCAGCTTTGAAGTTCCCAAAGTTTGAGCTGCATCGAATGGAAGTGTTTGTGGGTGATTGCTGTGGGGTTTTGCCACGTGGCTGGGATTTTGGTGGTGTAGGGGAGTCAATACTCACAGAAATTTAGGAACCCTCCTCACAGTCTGGAATTCACAGCTGGAATTGTCCCCACAGGGAGTCATCACTTGCTTAAAATTAAATTAAAGATTTCAGCCTTCAATCACCAGCTTTCCTCCAATACTGAGAGTTTCTTCAGCCTTGGTGTTAAAGCTGGGTTTATTTTCTTGAGCTGATATTATAATATAAATCTTGAATTTGACCTTGATATGCTTTTCCCCAGTGATCACCTACCTAACTTCTGCATTTGGGGAATGTTGGGGTGTCTTCAAGGAGCAGGTTTTAGTTTGGAAGATGAAGGTCTCTATGGAGGATTTTTTTTTTCCTTCCTGAGGAAATTAGTTTTGTGGCATTTACTCAAACTGAGTAATGGTAGGGATTGGAGGAAGTGTAAATATTTGTAGGGTTTGTGTGCTCTGTGCTGAAATGCTGTTTCTTCTGTGTTAACTCTTCTCTCCAGTGGGTGCTGCATCTAAACAATTTTTAAAGATTCTCTATTATTTATTAGTTTCAAGCAGAACAGTTTCCCCTTCCCTAATTTCAAGTTAGGTCTGCATGCTGAATCTTTCAGAAGAGAACTTTGATTTTTGGTGCTATGGAAATATGAACTGCATGATTTATTTTCCTTTCCTTTTGAGCACTCTTCAGATGACCTCCACTTAGATTTCTGGGAATTTGAGAGATTTTTTTTTTTATATTCAGATATTCAAGGTCCAGTTCAAGCAAAGAGAGGTCTGTGAGTAGAATGAAACTTGTCACAGAGGATGAATTGTTCCTGTGAGTGGTGTTCTGGCCAGAGAGTGTTGGCCACTTCATAGGAAAAGAAGAAAATTAATCTTTGAGTTATATTTGAGTTTAATTTTGGTAACAGAAACTAAAAACTGAACTTTGAGTGGAGTATTGTGACAGCCGTTGATTGGAATAAGCTTTGCAATGCTTTGGATGCCCTGGCAGAGA
>NW_005054387.1:1751370-1753032 GCF_000277835.1 Geospiza fortis
GTGGGAATTCTGTCCTCTGCCTGCACCTTCCCATAATAAAACAGGCCCAGGGCTGGAAGCCTCCTCAAATCAGCCATTTCTGAGTGAACCACTGATTTTAGGAGGAAAAGGTGGACAATGCTTTGGAGAGGACCAGGGAGCAGGCAGGAGGATCCTGTGCACTCAGGGATGTTCCTGCAGTGCTGACAGGGATGGAAAAGGCTGGAGGAAGCCAATCTTTTAAAATGTTGGCGGTGCCTCTGTGCTTGGAGCTCCTCCCAATTAAAAGCATCTGTGATTCTGAGTGAGCTATTTCAGCCCTGAACAGCCAGATCTTCCTTAAAATTCCAGTAGAGTACTGATTTCATTGGGATTTTGGGAAGAAGAGTCAGTTTTGGGAAGAAGAGTCAGTTTTCAGCCCACCTGATCTGAAAACCCAAAGCAGGTGAACTGCAGAACGCAGGTAAATTATTCTCTACATTAACTGTTAGAAATGGGAAAAATAAAGATACAGGTGGAGTCATCCAGCAGCAGAATAAAGATTTGTCTAAGCTAGTGTTTGATACAATCTCTGATGTTCCCTCTAAAACATGGCATGTTCTTAGGTCTTCTTGGAAATGGAGTTCAACAGACAGATTTTGAAATTATTTTCTGTCTAAAAGTTTTGTTCAGACTCTTATGCATGTTTAAAAATCATCTACTTGTTTTTCTTCTCATCTGTAGAAATGAAAATTACTTTTGAATAATGCAGTTTTATGAAGCTGAACTGCAAAAGAAATGAGAAAAAGAAATGAAAAACTTATGAAATTCAGAAATTTCTTTTTGAAAAAGAAATGAGTAACCTTGCTTGTGTTTTGGGGTTTCAAACTGAATCTTGTCTCATCTCTTGGAAAAGTAATTCCTTGAGTAATTCCAAGAATAATTTCTTGTCTCATTGTCTCATCTCTTGGAAAAGTAATTCCAAGTGCAATTTCTTGTCTCATCTCATGAAAAGTAATTTATTGTAAAAAAATTCTAATTTTTTAAAAATTTTTTTCTCCTCTTGCCAGACCTTAATTTATTTGGGATTGGGATCCCCATGGCACGTGCACTAGAGGATAATTTGGAGTAAGGAGGTGTTTTGATCCTTCCCAAGATGGTGGGGAAGCTGAAGCAGAACCTGCTGCTGGCGTGCCTGGTGATCAGCTCGGTGACCGTGTTCTACCTGGGCCAGCACGCCATGGAGTGCCACCACCGCATGGAGGAGCGCGGGCAGCCCCCGCGGGGGGACAGCGCCAGGGCCACTGTGGGGACAGCCCCCGCTGGCAGTGGTGGTGGTGGCAGTGCCAACAGGAGCCTGCCCTACAGCAAGGACATGCCCCTGATCTTCATCGGGGGCGTGCCCCGCAGCGGCACCACGCTGATGCGCGCCATGCTGGACGCGCACCCCGACATCCGCTGCGGGGAGGAGACCAGGGTGATCCCCAGGATCCTGGCTGTGAAACAGATGTGGGCCAGGTCCAGCAAGGAGAAAATCCGCCTGGACGAGGCCGGGGTGACGGATGAGGTGCTGGATTCGGCCATGCAGGCCTTCCTGCTGGAGATCATCGTCAAGCACGGCGAGCCCGCTCCCTACCTGTGCAACAAGGATCCCTTCGCTTTGAAATCCTTAACTTACCTGGCCAGGATCTTCCCCAACGCCAA
>NW_005054387.1:1753042-1769186 GCF_000277835.1 Geospiza fortis
GCCGTGCCTCGGTGCACTCCATGATCTCCAGGAAGGTCACCATAGCTGGCTTTGACCTGAACAGCTACAGGGACTGCCTGACCAAGTGGAACCGGGCCATAGAGACCATGTACAACCAGTGCATGGAGGTGGGCTTCCAGAGGTGCATGCTGGTGCACTATGAGCAGCTGGTGCTGCACCCCGAGAGGTGGATGAGGACTCTCCTCAAGTTCCTGCACATCCCCTGGAACCAGGCAGTGCTGCACCACGAGGAGATGATTGGAAAAGCAGGGGGGGTTTCTCTTTCCAAGTGAGTATGAGCCTTTATCCTTCACCTTGTGCTGTTCTGAAACAGTAAATAAAAAATATAGCATACTATACTAAAACAGTTTATACAAAATATAGCATACTATAATATAAAAATATAGTATACTATACTAAAATAGTACATAAAAATATAGCATAAAATACTATACTGAAATAGTATAAAAATATACTATTATATATACTAGATATACTATTATATATACAATACTACTAAAAAAATAGTATACTATACTGAAATAGTATATAAAAATATAGTATACTATACTAAAATGGTATATAAAAAAATAGTATACTATACTAACATAGTACATAAAAATATAGTATATTATACTAAAATAGTACATAAAAATATAGTATACTATACTACACTAAAATAGTATATAAAAATATATTAAAAATAGTATATAAAATATATGTACAAAATAGTATATTTTGTATCTAAAAATCACAGCTTGGTTTCAGTTTCTCCCTTGGGCAGCTGATTTATGGTGCATCTTTAATGCTAATGAACAGTTTGCAATCTCAGATTGGTTCTTGTGTAATGTGAACAAAGTTTTAACAGTCAAGGCCAAGTTGAATTTGAATATCTGATAGCAGCTTTGCTTTTCTCTGTGGCCCTAAATAAACCTGAGCTGTCTTATCTAGCCTGGAGTCACCCATCTTGGCCACATCACCCATTTGAGTTCAGCAACAATATTGTTGTCAGTGCAAGAATGGCCTTGGAACTGAGTTTGCCAAGAACATCCTCTTCCAGGAAACTGGAGAAACTGCTCCAAGAGAATAGAAAGTAGAGCTGGCAGCTTTTCTCCTGGCATGTGCTCCCAAAATGACAAGCATTTTGGTGAAAAGTAACCTTGTTGTAAGGAGATCTTTCACTATTCTGTTGGGCCATCTGTGCACCTGATTCAGCTGCTTTCAGAATCCAAAATTCAGCTCTGCTTAGGAAAACTAGGTGGGTGTTGTTAAAAGATAATCTGATTTATTCTCTGGTTAAACTACTCTGGTTTCTTTGCCACTGTTCACAGCTGAAATGTAGAAGCTGTTTCGTCTTTACATTGAGAGAGGAAAATGTCAATTTTTGACACTTCTCCTATTTTTGAATCCACCAGATTAAGTTTTAAAATCCTGAATAAGAAGCCCTGTTCCAGCAGCAAGGCCTGCCCTGTTATAAATTACTCAGCTCCTGGATTTGGAATATTCAGCACTGGCCAAGTGCTCTGAGTGAGAGGCACCTTGCACAGCAAGCACACACAGACAGTTACAGAGCAATTCTAGTTATTTAAACTCCAGTTTTGAGAATTAAAAATGGGGAGATTTCCTTTATTTCATGCCTAGGAACACAGCTGTGGATTTTCTAATATATTGTAAGGGCATTTGATTTAAAACAAATATAAAATTATTATTAGTGAACAAAGAGAACTTTAAACTCAGGTAACAATTAGATATCTGCACTGTGGAGGTTTCACATCACCATTCCCACTGAGGAAACAGCCTCCACTGTTCCCAGGTTATCAGGAAAGGATCTCATCCCTTTTTTTGGCAGTGTTGTTCAGTAGCAGATTGAAAATGTGGAAATGTTAGCCTGAAGCAGGGCCCTGTGATACCTGCCTGGAACCTGATCCACATGGGAACTTCTCCCCAATTCCTGGGGTTTGTGGCTGCTTCAGCAGCACCTGAGTGGAGACAACTTACTTTTACTTTTTTTATTTTGGTGGTTGCCAAACTTTAAGTAAAAAATAACTGTATAATCCCATTTCTAGTAAAATATTAATGCCCTACAGCTTCCAGGTTGGTTTTTAAAAAAATTTATGGACTTTTATACTGTAAAACTCAACAACCTTACTGAATTCTTACTAATATTTCTTATTAAATCTGCTGGAATGGGCTGTGAGAAGTTGAGAATATTTGCAGGTATTTTTTGAAAAGAAATCTGACAAGTTTTTTACCATCCTGAGATATTTAAAATCATTTTGAGAACGAGATCACAGTGTCACTAAAAGATCTTTATTACCATGTTAGTACCTGCTAATAAATGTTCAGAATTTATTTCTCACCCCTTATTTGGATTTTTATCCAGGAACACTGGAGGGGCTGTAGGGATGTGCAGGATTTGTAGGAGTGGGGATTTTCTGTGGTTTGAAGTCCCTGCCAACGTGGCTGTTGAAGGAATTCATTATGGACTCCATGCTCTAACCAGGATTGTTAATTGAGCTCTGCCATTTGCCTAAGTGAAAGCAGCTGTGCTCACCACTGATGTAAAGAAATGTCAACCCCTCGAGCAGTTTTTATTAGGTTTTTTATGGAAATAGCTGTCTAGGCAGAATTACTTCAGAATTTACTATATTTAGTACATAGCTCTCGTTTGATTCTGGTACAGATGCAGAATTATTTGGGGTTAGTCCTGTGTGCTTCCCAAAGCTGAAACTCTTCCTAGAGCTGGAATTGCTGCCATATAATCCATTTACCCAAGAATTGGTGTTCCCTTTTTTTTCTGTTTGGATTTTTACATTTTTTCTTTCCTCCTGCCCCCAATCTATCTTCCCTCACAATCCTCATAAATTCTTTATCTGAGGAATCTTTCCCACAAATTGATTTTCTTTCCTTCTCACAAATTGATTTTTTTTCCTTCCCATAAATTGTTTTATTTTCCTTCCCACCTTAACTGAAAGCACAGAGAAGGATTTAACCAGCCCAAATGTGGAACAGTGGATTTTTTATCAGTGCTTGGGAGCAGCTAAATGTAGTCAATCACCAGGAAATGTTTCATGCTGAAGGCATGATTTAATTGAACAAAAATTAAAATGAGAGGGACAAAACACACATTTAAAATTTGTCATCAGGGTGGGGAATCCATCTGTGACAAATTTAGACTCAAATTGATCTTAACACCCATTTTTGGGGGGTCCAGCAAGTTCTTAGCCAGGCTCATTTCCTGGTTCTCCCAGTATCACTCTGATTTTAAATTCTCAAATCAATTTGCAGTTTTGGTGAGGAGGTTTTAGGCTTGACTGGCTCTAAGGACCATAAATAAATCATACTTTTTTCAAACACCTGGTGATAATTTTTTCCTGGGTGTCCCAGTCCACCTCTGCACTCCTATTGTGCTTTGAACTTCTGAATCTCAATTTTTAGCAGCTCTTTTCTTGCTGATTTAATGTGGAGTCAGATACTCATCTTCTAATTAAAAGATCACAAAAAACATTGCCTAAACTTTTAAATTTTCCATCCAGACTTAGGAGCTCAGTCTAACAACCCTCAGAATGTTGAAATTTAGTCACAACTCCTGGTCCCAAATCCCCTTCTGAGGTCCTACCTTTGGTTTGAGGCTCTGCTAATGCTTGAAGAGGATAAAGCTGAAAATTCTGGGTGTTTTTTAGAGGTTTTTTTTTTTTGTCTGTCAGCTCCTTTTCAGCTTCCATAAAACACCATCTGAAGGCCCTGCTTGCCAAGGCAGTTTCCTTATGAGCATTTCCCTGTCTGGTTTGTTCTTTGTTGATTGTATTTAAATTATTTCACCTTCCAGCACTGGATGAGTGATTTCCTTCCTCTGGCCTGGGAGGATTTTAGCTCTGCTGAGGAGTGAAAAAGAGGAAAAAGGTGAACTCTGGTGACTGCTGTGTGCTCAGCATCAGCTGTGAGGCAGACAGAAATATTCCTTTTATATATCCAATAATGTCCAAACTCTTCCTGAGGTCAGGAAAAAAGCTTTAAATTATTTAGAGTAAAAACTCGGGGAGTTTTCAATTATTCAGCCTGAGTTCTGTTCCAGGAATAAGCACAGTAAAGAAGTTGTATGTCTTACAATCATAAAGACAGAACAAAGCAGTGCCAGATTTCTTCTCTGGAAAAATAAAACACACCACAAAAGTAGAGCAAAGATGAAAATTACATTAAGACTGTTGCTTAAATGAACAAGAAATCAATGATTTTCTAACTATGACATTAATTGTGCACTTGCCTTTAAGATCTGTGTAAAGACCAAACAGTCAAAGGAATGGTTATGGGAAATATTTCTGTAGTTTGTAGCTTTCTGTCATCTCAGGTCTCTCTTTTATTAAACAAGTTTAAAAAAAAATGAACCAGAGAATGGTTGTGAGAAGAAATAACACATGGATTGGAATTTAGAATACAGCTTTTAATACATCCCAGACAATTAAACAGCAAATGTGGGAATGTGCCAGTGGGAAAACAGATTTCTATGTAGATGTGGGTTTACTTTTCACTTAACAGTTCCTGGGCTTTCTCTGCTGCTTTTATGGAATAAAGAAATTGTTTCAGCACAGTGTGAGAGCCTAAACCTGACAGCATCTGCAAATATTGTGCAAATTATTCTCATTAAAGCTTCACTTCCCATCAGCTTGGTAAAAAACATGAAATTTTGAGAGGGAGAGAAGAAAAATGGGGGAAAAAAATCCCAAACAAAACAAGCGAAAAGTCTTAATGCTATTGAAGAATAATTGGTTGGAAATAGAATAATGGAAAGAATATAATGGAAAATGAAAATTAAATAATTAATAATGGAAAATATCTTTTTTTTCCTTCCCCAGGGTTGAAAGATCCACTGACCAAGTGATCAAGCCGGTGAATGTGGAAGCCCTGTCCAAGTGGGTGGGGAAGATCCCAGCTGATGTCCTGCAGGACATGCCAGTGATCGCCCCCATGCTGGCCAAACTGGGCTATGACCCCTATGCCAACCCCCCCAATTATGGGAAGCCAGATCAGAAAGTGGTGGAAAACACCAGGAGGGTAAGGCTGTTGTGGGTTTAATTACTGACTGAATGGATTGGAGCTCTAGAGCAGGAGCCTTGTGTTTGGTCTGGGGGTTTGCAGTCTGTTTCTGCCACTTTTTGCTGCTTCACAATGTGTTTTCTTTGGGGGAAAATGAAAGAATCCTTTGGGGGATTGAGCTGTGCATCTTGGTGTGAGGAGCTGAACCTCCTGAGAGCTGCACAGAAAGTTGGGGAACTGGAAATGTCAGTTCTGAACCAAAATCTGTGTTCAACCTCATCTTGGGCCTGCCACTGCTTGGGTTTGCCTTGGTAAATTGTGCTGTGTAAATGCTGATATTTTCATGGGAATATAATATAAAATACCCTCAAAACATTTGCTTTCCAGTGACATCATTATTCTTAATCTTGCTGATCTTGGCCATCTTCTGTTAGGTTTGTTAGGGGTAAATGCTGTTCCTGCAGAGGTGAAGTTTTTAGAGCAGACACAAATTGAAATGTGTAATATAAAAATAAGACTGAGTCATAATTAACAGTGGGAAAAAGTTTTCTTGTCTGGATTTCAAACTTGATGGACGAGCTCAGTTTTTTATAGATGAGGCTTGGCAGAAGCTCTGTCCCAAAATTACACCCCAAATACTCAGTAGGGTTTGAAAAATGACCCCTAGAAAACAGCCCACAATGATCAAAATGTCTGATTTTCCAATTCTTTGTAGAACAACCCAAAGATGGAGAAAGGTCTGGTACTGATTAACCTAAACTTAAGGATTTGAGTCTGAATTGAATATTTATTGGAATTAGAGTAGCTGGGCTATTAGAGCTGTTTATCCCTGGAGGTATCCCTTGAAAAACTCATTACCATTGTTGGAAATAGAATTAATAACTCTGCTTCTGTTCTTTTTGGACTTTGTTTATTAAAAGAAAGTGACTTTTTCTGCTGCAGCAGAGTAATCAGGGAAAAAAATTGAATTAAACAATTTCAAAGGACTCTCTTCCACCAGCCTTCTGATCCTGAATAAACTGCTTGGAATACTGATGGGGTAGATAGGAATGAAAAGGGAATTGGGGTTTGTGAAGTCCCTAAACACTCTTGCATTATTTCTTTTTAGAAAAAATGTCATTAAGCAACAATCAGTGTATTAAAGGCTGGCAGGTTGATTTTTTTAATTAATAGCTGGTAGCTCAGCATGGAAAAAGTAACCCACCTTTTTTGGTTACAGTTTATAAGTTCCCTATTTTAAAAGGCTCACAAACAAATGAAGTTGTCTGCAGTTAAATTAAGTGTTCAGTGCTAGAAATTGCAGATTTCATTGGTTGTGTCTCACTGATAAAATTGACAGAAGTTTTTACAGCCTGCTGATGTTTCTGAGGCCTCCACCTGTGTGGGGCAAGCTCAGGCCAAGCTGTAAAAATTGTCTGGATTTCTGTCTCTTCTTGAAATGGATTTGATTTCACAATACAAGAGAGGAATTCAGGTAATAAACAAAGCCAGGGGCAACTTTAAAGAAATGAAAACCTAATTTCAAAGGCTGAGAGTTTACTGAGGCTTTTCCCAAGTTTGCTTTGAAGGATAATTTGTTTGTTTACTGATGCTAAAAGCAGCTGTTAAAAACTGAAGCTGATCTAAATATTGCTGACATATGGAACCCTCATTAATATTTTGGCTGCTATTTTAGTTTAATAGCTTTACTTACAGCCCCAGACAGCATTTAAATTTTGTTGTTTATTGTATTACCCAGTATAGATTTTTCTAGTCACTTGTTTTTTGCCATAATTCCATTTGCATGTGTGGTTTGTACAGATAAAATGAGGGAGGGGTTCCGAATGAATGCTGAAAGCAAGAGAGTTCAAGATGGTTCATTTTCAAAACTTAGAATATTTCTTTAAAAATAGAGGAACATAAAGATTTCAAAGTGTTTCAGACTCTGGTGTGTGAGTTTGCTCTTGTGGGGTTTCCTTTCTCCTCCAGGAACCTGTGCTAATTTATTCCTTGCTGCTGCAGTCTGGAGAAAAAAAACATTTATTTAAATGATAAAATAAATAAATCTGGGTTTTTCCAGCCTTTTGGAGCTGGCACTTGGCAAGTTAAATGTGTTCCTGTGTACTCTGAGCTGGTGAATTTGTAAATCACTGGAGCACTTCTTTTGCTCTTGCTTTCTTTAAACTTCTTCACCTGGGATAGCCTTTCACAGAGTTTTGTATTTCTTGAATATGGATGGAGCTGGCCAAAGAAAATCTTTCCAGAATTGCTTTTCAGTGCATAGTAAGAATATCTGGCTCTTGTTCATAGCCATTTATTGGCTCATTTTGTGTTTGGAAGCAGCTCTCTTATATTTATATTTGTATTTGTGGTCTCCAAGACTTTAAAGTGAACACAGAACTTGAATTGTATTCATTGAAAACAGATAAAGTTTAGACTTCTAAAGCTGAGCAAAATCTGTCCCTTCTTGGAAAGGACCACAAATTGCACTTAACAGTGAAAATAATGCTCAACAATTTAAAGCTGCTGCTCTTAATCATGGAAGTGAGAACCAACAGTGTAAAAATTCCTAAACCAAGGGCTGGTACTGGAGAAAAAATGGAAAGAGATGGCTGATGTGGTGCAAAATATTCATTTTCCTGAGCTTTCTGAACACTCAAGTGCTGTTCTGTATTCCTCTTTTCTCCTTTTCTGTCCCCTGCTGGTGACTTCCATATGTACAGCTTAAATATATTTTTCTTATCATTCCGTCTGGAGACAAAATGATGATTTTCTCCAGCTAAAGGACAGTGCTTAAATTAGAAATGCTATCTCCTTGCAGGTATGCAAGGGAAGCAGTGCTTTCTGCTAAATTTGGATTTTTTACTTGCCTCTTACCTGTGGAGGACACCAAAATGCTGAGGTTTGGTTTCTGTGCTCCTGCAGCACAGCACAAAAATAACAAGAAGCAGCCTGGGTTTGTATTTTAACATCTCTGATTTTGTATGAGGAGCTAACTGCTCTCCCAGTGCTGTGCTAGGAAATAAAAAACATCTCTGACAGGACCTGCACTGGGCCAGCCACGAGTTCAACAGATTTTTCTGATGTGTTCACTAAAAAGCCATTAACTTTTTGTTGATCTGTTTTCTGTTCAGCCTGACAATATTATCTTTTCTGACAGTTTCTCTTGTCTCAGTTAAGGAATGCAGAGCAGGGAGAGCAAGCTCTGGCCAGAGTTGTGCTGTGCTCTGCCTGTGACCTCTCCGAGGAGGGGATTTTGCCTTCACTGAATGTGTTGTGGTTTTCTTGTAATTCTGTTGCTGATCTGTTAGTGTATCGCTGCAAGAGTTCCTTCCTTATAGATACATAATTACTTATTGTTCTCTCCTAGAGTTTTAACAAGTTCTACATCCTGGACAGAGAGGAAATCAACATCCTGAAGTAAATGAAGTTTTCAGCTGCAAATTATGCAGAAAATGCAAATAATTAAGTTGTGTGTGAGCTGGTAGCCCAGTCTCTATGGGGTGAAATACAGAAGTGCTTCACTCCTCATGAGAACAGTGTGTGATATGCTCTTATCAGTACTGTGAGATGGTGTAAAAGTGAATTTCAGTTTGCCAGAACCCAGCAGAAGAGGAGCTCCCAGCTGCAGAGCTCTGCCTGCCCCCAGGAGAAGCTGCTTTGTTGTGTTATGGTTGGCACACACCAACCATGGGAGAGTGGTTTCCTCTCCCATCTGTCATGAATTACATCAGATTTTCTTTGGCACATCCTTCCCACTAAATCAATTTGTATGCTTGGAATACACACTCCAGTAAGTTCTTTTAACTTCTTCATGGAGTTGTGCTCCCTGTCCTGGAGAGATGCAGAGGTGGAATTACAGAATTCCAGAGAAGGAGCTGTGCTTTTCACCAGCGCTGTTCAAAGGTGTTTGATGCCCAGCTCCTCAGTGCCCTGCATCTCCTAATTCACTGATTAACCTGATCATGAAGGCATTTGACTTTGGGGGTGTTTTCTCTGATATTTGAAACAAAAATTTAGGGGTCATTCCGTCTTCCATGTGACCAAAACAGCACAGACTTTCTCAGTGTCCTCTAAATTTGTTTAATATTCCCTTTAGTGGGTTTTTCTTCCAACATGTAGATTCCCAACTGCATTGTTTCTCTCCAGAGGTGCTGGTATCTCATTTTTACATCAAAAACAACACCCCAAACCCCTTAACTCTGCACAAATATGATTAATAATGCATAAAGAGAGTTATTCCCAACGAAAATGCAAACTGAGGTGTGGTTGGAAGCTGCCTTTTGGCAGCCATTGCTGGGCCTGTGTAAGATCCTGCTCTCTGTGTTGTCCCTCCTGGGTAAACATTTACATCTCCCATGGCCCTTCCTTGGCAGGCCCAGCAGAGGTGAAGAATTGTGTAAACCTTTAAAGCTGCCTTAAAAGTTCAAGAAAATCTGGAAGATGAGCACTCCATGTGCTGTGGAGTGATTCTAGGAAGGGGCTCAGCTCTGGTTTTGCCAGTGTTCTTTAATTATTTTTTTTTCCTTTTACAATTAAACATCTTATCGTCTACAGCTTGGATATTTTAAAGCTTACCAAGCCCAAGCACACTTGGTTGCAGGGTGACTTTTACACAAAAAAACCCCATTATTTTTGTGTACTGGAACTGACCAAATATAATGGAACTCTTTCCAAAGCAGACAGGAAAGTGGGTGAAAAAAATGCTTTATTCTATAAAGAAGAATTATAGGTTACACTTTTGTTCTGAAGTTCTCCCTATGTTTAAAGGGGTTTTCTCAGGCAACTGGATGTGAAACTTGTTTTCTGAACTCTTTTTGAGAATAATATCCATTCAGTTTGGGTATAAGAATGTGTTTTGGTTTTTTAATAGAACAGCTTGAATGCTGCCAACACTGAACAACAAACTGACACAGGCTTCAGTTCCTCCTCTTCTGGAATTCCATTTGGACTTGCAAAATAATTCCTTTAGAAATGGTAAACCCCATTTCTCCTCAATTTACTGAATTCTTGCTTAGACTGGAAATAATTCCAATATCCTGCTTCTGTCTCTGTAATGCCACAGTGAGTGATGTGTTCTACACTTACAAATTGGTCAGAAAAGAATTTGGAGTCTGAAGCCTCTTTAATTTCTTTGGCTGCAGATGGAGTCATTGTTTTTAGAATTTCTGGATTGTTGTTGATCCCTGGGTTTTGATTCAAAAGGGACCATTTATGTTTTTGGAACTACTTTAAACCAGTTTTTATGCAGTCTCCTCCTGACAAAACCAGCCCTTAGGTAATGTCAGGTCTGAACCAGAATTTGTGTTAAACCTGATCTTGGGCCTGCCACTGCTTGGCTTTGCCTTGGTAAATTGTGCTGTGTAAATGCTGATATTTTCATGTGAATATAATATAAAATACCCTCAAAACATTTGCTTTTCAGTGACACTGTTCTTCTTAATATTGCTGATCTTGGCCATGTGCTGTTAGGTGTTTGTTAGGGGTAAATGCTGTTCCTGCAGAGGTGAAGTTTTTAGAGCAGACACAAATTGAGATGTGCAATATAAAGATTAGACTGAGTCAGAATTGCAGGAGAAGGAAAGGAGGAGGATTCGGGTTTGTCTTTCTGGTTCTGAATCAGTCACAAAGTGCTGTCACCATCAGGATTGTTTTTAAGAATTCCTAGAAAAGGTGAAGGTTCCTGTCTGTTCCTTCCAACACCAGCACCACCTAACACAAAATCCTGGTTTTTCTTGTGACCCTTGCTGAGGTTATTCTGGAACGTTTTTGCTGTGACAATGTTGTTTTGTAACTTCCATTCCTGTTCTCCAGGACACAACCTGCATTTTAATAGTTGGATAAAAGCACAAAATGAAAAATCCTCTCTTTGATTTATAAATATTTATAGTGGAGCAGGGCTCCAATAGCCACACACTGAATTTCTGCCCAGGGTGACTTTCCTTAATGTCCCCATAGGAATGCCAGTGGCCCCTGGCTGAATACAGATGAGAGCTGCTCCTATTTTATCTAAACCATGGAATATCACAGTGCCACAGTGTGGCTGTGGAGGAATTCCTGCTCTCAGTGAAACCTTGGATCCCAGGGATGGATTGGGAAGGGAATCCAATCCTGAAACAGGGCAGGAAATTCAGAGCTGGCTCAGCTGCAGTGCCAGGCCACTGCAGAATATTGACAGGCTGGGCATGGCTTTGTGTTCTGGTCATGTGCACATGGGAGAGCAGAGAAAATGGTCATAAACGTGCCCTGACTTCCTGGAGCTCCTTCCTGTGATGCAAACCAGGGAGGGCAGCTCAGAGCAAGGCTTTGGAGGAGCCCCATTCCCATTTTCTGGCTCTAGGGAATTTTCCTGAGTAGGTTTGGAGGAGCTCCATTCCCGTTTCCTGCCTTTAGGAATTTCTCTGGATAGGTCTGGAGGAGCCCCTTTCCCATTTCCTGCCTTTAGGAATGTCTCTGGATAGGTCTGGAGGAGCCCCTTTCCCATTTCCTGCCTTTAGGGAATTTTCCTGAGTAGGTTTAGAGGAGCCCCATTCCCATTTCCGAATTTAAGGAATTTCTCTGAATAGGTTTAGAGCAGCCCCATTCCCATTTCCTGGCTTTGGGGAATTTTCCTGAGTAGGTTTGGAGCAGCCCCATTCCCTTTCCTGAATTTAAGGAATTTTTCTGAGTAGGTTTAGAGGAGCCCCATTCCCATTTCCTGGCCTCAGGGAATTTCTCCAAATAGTTTTGTGCCCTTTTTTAAATTTTTATTTTGAAATTATTACACAAGAGCACAGTCATGACATTGAGATGATCAGTCTTTCTGTTACAGTAGACAGGATGGTAAAACTTTTCAAGTATACTTCTGTTTTGGGGGAAAAAAAAAAGAACAGAATACTTTTTTTTTTTTCCCTTTGGAATGTTTTTTTCTCAGAAGAAAAGAGCTTTTGAAAATTATCCTCTAGAGAGAAGACAATATGCCAGAATATTTAATGTTCTAGCATTAGTGGATGCTAACAACACAAAACTTATTTTCTTTTTTTTCTCTTTCTCTTAACAAGCTCTTCAGCGTTTCAAACAATAGTGAATGAGGGCTTTGAGTAGCATAAATTTTTGTTTGTTTTTCCAGGTCTATAAAGGTGAATTTCAGCTTCCTGACTTCCTCAAAGAAGTGCCACAGGTACAGTATTGAATTAATTTCCTTTTTGTGGGTGTAGCAGCAAAGGATATCAAACAGCCTTTATAAACCACTTCTTCTTGAGCTTGACTTTCTGATTGATGGTGAGATTTGCTGATTATCCATGAGGTGGAATCTTGAACTCAGATTGAAGAGTGGTGAAGAGTGGTGTTTGTCACCCTGAGCTGCCTCAATATTGCTGTGAAATGGAAGGAAAAATTGACCCTCTTTTGTGGACAAAACTGCAAAGTTTGTTACTTGTAGAGGAGCTTTATCTTTTCTTATCTTGGTTTAAAGCAAGTCTAGTCCAGAGGGCAGAGTTATAAGTACTGAGAGATTTTTAAACTAAATAGATCTAGATGTTATCAAAGTCAACAAACCCAGCCATGGATAGGGGTGGTGTTGATTTAATAGTCAAGTGTGCTATGGAACTTCAGGTTTCACTGAAAATTCACAATTTGGTACCCCCCAAATGCTGTTCTTTGTCATCAGCTCCCTTGTGGATATCACAGAATTGTAAAATCCCAGAATGGTTTGTGTTAAAGGGACCTTAAAAATATTTTTTCCCCCCCCCTGCCATGGACAAGGACACCTTCCACTGTCCCAGGTTGCTCCAAGCCCTGTCCAACCTGGCCTTGAACACTTCCAGGGATTAAAGAGGTTTAAAATACCCAGGAATCTACCACAGACAAAGCATTTTAACTTCTCCATTTGTTCAAATAAAAATAATTTGATTAAAAAGGAAAACTGATTTCTTTTGTTCCAGCCAAAGAAGACAGTAGAAAGGAAGTCTCGTGGCAAGATAAAATGAACGTGGAGCAGTAAAGAGGCATAGCTGTAGTGTGTGTTTCATGTTTTCAGAAAATAACCCTGCTGTGGCCACCAAACCTTTCTGAGCAGCCTTTGTGTGATCTCTAACGTGGGCTTGGCTTTCCCTGGCTCTTTGCCTGCTTGGATCACTCAGTGCTCCTGCTTTGCTCAGCTCTGGAGAACCATCCCAGCCCTGTTGCTGCCAGCATTGTCCCTGTCACTGAGTGTCTGCTCCATGTGTGCTGCTCAATTCTCAGGAGCTGCTGGGGTCACTTCCACGTGGGGTTGCTGCTGGGATTGCAGGATTAGCTGCAGGAATAATGGGGTGTGCCTTACCAGGAGGGGAAATATTGCTGAGAAGGATTTATGGAAAATGCAGGGGGATCCTTCAGAATTGAGCACATCGTGTATAGATGGTGTGCTAGCAAAAAAAATCCTTGACTTTGAATAAATCCTGGGTTAAATCCTTTAAATCCTTGTTTGCATACAGTATCAGTTAAATTATGCTGTTTGTAGTTTTCAATTATCCTGGGGTACCCAAAACCACTCTGATAAATTCCTTCTTCACTCCATAGGATAGGGAGGTTCCTGCTAAATTTATACAATTAGCTTGGTTTAAATACAGTATTTACCAAAATCTGAGCAGATTTATCCATAGCAAAGACAGACCATCCGAAAGACAAAAATAAGCACTGTGGAAGAGTAAAAGAATATTCCTTAAACCATAAAAACCTGTTCAAGTTGATGCTGATAGTGTTCTCCTTTAGCATTAACATAATGTAACTAAAGAGCTCAAAGGTTTGGAGAGCAGACATTGGTACTGATATTTTTGTCCTCTAATGTAAAGTAGCTAATTTCATTTTAATTATTTTTTTGACAGACTGAACCTATGGAGTAGAAGATAAAATGGACATTTCTTGCACAGAAGGTAATAAAGGAGTTTCAGTTCTGTTCATTTGTTTTTCTTAAATTAAGATGATTTTTGTTTAACTTCTGTAACTCCATGGGTAAGATAAATATGAAGATAGGTTTTTTAAAGGAAGCTGCTAAAGATGAGCTGGTTTGTGGTATTTGATTTAACATCTCATAGCCAGTATTTTCAAAAAGCTTCATTTTAGTCACTGAATAAACAGTGACAAAATTTTGCAGGGAGCTGAGTAAATTCCAGACCAGTTAAGCAATGAATGATGAAGTTTTCCTGTGTTAATCCAGGATTTTTCTGCTATCAGATGTTCTGGTCTGACAACAAAAGATGGCAAAATTTAAATCCAGTTTAAAAATAGCCCAAAGCGTTGTGCCCTACAAATATCCCCAAAATAGATCCTTATGTGGCCATAAATATAAACACCCTAAATATAGCCAAAAGCACTGCTCTGTGTAGAAATAATGGCTCTAAAATCTTCCCAGAGATGAATTACAGACCTTGACTGTGAAATCAATAGAGAAACCATCATCTGTTCACACAGTCAATTTGAAATAATGAAAGCATCAACCTCATTTTGCCACTTAGCTCTGAAAAATGGGTTTCAACCTGCAATATTTCTGTCTGAAGGAACTAAACTGGGAACTTCCCAGCATAACTTCCCACTGGGTCACAAGGCTTTGGGATGTCAGTGGAAAATCAATTTTTTTTTTTTTTTGCACCATGCTGCAAGCAGTCTCTCAATGATAAAGGAGGGACAAGCAGCCTCATTCCTTATAGCATGGGATTTGTCCTGGCAGTGATTTCCACCTGCTGAGACAACAGTGGCTACCCTTAATTCTGTGATATTTGTAATCCCAAAATGCTGTCCAGGATAAAAAGCTGAATATTACTAGGAAAGCTCCAACATAACTTTATTTCTTTTTCCTTAGGAGATCAGCTGCTGCCTTTTCCATGGGAATGATCCCTCAGGCCTGTCCCCCTGGCATCAGAGATGTGCTGCTCATGGCCTGCTCTCTTCAGAATGTTCTCTCCTCTTTCTTTCATCTGTTTTTGTTCCAAATTTTGCTGTTGTGAGCGCATGTAAACCTGTTAAAAAACAAACAAAAAAAATCACAGATGTTAATGTAGAACTGCATTACATTCGCACAACTATTTTTTCTTAAGGTTTTAAAAAATGCAGAAGCAATGCCTGTCTCTGAAATTGCTCCTCTGTTTTAATTACAGGGCTCCATCTTCAGATTTTTTTTTGTTTGTTTCTTGTAGCAGTTTGGTTTTAAATGTACAAAGCTTTCAAGAGTGGTCTGTGCTTGTCCTGAAAGATTCTTGGTGGAAAAGTTGTTTGTTTTATTCATATGTGAAAAATGTTAAATATCTTTTATTTAAAAAGAAAAAAAAGTTGATAAATTACATGTACAATTACAATTCAATGATCTTTTGTATTTTATTTTTCAAAATAAATGCTTTAAATGTGATTTTTTGTTTATTTATTTCTTAATTAATGGTCTTGTTTCCAACTTAAGATTTAAATAATTCAAGATATTGATGTGTTAGTTATAATTCAAGATATTGATGTGAGGGAAGATATGATCTCATGTCCTGGATTTGGATCATATTTTAAGGTTTGCAATTTAATGCTTTTTGTTTGCTTTTAATAGCTGGGTGATGAAGAAATAGTAAATTGGAGTGTCCCACTGAGAGGTATAACGGGAGATTTGTTTGGTGTGAGTAGAAGTAGGTAATTTTAGACTCTTGAATTTGTTCCTTAACAGCAGTTTTATTCAGAGATGCTCTGCTGGGGGAAAACTGCTGTGAGTTGTACCCTAAAGTTTCGATCTTTAGGATACAATGTGGAACATGATAATTCCATAAATAATTTTTGGGATGGTCGTTGTGGCTCAATTTCTGCTCCCCTCGCTGGTTCAGGGCGCTGAAGGCGGTTTCAACCTTCCCCAGGGGTTCGGAGAGGAGTTCGTGCCAAAACATTTGTATTTTCTCGCATTGTGGATCTGACAGAGTTTTGCTTTCCCTCCGTTTCTCCGTTTCTCGTGTGTGGTGCTGACAAACCCGCAGTGCCGTGAGGAAGGGCGGGCGATCCCCGCGCTGCCGGGGCCTCCCCTGGTGCCGCCTGAGGGCAGCGCGGCTCCCGAGGCCGCTCCTTCCCGCGCTCCGTACCCCGTTCATTCCCTGCGCTCCCCCGGAGCCGCGCGGCGCTGAGGGCTCGGGATCGCCCGGTGCCGCCG
>NW_005054387.1:1769248-1772774 GCF_000277835.1 Geospiza fortis
GGGGGGGCGGGGGGGCGGGGGGGGTGAGGGGGGCGGGGGGCCCGCGGCTGGGGCAGCCCCTCGCGAGCAGTGGTGCCGGTCAGGCTGTGTCACCCTGGCGAGGTGAGAGTTAGTTTTTAATTAGTTATGAATGAATTATTGGTTATTTGCCTGAGTGTTGGCGTGCCCGCCGCCTGGTTTGTGCTGCCCCTGTGGTGATGCCTGTGCTCCTACAGCTGTCAGACGGCTCCGAGCTCTGAGAGCTGTGGGATTCTGTGAGGGGCAGTGGCAGCCCCGGTGTCCTGAGAGCTGTGGGATTCCATAAGGGGCAGTGCCAGCCTCGGTGTCCTCAAAGCTGTGGGATTCCATAAGGGGCAGTGCCAGCCCCGGTGTCCTCAGAGCTCTGGGATTCCGTGAGGGGCAGTGCCAGCAGCAGCGAGCGCAGCCCCGCTGTCCTTCAGCCATGGTCACTCCAGCCCCCAGCCAGGTGTCCCTGCTGTCCTGCAGGGTCACTGGGATGGACAGTTCCATTCTGCCCATCCACACACCCTGTCTTTGCTCTCAGCTGCACAAGTTGAGTTACACAGCCCTTTCATCATACTCTGTGGTGTTGTTTGTGACTAGAGATGCTGGGATTTTACAGTCCAGGATTCTCCAGGCCAATGTATAACACAATTTATTGCCCTTTTCCAGGATGTTTCTTTGACACAGATTCATTGGAATTTACTGGATGTTGTGTCTTTTCCCTCTGTGCTCACACAAACCCTACAATCATCTGTGTCTCTTGAAGTTGGTGAAGTTTCCTAAATCAGGTCTCATTTACCCCAGTTTCTCTTTAAAAAGGGGGGAGCCTTCTAACAATCCAGTTGGTATCTCCCCATAAAAGCACATCCCAAAGAGTTACCTTTGAACAGGAGTTTGTGTGGGACTCCTGTGATGTTCATCAGAACCTTGATAGAAAAGCCTTTAACTGTATAACCAGTATGTCATTTTCTGTTGGTATATAACTTTATTGGGTTTGTAACTTTGCCAACACTGGTGCAGAAGATATTTAAGAAAATACCTCAGAAGGTATTTAAGAAAAAGTTGTTTAAACCAATATGGGTAAGTTGAGAGAACAGCAGAGCCTTGAAAAGCTTTTATAAATCTCAGCATCAAGCCCAATTCAAGGGTGCTGTCATTCTCTGGGGAATGAAGGCAAACTGGCAGGGCCAGCTCATTTACTGAGCTGTCCCCAGCAAAGCTCCAGGAAGCAATCCCTGCTTTTAAATGACAGGTGGAAGGACTGGAAGGGGGCATTTCTGGTAGAGTTGGATGTTGCTGTTGTGATATTTGATTTAATGATAGTTTGATTTATTGGTGGTGTTTTCTGTTGATCTAGACCTATATGTATTTGAAAGTGAAATGGAGGCATTTGCTTAGTTTAAATAAATAAATTCTGTAAATTTAATGAGAGATTTAACAAGGGAATATTTCTACATGTAGTTAAAAATAATTATTGTAGGTGCTTTGAGTGCAAAGAAAAGGATCAGCCCAGGTTTGGATGGGACTTGGAGCAACCTGGTCTGTGGCCATGGCAGGGATGTGGAAGTGAATGATCCTTGAGGTCCCCAGACTATTCTGGGGTTCAGATGGGTGTGTTTTCTTCATGAAATGCAGAGATTAACTTGTGGTTTTCTTTCAGGAGGACTCTGCTCCTGTCAGCACAGCTGTTTTACTGCTCCCTGAGTGAACAGGTGAAGCCAACCCAGAGAGGGACTTCACTCCCCTTTTAATGAACATCAGAAAACAGGTTCAACTTGTCACTCATTGATCTTTTTATTGCCACTCCTTGTTCTCCGAATCCTGCTCTCATCATGGCCTAAACCTCATTATTGAGGGGTTGTTCTGTGTGGATGTTCCAATGGCACAGAAGGTTGGTATCCTGAGCACAACACAATTAATGCTGTCTGATGGCTTTTTTTCTTAAACCTTGGAGGAGATTATGAAAGAGGGAGAAAAATCTCTTTTCCTCAGGCCTTTAGCTCTGTTAGGAAAGAGGCCCTTTTTGGTGCAGTGCCAAATGGATGAACTTACCCCAAAAACCCATCCTGTGGTCAATGATGCTGATACAGTTAATGGAGTGAATGTTGTTTATTCATACTAAACTCCATTTAGTGAAATCTATGGGACATCCTTGAAAAATGCAGACCAAGAACACATTTTTGGTCAATCTTTTGTTCTTTTGAGTACTGTAAAGAGAGCTAGAAATAGCAGCCAAAGCACTGGTGTCAAGTGGCAGCTTTATAAATAATACTTCCACAGTAAATACAAGCTCAGTCTGAATTTTTGACTGCATCTTATAAATGCTGATCTGCAAACTTTTTCTGGCTGATAATTTGTTTACCTCCTTAAAGGAATCCATAACAAAAGAGTCTTTCATTTATATTTTGTCTGTTCTTTATCTGTGAGGCACAGTTGAGTTGTTTGGATAACTGATGATGTCAGAATAAAATTTGTTTTAGGACAAATATTAAAATTGTTAATAGGGTGTGGCCCTTCAGAAGCTCTTCCATCCTTATTTATCTGCCTGTGCATTGGGCTGGGGTGGAAAAATGATTCTGAACTGTAGAGAAGAGAAATGAAATCCCTCTCTGGGCTGAGCCAACCCTCTTAATGATGTTTGGAACTTCACAGTAGCTACTTATCTGTGTTTATTAGGGTGTTAAACAGGATCTAGGATTCATCTCCAAATTTTGTGGACACTCCCACAGAATGTGGAGATTTTCAGGAGATGTGGAGATGATCAGGTCTCCATGAAGCACCTGTTTTGCTCAGGAGCATCCCAGCTCTGTCTGGGTTCCCTCTGAACTCAATATTTCCTTTAAGAGCTGAGATCCAACAGTGTGCACAATGACTGTTAGCAGCATTATTAAGGCAGATTTTTAAAATTTTATGTCATTTTTTATTCCTGATTTTGAGGGGAAGCATCCTTGAGTTAATAAATAAATATTCCAGATGTGCTTGTGCAAATAATCCTCCTCTTTCTGTATTTTATAGTGATTTGAGAGAAGGTTTGGAGGTGGAGAAAGCCTCTGGTGGTGGAATGTCTTTGTTAGGGAGTAGCGATGCTGCTGGAGAACAGGGATTTTACATAACGCAGTGTAAGGAGAGCAGCGGGCTTCTCTTTCAATTATTATTTTTATCGTGCACTCTGTCAGTGCATCCCATTCTCCCGCTGAGGATGGACTGAGAAGCCTTGGAGGAGTTAAATCCAGTTGATAATTAGCAGCGTGCTAAGGAGAGTTAAATATTCGTGTCTCACATGCGCGTCCGTGTGTGCTGTGAGAGTTAAATATTCGTGTCTCACATCCCGTGTGTGCTGTGCTGTGCTGTGCTGTGATGCAGCGGGCAGGGAAACGCCTGCTTTCCCCGGCTGCTGAGAGATCCCGCTTTTCCCATTTCCCAGGGAATTCCAGAGCCCTCCCCGTGCCCGTCCCCGCTGCCGGCGAGCGGCTGAAGGTGACAGACGGAGCCGGGCGTCGCCAATGCGGGACGGGGGCGGCCC
>NW_005054387.1:1772953-1776986 GCF_000277835.1 Geospiza fortis
GGCGGCGGGAGGCCCTCGGACCGGCTGTCCCCGCAGCCTCTCCGGGGGTGCCCGGCATCCCTGCTCATCCCTGCTCCTCCTCCTCATCCTCCCGGGAATAACGCCGCTGCTGCTGGGAGCGCTCGGGGTGACGCGGCCGCTGCGGGGAGCGCGCCGGCGATTGGGGTAATCCGGGTGATTAATTTGGGTCTCCCTTCAGCACTGCCACGGCCTCCTACCCAGCAGAGCTGCTCCCCAGAGCCAGAGGGATGGTGGTAGTCACGGGGCAGAGCAAAGCGAGTGCCACCCCGGATGATGCCATGTCGAGCTCGGATGCAGAGGATGATTTCCAAGAGCCGGCCACTCCCACCGCCACCCAGGCAGGACAAGCGCTACCTCTGCTGCCCCAGCAGGTAAGAGCTCACCTGAGACGGGGATGATCGCGGCAGCACAGGCTGCTCAGCTACTGAGGAATTCAGGATTTCCTTGTGGGGCTTAACACGTTTGAATAAAACTCAGTCTCTTGAATGTATTTGAGTAGCTCGGCAGCTTTACTTACAAGTTCCATCCAGGTTTGGTCTTGAGACATGCAGCTAAGTGTTTATTCTGGTCCTTATGATAGCCTGGGATGTGATAGTAAGATTTTAGGTCTGATATAAACAAATGCAATTTTTTTTTTTGCAGTGTATAGTATAGTCTGGTTTGTAAAGGAACCAGCAGAGTGCAAATCCCAAGGTTGACTGGAGATTTCTTCCCTTTTTTTTTCCTCTCTGTGTAAGGCTGGGAAAGAGGTTTTGTTTTGTTCTTTCCTTTCCCCAAAAGAGCCAAGAGGAGGCATTAATATCTCAAATATCTGCCACTCCAGCTGAGTGATTTCTCCTGTTTCAGATTCCCAGCTACAATTAAACCACTCCCTGATTCCTCCCAGCAGCCAAACATCCAAATTTTCACCCCTCAGAGCTCCCTGATCCGTGGCAGTGGGGCAGGAACCACACATTGGCAAACTGCAAGCACCTTTTGGCAGCTGTGCTGTCACCTGCAGAGGACTGGCAGCTCCTTTCTGATGTCCTGGTTGCTTTTGCAGTTCCCAGAAGTTGTCCCACTGAACGTGGGGGGGATGTTCTTCACCACCAGGCTGTCCACGCTGCGCAGGTACGAGGACACCATGCTGGCAGCCATGTTCAGCGGCAGGCACTACATCCCCACGGACGCCGAGGGCAGGTACTTCATCGACAGGGATGGCACCTACTTCGGGTACGTGTGCAGTGTGCTTTTATACTTTGTACTACTTTGTAATTGTTTTGGTTTTGTATCCCAGTTGTTTTCCCAAATGGTTTACCTCGGATTGTACCTCCTCTCTTTACCTGTGTAATCCCTTTGCTGAGATCATCCCCAGATCCCCACCCTGGCTCTCTGTCAGTCACTCAGCATCCCATCCCCTCCATCTAGAACTTTCTGTCCAGGATGTTGAGTGATTGGCCAGAGGTCAGGGGTCAACCCCCCAAGTGTTACCCCATACACTGACCTAAATGTCCATTTCTCAGTATCTAGACCTTAATTTTTCTTATTGGTTAGTAAAATGTTATCTTCTTATGTTTCCACCTCCCTTTAAATGTAACCTTTTAAACTTGTTTTTAACAGCCCTTTTCCTTAAAGTGCAGCATTTAACATTGCATACCTTCAAAGCATCACAGGATGCAGTTAAAAATTCTTTGTGCAATGGGAAAAGAAAAACAAGAAATGCTTTGGATTTCTGCATTGTCTCCCCTAGAGTATCTCTTTGAATTTGTGCATTGTCTCCCCTAGAGTATCTCCTTTCAGGGCATCAAGTTGTTTGGATGGTTTAAAGAAGTGTTTGGAAATAGGAAACTCCTTGCACAGCACTGGGTTTGAATTGATATTCAGTATCTGTAAGGAAGAGGGAATGGAAGGAATGAATCTAGGATTCTTACACAGTTGAAAATATGATGTTTTCAATCTTTAAATGGGATATAACTGCTAAAATAAAGCACAAGCCTTTAAAGAATTTCTATTTCTAAATTATTTTTGTTGGTAGTGCCATATTCCTTCACCTCCAGGATTCCTTCCTTCCTGCTCAGCTTTTATTTTTAATTAAACTAACCATGATTACTAATGCTGTGTTTGAATTGGGATGAGATTGCTAAAAAAACTGATCAGTGTTCATGGGTTCGGGTCTTTGCCCAAAGAGCACATTGCAATTTATTCCAAATTTCTCGTTGCTCCTTTATAGACATTTCCTTATTGCCTTCAACAGAGGAGCATTGAATTATTTTCAAAGTACTTTTGGGTTGTACCATAATCTGAGACAGAGGTAGATTAAACCACTGTGTTTATTCTAAAATCATTTGTGCCTTTACATGAGGCAATTGTTGGAAAATCAATTAATTTGTGATGTTATCAACCTCAATTGAAAAGACAGCTGGAAAAGAGAGCCAGGTTAGCAGGTGCTGTATTTGTTGTCATTCTAAGATTGCAGTAATGCTTCTTTAATTTGATAAGGTTTTCTTGGTTAACACTTATAAAGTGATTTTTTTGTTTATTTGATAAGGGTTTTGTTGGTTAATACTTATAAAGTGATTTCTCTCTCTGTCAAAAAATCCTGTTGCTGAACAGTGTTTCAGAACTACAAGGAAATGTTCTGTCTCTTTTTTAAAAATTCTGATTATTGTTCTGTAAATGGCCCTGATCTGTGATGAGAAACCTCCTTTGCAGATGTCCCATCCATTCAGCTGGATCTGTGTGGAATAAAATGTCCATGAAAATGATTCTCTGGGAAAATGCAGAAGTTTATTTTGTCCCAGACCTAAATTTGAAATGCAGTGACCACAATTTCTTTCCCATGAAACACTCTGGCCTCTTCTGTGTTATAAATGGTTTCCTCCACAATGAATGTTTGGTTTAAAATCCACTGATATTTTTTCAAATGAGTTTTAACATCAGCTGAGGCAAAATGTGAAATAATGGCTTGGAAAGCTGAACGTGGCAAACGGTTTTACAAACAAATGTTGGGAATAAGGCTCATTTGTTTCAGTTACTGTCTCAATAGAGCAAACAGTGAATATGCAGCATTTCCTGTCCTTTCCCACCTGCAGCAGTTTGGCAGAAATGTGTTTGTTAATGATATTTTTGCCTTTTTTTTAGAGACATACTAAACTTCCTACGATCTGGTGACCTGCCCCCCCGAGAGCGAGTGAGGTCAGTGTACAAGGAAGCTCAGTATTATTCCATAGGACCCTTGCTAGACAATCTAGAGGATATCCAGCCTCTTAAAGGAGAAAAAGTTAGACAAGCTTTCCTGGGCCTAATGCCATATTACAAAGGTAAATAAACAAAGTAGCACTGACTGTTTCTTCTAGTGGGATTGCAGTGTTAAACCTCGTGCTTTCAGTCTGCTTTCAGCTCCCAGACTGAGCCCATTGCAGCTGGGAAGTTTATTCTGTATTTTTATGCTGTTTGGATCTTTGAGGTCTCCACATCCTGCTGCATCCTAGGGTGTGGATTTGTGTGCTTAGAAAGGAGCAAGGTTAGGCTGTAATGTTATCAAATGAGAGGGTTTGTCTGCCTTTGTTCTGTCAGGACTTGCAAAGGAATAAACTTGGCCTTGTGGAGAGGCCAGATCACTTGGGCATGTAATAAAGCCACCAATCTCAGCAGATAACCGAGATTGATTTTTCTGTATTTTATATAATTATATAGTAATTTTTGTGTATGTATTTAATATAATAAGGCAACAAAGCTCAGCAGACAACCGAGATTGATTTGATTATTCTATATTTTACATATATATTATATAATCTATAATTTTTATTATATATATTATATGTAATTATATAACATATAAACAATAATATATTAATTATGTAATTATATAATATATTGATTTATATATATATTTTCTATAATAAGGCTATCAAGCTCACCAGATAACGAGATTGATTGGATTATTCTATATTTTGCTACATGCTGCTAATATGATGCTGAGAACAGCTGCAGTGAAATGTTTCAGATGAAATAAATGCTTTTGATCTCTTTC
>NW_005054387.1:1776996-1780533 GCF_000277835.1 Geospiza fortis
ACCCTCAATCTGTGTCTTTTCCAGACCACCTGGAGCGGATAATCGAGATCGCCAAGCTGCGAGCCATGCAGAGGAAGGCCAGGTTTGCCAAGCTCAAGGTGTGCGTGTTCAAGGAGGAGATGCCCATCACTCCCTACGAGTGCCCCCACTTCAACTCCCTGCGCTTCGAGCGCAGCGAGAGCGAGGCCAAGCTCTTTGAGCACCACTGCGAGGTGGACGTGTCCTTTGGGCCCTGGGAGGCCGTGGCCGACGTCTACGACCTCCTGCACTGCATCGTCAGCGACCTGTCTGCCCGCGGCATCACCGTGGAGCACCAGTGCATCGGCGTCTGCGATAAGCACCTCATCAACCACTACTACTGCAAGCGCCCCATCTACGAGTTCAAGATCACCTGGTGGTGAGCAGGGGGCACAGCAAAGGGTCAGGGGACTCCCCAAGGACAAATGTGCTTTCAGGGTCACCTGGTGGTGAGTATGGTGGCACATCGAGGGGTGAAAGGATCCTAAAGGACAAATGTTCTTTCAAGATCGCCTTATGGTGAGTGTGGTGACATAGCAAGAGGTGAAAGGACTCCTAGAGGACAAATGTTCTTTCAAGATTGCTTCGTGGTGGCACTGAGGGGTGAAAGGACTTGTAAAGGACAAATGTTTATTCAAGATAATCTGCTGGTGAGTTGTGTTGGCACTGAGGGGTGAAAGGACTTCTAAAGGACAAATGTTCTTTCAATATCACCTTGTGGTGGCACATCGAGGGGTGAAAGGACTTCTAGAGGACAAATCTTCTTTCAAGATCACCTTGTGGTGAGTGTGGTGGCACTGAGGGGTGAAAGGATCCTAAAGATCAAATGTTCTTTCAAGATCACCTTGTGGTAGCACTGAGGAGTGAAAGGATCCTAAAGGACAAATGTTCTTTCAAGATAACCTTGTGGTGAGTGTGGTGGCACTTAAAGGACAAATGTTCTCGGCAGTTGCCTTGCTGCTCACATTCCTTGGGATCAGCCTGCTGGCAGGGGTTGGGAAAACCTCTGGAAACTTGAAAAACCAGCCTGAAATCAGACTGTTGGCTCAGGTACCTTAACGAGGCACAAAACAAAATCACCTCATGCAAAGGACGGAGGGGAGTGGCTGAACATCTGCTCAAAGGTGCCACCAACCACGTGGCTTCAGGATGGAATTGCAGATTTTTCCTGCATTTTTGGGAATCTGGGGTGCTACTAAAGCTGACGTTTCAGTTTTACCCTCTTAGAAATGTTTTAGTTCCTCCTTCAGCTTTATGAAGTTTGAGTCACACCCAACACAAAGATCTGGAAATGTCATTTTGATGTACTAGATAATTAAAAAAAAAAAAGGAATATTCCTTATATATTATTAATTGTTGTCAGGGTTAAGCTGTATTTCTTTTTTAATTAAGAATCTACGTTGTGAATTATAATGTTGTACTTCAATTATTTCTGTTGTTATCAAAAGGAATAGCAGATCTGGAATATATTCCTTAATGCTTTTAGGAATAATAACTGTTCATGGAAGACTTGTGCCTGTTTTTAGCCTTAGAAATTTTAAATGTTTACAATATCTACAAAAAAAAAAGCTCTTTAGAATCAGGTCATTTGCAAAGGCTTTTGGTAAATGAGAAAACCCTGTCTGTATGTTCCTATTAGCAGTAGTAAGAGGAATATTTAATGTATATTATTTTATTACTGACTCTTTTTACATTCTGTGATATTAAACTTTATTTTAAAGTCAGATGATATTAGACAAGTGCTTCCTTCACCTCACCTTTTTCAGACAATTAAATCTTAATTTTATCCTTCTTCTTGACCCTTCTTGGTGTCATAGAAGGAAAAACAAAATTCAAACTTCATATTCAGATACTTCTCCACTCTAAAGCAGTAGGAAATTCCTTTCCATGCTGGAAGAGGCAGCCACTGCAGAATCATACTTTCTTCAGAAGGTCATTTTTGTACTTCTGACACGAGCAACCACATCCCAAATTTCAACTACTGAATTCAGCCCAAAACTGAGAGGGAGAAAAGTCTGAAAATCTTATTGTTTTGTGAGGTACAGAAAACCTCAACCCCCTTGGAGTGGCTACAAAATAATCTTAAAGAAAAAGGAAATATTTGTATATTGCATTCCATTGGATTAATTAAAAAGCTAATTACTGATATAATTAAAGGATTTGTAGCTTCATTTTACCCTGGACAATTTATAGACCCCACTGGCTTTAAGTTGTGGTTGGCATTACTGAGCCCTGAAGATGTTTTTAGGTTTTCACACACTGCACAGAGGACCCAAGATAGTTCTAAATTTTGGGCTATGAAAAAAAAAATCCCTCCAGTCTTTCCATTATCTTTCTGCAAAGAAGCTGATTTCAGAGGATAATTCTATCTCCTGTATATAATTCTCTAACTGGAAATCACTTTCCAGAACAGCAGTTCATAGTTCATTTTACTTACACGAGCTTAGTATAAGTTTACCTCCACTTTCACTGTGACTTTTATAAATGGATTTTGTTTTGCTGAATTATAAATTGTATGTGTCTATGCATTGTAACCCGTAATGCCTTTGAAAATCCAGCCTGGATGCTAATGATCAGGGTTTGGAATTATCTCCAAATGTGTTTTGTTAAAAATTATGTTGATGTGTGATGTTCAATACTGTGAGTGCTGCAGTGTATTATTTCTTAATACTTTTGACTTTTCAGTTCAGGTAATATACAATCTGTATGTTTTTTATTTAAAACACATAGAAGAAAACGTGGATATAAAGGTTGTGTTGTGCAATAAATTATGATACTGAAAATTTGGAATTCTGGCTCATCTGGTCTGCAGCCACTGCTGTGTCTTTCCTCACCTTCCCTGGGATTTGAGTGTCCTTTGCCTGGCTGCAAATGAAAATCAAGCCAGGAATCTCTGTCCTGGGCTGTTTTAATGGCATTCAGGTGTTTATTATCATTTCTGAGCAGAGGCACTGGAGCAGCGTGTGCTCAGGGACCGGCTGGGATGGATCATTGCAATGACTGATCCCATCCTTCCCTCCCCCCCCACCCATCCCTGTGACACAGCGCAGCAGCTGCCTCTGCTTCTGCAGTGCTCAAAAAGAACCTTTCTGCCTCTGTTCAGAAGAATTTCCCCTTGGTCTGAAGTAATCTCCTTCTGTCCATCTGTCCATCTGAAGCACTCCCTGTCTCACAGTGGGATGTCCGTGCTGAGAAAAAAAAAAAAAAAAGGAGATGGAAACAAGAACAAGCACACAACAATGTGGAATTGAGCACGGAAAGAGGAGTTTGAAAGAGCAGGGGATATTTTTATATGTCCCCAAGGCAGCTCTGGGGTGCTCGTGTGGGGCCAGGGCCGGGCCCTGGAGCCCTGAGGAGCTGCCGCGGGCTCTGGAGAAGGAAGGGAGGCTGCGGGGCCGGAATTCGCCACGCTGGGAGGGCTCCATAACAAAAAGCAGAGGAGAGGGGCTGTGGGTGCGTCCACAGCAGTAACCCGGCAGTGTGCCAGCCCCGCTCACCCTCACCCTCACCGCGCCCGGC
>NW_005054387.1:1780719-1785196 GCF_000277835.1 Geospiza fortis
CTCGGTGTCCGCCCCGCCGAGGGGCTTCACACCGGCCCCGCTGCCGCCTTGGGCCTGGGCGAGGGGACCCTGGGCCCCGCAGGGCGGCGGCGATCGGGATAAACAAACGCCGGGATAAACAAACACCGGGATATGCGGAAACTGGGCACACCGCCTTCCTCCTCCTAAAAGTGATTTTTATTAGATGTACATGTAAATGTTCGTTCGGTGGGGCTGTGCCGGTGTTAACGGGGTGCAGGTGGCGCTGACAGCTTTGCCACCATGCCCCCCCAGCCTGTTTTCCTCATGAGCTCCTTGTGGATCAAGGAGTTTTTGGCTTTTTTTTTGTAAGTATTGCCGCTGCCCGGCTGAGGATTAAAGTCCTTTAAACTCTAGCCGGGGGAAGTTTAGAGCATTTTTAAGGTGCTGAGCGGTGCTGCTGTGGGCGTTTGCCCTCCTCCATGTGCAGCCCCTAAAGCTGATTTTTGTTATCTCTGTATTTAATTAATTCCGTGGGTCTGTGCCTGTAGTTAACAGGGTGCAGGTGTCACTGGTAGCTTTACCAACAGTCCCCCAGCCCAGCCCGTTTCCCTGATGAGTTCCTTGCGGATCAATGAGGTTTTGGCTTTTTTCCTGTAAGTATTGTCCCTGCCTGGCTTCTCACTGCACAGCTGAGGATCAAAGTCCTTTAAAGTCAAGCCAGGTGAAGTCTGGAGAGCACTTAAGGTGCTGAGCAGTGCATTTTGGATGCTTTTGTGGGTGTTTTTCGCTGCTGTGGAGCTCAGGTTGTTCCCTTGAAGCAGGGAGTGGCTCAGGGAGGGTGTGAGATCCTGAGAGATGAATGATGTGCTTGAATTTCCAAAGAAATTCTCCCAGGGGTGGTTCAGTGCTGTCTGAAATCCTGCTGCTCTGTGGCAGGGGCTGGGATGGCCTGCTGAGAAGGTTTTACAGGCAAAATTAAATTGTGTTTGGTTTTGCTGAGTTTGGCCCCGTGCTGGGAGATAGCAGCACTGAGCAATTTAGGGGAAAAGGGTGGCATTGTGGAGGTTGTGATTTAAATCCATGATTGACTTGCCATACTTTTGTTGTTTGGGCTCGTTTGAAACTACTTTTGATTCCTTACACCAGGACTTTGGGAACTGCACTGAGCTGCCTTTGGTTTTCCAGTTCCCCAGCCCTTTTGTGAGACCAATGAGCAAACCAGACCAGTGGAGAAGGGTGAGGTGTTTTCCAGGAACAGTGCTTCACTCAGCAATTGGATGTGCTGGCCTTCTGGACACGGTTACACAAGTGGTTTTTGCAGCAGGGAGGATTAGGAAGAGAATTGTAGCTCAGTGGAATGTTTTGCTGACCAAGAAAAAGCCCAGAACAACACACAGCAGAAAGGGAGAATAGGATATAAAGCCAATTATACCAATTCCTGAGACTGCTTTACACAACAAACAGATTATAAGCTTGAAGACAGTCCATCATTCTGGTGTTTAATTTTGTTCTGTGGTGTTATTTAAGCTAGAACAGCCTTTCTCAGCTCCTTTTTTTCTTGCTGTGTAATCCCCAATTATACTTGGGGCTTTTTTTCCCTAATAATTAACTACTTGTGATCTAAAGCTAGACCTAAAAGTCTTGCTCATGAAATCCTGTTAAAATGCCGCTTGTAACAAGTCAGGTATGAAGTTTATAAAATGTTTTGAAGTTCTTCTCTGAGGTTTTAGGCAACTTAATTCCCATCTGTGTCCAGGTGAGTGTGGTTGGCAGGAAATAGTGTGTAGGAGCCTGTTGCTGAGGGGGTTTTAGCAGTTTAAGCTAATCTTCTCTTTCCTGTGACCTGAACTCCCAGTGGAGCAGCACAAAGAGTTTTTAGATGTTTCCTGTGATTTCGTTTAAAGCACAGCTGTGGGTCACATGGAGATGGTGAGGCACAGCCTGGTCACTGATGTCACAGGCACAACCCAAACCTGTACCCCCAGGCCTGGGCTGGCATTTGAAGGGAAAACACAACTCCAAGCTGAGGAAATGGAGAGCTGGAGCCTTGTGGCCATCAGGATTTTTTTTGGAGGTTTGAAGCAGTGGCTGCAATTTCCCCTCCCAGTGCCAGGACCAGCTCTGTGGTTTGTTTGAAGTGGCTGCTCATCAGACTGTTTCTTTTCTCGGGACTGTTTTTTCAGCAGCCTGCACTGTTTGTCCTCCAGCTGCTGGGGCTGAAATCCTGTAATTGCGAGGGAGATGCACATGAAAAGTGTGAGCGCTGCAGAGATAACACCCAGATCTCTTGCCTAATCCCCAACTTGTCTAATGGCTTTTGTATTTTCTGTTCTCCAGCCTGAGCTCATCCTGCCCCACCCTTTCCTTGGGAGGAAATTAGCTCATGGTTAATTACCCTGCTGCTAATTACATGCCTGAGTGTTTGGGGTTCCACCTGAATCACGACTCTTTCAACATCTAGGTTGCTGCTCTTCACAATTTTGGGGTATTTGAGTCAGCGGTTCTTTGAGATAAATACATTTAAGGGCACTTTTCCATTGGCAAAATACAAAATACACCTTGACTCCCTCCCTCCACCCCTCAGTTTTGATGCACTTTCTAACCTACCTTCTAAACCTATTTTTAGTAATTAAAGTTGGCTTGTTCTGAATTATGATGGAGTATTCATCACCAGTAAAATCTGAACCAGCAGCAGTTCCTGTAAGAATTGTGTGTTTGGAGCTTTCCTGGTTTTCTTCTTATTTTTTTCTGCTTTAAAATTCCATTTCTGGGAATGGCCATTAATGACCAGAGAGTTGCAATGAGTTCATTGTGGACACTCTTTGGGGCACTTTGATGTTTTTGAATTAGGAGAATTCAGGTTGTTCATTAAGTGCTGGAGTGACTTTTGAAGAGCTGAATGTCATTTAAATCAGCCCAGTGAAAAGACTGCTGTAGGTTGTTGCTAATGCTTCTGCCAAGATTTTTTTTGAAAAGCACTTAATTTTAGGGAGGGAAACAAAAAACCAACAACAACGAAAAGAAACCCAAGCCCACAACCCAAAGTAAACCTGCTTGTTCCCAGTCTGTGTTTGCTGGTTTTAGATACATTTAATTAAGTTGTTACCAATACTGAAACTCATTTATAGAACTTCAATTATAGAATTAAACCTACACCTTTAATTTCCAGTGTTAGTTTGTGGAGTTACTTAAAAACTGTTCTTCACAGCTTGTAGTAATTATAAATTTGTTGCAATTAGCTCTTACTGAAGGTGTTTATTGATTGATTAAGCAAGAGTCTTTCTGTTCAGCTTTGAATATGAGTTTTCCAGCCAGCTCTCTAAAGGTGACCTCAGCCATCCAGCCCTAATAAATAGTTTATGACCCAGCTGAGATCTCCTGACAATCTGCACTTCTAATAAAGGTTCAGATCATTTTGCTCCATCCCTGGCAAGGCAGGGAGGTGGAAAAGAACCAGAAAAACAGGCTGGGGGTGTTGGAGCCCGTGGTAAATCCCTGCTGCTCCTGAAGCATCTTTCACCCCAAGCCAGAACTGTGTCTGCAGTGCCTGTGCTGTGAAAATTCCTTGTGTTCCTTGCTGAAAAGAAGGTGTTACACGAGTTTAGTCTTTCATGTGTGCATTAAATTGGATCAAATTCAGGTTGGAGGAGCCCATTTTTCCCCACCCATAAAAGCTGAGGATGCATCTGCTCTTTGCTGTGACTGACACCTGATTTAATACATTTAATATGGATTTTTCTGGTTGTTTTGTAACTTGGTCTGTGTGAAAATGAGCGTTTATTTTTTTTGCTGGTTTTGAGCTGCAAAAGGTCCTGGAGGAATCCTTGCTGCTCCTTCAGTCCCCTTTATGGAACACTGGTGAAAATGGCCTTGGGATTTATGGGCTTGGAACAAAATTGGTGTTTCCTGTGCCTTAACTCTGTCTGTGTTGTCTCAGAGTGTGTGACAGGGAGAGTGAAGGGGATCTCAGGCAGAATATTTAACAGGAAATTTGGTTTTGCTGGTTTGGGTTCCTGGTGATGGTAACTGAAACCTTGCAGTGTTTGCACACGTGTTCTCAGTTTCAGCTTTACAGAGCCACAGAGGGCAGGCAGCTTCCTGAAAAACAGTCTGAGAGTCCCCATTTTCTGAAGGGACAGCTGGGATTTACTGGAGGTTCTTCTTGGAGGAAAAAACTGAGGGGTGTGAGCAAGGATGAGAAGTTGCTATTGCTCTTTTTAAAAGGTGTTTGCTCTGAACAGAAGAATAAAAAGAAAAAAAATTCTCTAAGTGTGGGTACAGCAAAAAATGTTGATAGAAAGATGTATTTGAAAGCTTCAGAATAAACTGCATTCAAGCCAATAGAAAGCTAATTTTGAATTAAACCACAGTGATTTGGTGGGGGTTTTTTTCATCATAACAAAATTGCTGTGAGTTGCTCTAAAAAAGCTGGAGCAGCTCTGATCTGTTACTGGAGACCTTTGATGTGCAGCCTGCAGACAGATCTGATTTAATGTGACTCAGAGGCCTCATTTCC
>NW_005054387.1:1785236-1786316 GCF_000277835.1 Geospiza fortis
TGGAGGAATAATCAGGACATTCCCAACTGGGAATTCTTGTGGCAGCAGGACAGGGAGTGTTTTGGTGTCCCCAGCCAGCAGTGGGACCTTTCCAGGCTGGGATTTTCCCAAATCAATCCCTCAGGAGCACCCACAGTGTGTGAGGTGCACTTTAAAAATCACACAAAAGAGTCGGGTGATTTCCATTTTCCCATTTCACTGGAGAAGAGGAAACCAGAAGCTTTTACTTGCAAATAAGTAAGATTAAGTAAAGGCATCTTATAAATGAATAACTAAGTCTGAGAGCCCGTTGTTTTTGTGAACTCTTCAGAGGGGTGCTGCTAATTAACACAGATATTAAAGTGTGATGAGGTCTGATCCTGGCACAGAAATGGTGAAAAGAAGATTCTGATTCTGTCCTGTGGTGTTTGAGGTGTCATTCTTGCCTTCCCTGGTGAATTCACATGAAAAGATTTTAAATTATGTTAAATTTTTGCTCCTGGGAGGGAGATGTGGTGCTTCCTGAAGTGCTTTAACTGGGATACAGGAGATGCAAGAAGGATGTTTGGTGCAAAGCCTCTCTCCAAATTGTACTTGTTGATGTTATTGGTGATCTTCTGGTATTTTATTGTACTTCTGGATTAGATTTTTTTTTTTAAATGTGGGAAATTGTTACCTTCCTTGTGTTATTTTGACTTCTCAGTGGGCAGGTGGTGTAAAGGTGTTTGAAGTTTCCTGCTCTCCAACTCCAGAAAAACAACAAATTTGGTTTTTTCCTTTCAATCATGTTAGAGGTGAGCTTTGAACAGGCCATGCATTCAGGGCAGGAGTGAAAATAAAGAGATCTGACCCTGCAAAATGTGTGGTGTGACTGTGCAAACACTGAGGAGCTGATTGTTGGTAAGCAGTGATCACCTTTAGCTGGAGTGGGAGGGAAAGGAACAGAGAAAGGGGGGAAGAGCATTTTGGACACTCTACAGCTCCAACAAAACATTTTTGTTATGTAAGATTATAATTATAAATATATTAAAATATATTATTTCTATATATAGTATACTATAATTATAATATACTATATAACATAATCTTATAAAAATACTA
>NW_005054387.1:1786346-1792083 GCF_000277835.1 Geospiza fortis
ATAATTATATATTATAAATATTTAATATTATATATTATAATTTTTTAATTTTTAAATTTATTTTATTATTATTTGTTTATGTAAGATTTGGCAGTGATTCACTTACCAAAAAATAATTTGAGATTTTTTTTTTCACATTCATTTTTTCAAAACCTGAGTTGCTTTCCTCATTGCAGTATTAATGCTGACCTGCAGAAATCAGCTGGGAAACTTTTTTTTTTTTGTTTGCAGTGACTTTTTCTGTGTGAAGTGTCAGCTCTGTGTGCAGCATGTGACTCCTTCCTTTGGCTCAGGGTGACTCCTTTGTCCCCAGGCTGGGCTGGTGGCACTGCAAACACTCCAGGGAGGGCAGGGCTCTGCCTCTGCAGCTCCCTGCTCTGCTCTCTGGCCACTGAACAGAATTTATTTTTAATGTAATGTACACAGGGGCTGGAGCTCTGTGGGCACAAAGGGGATTTTGGTGCCCCTCTGGTGGCAGAGAGCCATGCTGTGGTTTCAGGTGTGGGACAGGCAGGGTTAGGTGTTTGATTTGTCCTTTAATTTTCAAGTTAAGTCTGGAATATGGGGCTGTGAATAAGAACAGACACCTGGATCCTTGGGATTATTGCAGTTGTGGGGTTGTGACTCTGTTCTAGTGGGTGACTGGGTTTTATTTCCTGACACAGATCCCTGTAGCATTTCTGGGAAGTTTGTGGTCTGAGTATGTTTTTATTTATTGTGTCTTTGTGGTTTCCAGTGAAAACATTGACTGATCAGCTTCACATCAATGGCAATTAAACAATTAAACACTTGATGAATATTTATAGCATTTTTTTCTAGGACAGGCACCTGCAATAGAGGTCTCTGACCAAAATGCTGCTGCAGCTTCTGCTTTTAGGAAATGGTCTTGAAACTGAATCACTGAAGAGTTTCAGGCTTTTCCTTCCCCTTTCTTCTCAGAATTGTTGCTCAAGGACATGAGTGATGCTCTGGGAATGGCCTGAGTGTGCCAATGCTGCCAAAATGCAATTCCTGCCCAGGCTGTGCAGCTGACACACACTGAAGTTTTCATTTCTGAGCTCTGAGGTGTTGGCAGCCAGGAGCTCCCACACAAACCTTCCCTGAGAAATCAGCAAATGAAACCAAAAAAATTATTGTGAAAGCAACATATTTATGTTTCTCAGTTATTTCTGTATATGGGAATGAAGTCAAACTCCCAAATATTTAATTTTCTTTTTCCATTTTGCTTTGCAGCAGCACAATATTGTCTGTCAGGCTTTTCAGTGGGAAAGAAAAGAAAGTATTCAGCTGCTCTCCCATCTATAAAAATGAGAACACGTAGCTATAAATTATGTCATTAAGATATTGATTCCCTTAATATGCACGTCTCTACAATGAAACTATTTTTAGGTTATTTTTAGCAACTCATCATTTCTTTCAAAAATAGAAAAGTGGAAGAAATCTTAATACTTACGTAGATAAGATAGAATATTTCATTTGTTCCCCCCTCAGAGAAAATTGTGTTTCCTGTTACTTTGCTCAAAATAACTTGATTACATTAATGGGAAATGTTAAACGTGATCAGTCTTTTTAAAGGGATAACTGAGCTTGGAAGAAAAGAGCTGGAATTTCCTGTAGTAGAAAACTCAGTGACATTTGTGCATATTCCATCTTTTGCTGGATGATCCAGAGAAGAGTTTGGGGGTGGAATTTCAGGGGAAAAGAAGATAACTCTGAGTCATCTACTGATGTTCTTCAGGTTGAGAAAATCCCTTTTCCTCTTGCTTTCCATCCATGGCAAGAAGGAAAAGGGGCTGCATTTACTGCACAAAACCTTGCTGTGCTCCTTCTGCTATTTCCCTATTTGTCAATATTGCAAAATAAATATCAATATTTGAACACACCCACCTTAACCTTGCTGCTGCAGGTGATCCTGTGCTGCTTTTCTCTTGGGATGACTCCAGCATTTCCCACTGGGAGCTGGGATGTGGGATGTTTGTGTCAGGAAGGAAGAGGAGGCTGGGTGCTCACTGGGTGCTCAAAGACAGCCTTGGCACGGTGCTGCTGTGGGCAGGAGAATCTTTTCTGTTGCAGTCACTAAATGTAAACCCCCAGAGCTGTGCTGTGAGCAGGCAGGCGGTTTAACCCTGGCAGAGCCTGGGGGAAATGGGGATGTGCCCAGCTGTGATTCCCCATGGGCCCTTTTGGAAGCCTAAAGCCTCAGCACAGTGGTTCTGTGCAGGCACAGTCCCAGCACACAATGCAATCTATTTGCTCCCTTTGCTGCTTTTTGGAACTTGATTTATTTTTTTTTCCCCATTGCTTTGTGCCTCTGGCTCTGAGAGCAAGGTGCTGGTGAGAGCAGAGCCTGGGGCCTTTGTCCTCTAGCTGTGGCACTGTCACTGCTGCCCTGAGCCATTTTCTGGAGCTGTGTGAGTGTCACAGCCCTACAGAGATGTGCCTTGGCAATTTGTCCCCTGGCTGTGGCACTGTCACTGGTCCCCTGGAGCACTCTCTGGAGCTGTGTGAGTGTCACAGCCCTACAAAGTGTGCCTGGGGCCTTTGTCCCCTGGCTGTGGGACTGTCACTTCTGCCCTGGGCCATTTTCTGGACCTGTGTGAGGGTCACAGCCCTACAAAGCTGTGCCTTTGTCCCCTGGCTTTGGGGCTCCTGGTTATGTAACTGTGCCCTCCCTCCCGTGGCACTCATTCCGTTGCCATGGAGCTGTTAAATAATTCAAGCAGGTGACTCCTTTCTAAAGGCAAACCCTCAGAAGCAATGATTTCCAGCAGGCTGCTGCCAGCTTTGTGTTTTTAAGCCTTCTCCTCTTCCTCCAGGAGGAAGATGAACCTGAAGTCGGAGCGCAGAGGGATCCACGTGGATCAGTCGGAGCTGCTGTGCAAGAAGGGCTGTGGTTACTATGGCAACCCTGCCTGGCAGGGCTTCTGCTCCAAGTGCTGGAGGGAGGAATACCACAAGGCCAGGCAGAAGCAGATCCAAGAGGATTGGGAGCTGGCAGAGCGGTAAAGAACCTTCTTTTCTTCCTTTAGGGTCACTCCTCCAAATTCTCTTCCTGCCTCCTTTTTCCTTGTCCTGTTTCCTCAGGTTCATCACAAGTCCCCCAATTTGACCTTTCCTTCCTTTTGATGCAAAGATGGATGTTTGCTTCCTTCAGGGTGACTCTTCCAAATTCTGTTCCTGCCTTCTCTTTCCTAGCCCTGTTTGCTCAAGTTCATCACAAATTCCCCAATTTGACCTTTCCTTCCTTTAGATGCAAAGATGGATGTTCAGGACATTCTGGTATAAGAGGTTTGAAAAGAAAATCTAGGAACAAATGTAAACAGAGCCCAACCTGCCAATGAACACTTTGGCCTAATTTGCATATGCAAATATGTGTTTCTTTCCAGTAGTTAGAAGGGTTAAAGGGCCAATTTTGATTGAATACCCTCTGGAGATGGCAGTTATTTCTTGGGTATGGGCAGCTGCTACTTAAAAAAAATTATTTTAGTCTTCTCTCTGGTCATTCTTTTAAACTGCAGGCTTAAGCCCAAGAATATCAAAGCTTTTTTTTAATTGTCTAATCACTTATTTTCTGCAAACCAATCTAGTTTTCCTCGTGTGATAAATGCTTGACCCTGAAAATGGAAGATGTGTTTTCAGAGGTAGCAGCACAGAGGCCATGTCATTGTTTTCCTGTGCCATAAATGTCTTACACAGTTAATAAAAACTTTATTATTAGGGCAGATATTTGGACCATCTCTAAAATGAAGTGGGGTGTTTAAGGAATTCTTTAATGAGTAGCTGGGAGATGCTGAAGGCACAGATAAGCTGTGATTGTTTGTTGCAGTGAACAGACAGGTTTGTCAGCACTGATAAAATACAATTCCTGCCTCAAGAGATTGCAGATCCCAGACTGTTGATGGTCCATCCTAAACTGGGGGGATGTTTCAAGAATTGCTCAGCTCCCAGCATCCTGTGGGGTGACAGAATGTGAACTGTATAAATCCTCCTGCACAGGAGGAAGAAAGGGTGCAGGGTTGGTGAGTTTGCCCTCCCCTAGTTTAGATGAAAAACTTGGTCTTTCAAACTTTGCCTCATCCATTCAAGCAGATATTTATCACCAAAGCAGATTATGACAACAATGATCTATTTCCCAAAATATTCCTGAGATTGGGACGAGGTATTTTGTTTTTGTAAGATGGGGAAGGACTCAGTGTGAGGCAGGGAGGAAGACAATGAATCTGCTGCTGGAAATGAAATGAATCTGCTGCTGAATGAATTTCCTGCTGGAAATCCCCCCTGTGCCTTTAGGTAACTCAGAGTGTGACATCAGGGGAAGGTGACCATGCTTAAACCTCAGTCTTCTCCCTTTGCACCTCTCTATTTAACCCTGATCTTTCCCCACTTCTACCACTGCAGCATGCAAAGGGGGGGTGTCCTGTAGTGAAGGGAGATAGGCAGGGGGAATAATTAACATGTAAAACGAGTAATTAATGATTGCACAAGAAATCAGCTCCTTTGCCTTGTTTCTAAGCCCTTAAACCAGACTGTGGTGGTTCACAGGGGTCCCAGGACTAGGGAAGAGATGAGAATCTTGACTCCATGTTCAGAAGGCTGGTTTATTATTTTATGATATGTATTATATTAAAAGAAAATTATATACTAAAAGTATACTAAAAAAATAAAAGATTTCATCAGAAGGCTAGCAAGCAAGTAGAATGATAATAAAATCTTGTGACTGACCAAGTCTGTGACAGCTGGACTGTGATTTGCCATTAATTAAAAACAACCACATGAGCCCAATCACAGATGCACCTGTTGCATTCCACAGCAGCAGATAATTATTGTTTACATTTTGTTTCTGAGGCTTCTCAGCTTCTCAGGAGAAAAAATCCCAACAAAAGGATTTTTCATAAAACGTGTGTATGACACCAGACCTGTGTTTCCCCACTGCAGGCTCCAGCGTGAGGAGGAGGAAGCCTATGCCAGCAGCCAGAGCACCCAGGGGGCACAGTCCCTGACCTTCTCCAAGTTTGAGGAGAAGAAAACCAATGAGAAAACAAGAAAGGTCACTACTGTGAAGAAGTTCTTCACTGCTTCCTCCAGAGCAGGAGCTAAGAAGGGTAACTCTCCTTTGCTTTTCATGCTTCTGTGCATTTTAAAGTGAAAAGTTTTTGGCAGATGTGTTGTTCTAAAAGGCAGATTAATGCTCTGTGCTTTGACTTTTAAAAGTTGGAATAGTGATGCTTCTGGAGAGTGATTGCTACTGAAAACACAGAAAAATGTGAGTGATGCCAAATAATCTGTTAAATAGAGCAGTGCACTGCTAAACCTGTGTTTCTGTGTGGTTTTACACAGAACAGCACTGAACAGCAGAAGTGTGTTCCTGGTGCTGGCACTGCACTGCTGAGGGGAAGCTCCTTGTTCCCCTGGCACACATTCCAGAGAAATTCCTGAGTCAGCCATGGTGTCACACCAGGATTTGGGGCTGGAAGGGGAATTCCTCCTGGAGAGAGCAGCAGAGAAGGTGCTGCCTGTCAGTCACCTCAAACTGCTGTGTGTGAGTGTGACAGAAATATCACACTCACAGTGAGAGAAAACGTCAGCTGGTGCTGCCAGAGTGCCTCACTTTGACAGGAAAAAATGGGATGTGTGAGCAGGGTGCCTTGAGCTGCACATGAAAGTGAGGCTGGCAGTGTTTGTGTGGGCTGGGAATATCAGGTTTGTGGCTGGCTGGGTGTTTGTTCCACAGAATGTG
>NW_005054387.1:1792128-1799862 GCF_000277835.1 Geospiza fortis
CAATAGCTCACACAGGCAAAAGCTGGGAGATGCTGGGCTCTGGAGGAGGAATTCCAGAAGAGAAAGCAACATTAATCTGTCTTAACCTTAGAGACAATGCATTTCCTTTCTTTGAAATTCAGCATTTTTCTGGTTAGAGTTGTCCTGGTGCATGACGGCAGCTGGCTACACGAGACATTCATTCACCTGCATTAAACCTTTTTTTTTAATGTTCATTTTTCTCACTTTCCATCTTTTCTTTTTTTATCCCTTCACCACCTGTCCTGCCATGCTCCTGCTCTTGGTGCCCTGCTTGCTTTGGCCTTTTTATTTCAGCAGCTGAAGAGAAAACCCCTAAGCAAGGACAGCTTGGGAGGGAGAGAAATGCTGATAACATTCTCAGGGATTTGAAGGAGATTTTTACTCCCTCCTGGGAACTGGCTTCCCCTTCTGAAGGTAATGCAGCACAGCCTGGGCAAGCTGTCTGCCTGGTTTTAGTAAGCTTGGCTCTTAGTTGGGCTTTGCTAAACACAAACTAGGGTTGTGCCAGTTGTAACTCGTGCTCTTCAACATGAAGATGGCAAAAAAAGCAAGTCCAGCATCTTGAGGTGATGTTGAATGTCTAAACCAATCCTTTGCTTTTTAGTAGGGAGTCACAAGAATAAAGCTGAAGCCTCTTTGAGCTCCACCTTAGGGTTAGGATCAAAAAAAAAAAAGAATTTTGTAAGAATTAACTGGATCTTGTGCTGCTTTGTTTTTTTATATTTAAAAAAATTCAGGTTCCTGTTACAAATCTGATTATTATGAGTTGAAACCACTTCAAGAACTTTGCCATTCTCAAAACATCTCCAGATGTTTGTTATATAAACCAAGAAGAAAATTTCCCATCAAGAGGAGACACTGCTTTCACTTAAACCAAAAGGACACCAAACAGCTTTAAGAGCTCCTCCTCCATGAATTGTTTGCAATCCTGACTCATTCTGCTGGCTAAAGAAATGTGCAATGTTTATTAATGATTCCAGGAAGGTGATGAAGGGCTGTGTGTGACAGAGCTGGGGACAAACCCTGTTCCACATCCATGCTTGGACTGGCTCCATGGCACAACCATAGTGAATCCTGGAGTGCTCCTGTTCTGCTGTGACAAGTGGCTTTCCTCTAGAAAGAGTGAAATTTTAATTATGTTTATTCTTTGTGGAGCTGATCCTTCCTTCACTCTTCCCATGCTTGCTCCTGGCATTTTGGCATTTTCCTCTCTTGTTGGAATTTCTTGGCTGTGATCAGCTTCTTTTTAGTTGGATTGAATTCTCTGAGAACACAGGACAAACCTGAGGATATTTTATTGCTGGAAGTTCATTTGTTCCTGCAGCCCTTGGTAATCAGTATAGATTAATTTTCCTTAAATCAGGATTTCAGCTCAGAGATTAGTGAATCTGCAACTACAAGTAATTCTTGGTGTAACTCATTAAAAGACAGTTCATTCTAATTAACATTCACTTTTTAATACTTAATATCAATCTGCCTCAGTTGACTACATCTCTCTAGTCACTAAACAGCAATCTAGTTTGAATTTGTGACTGAAAAAATAATATTCACATTCCTTAAGGTCAAATAGTAAAATGAGGCTGATTATTTTTATAAAAGAGTGAACTCATTGTTGAAGTAAGTAAATAAACCTTCAGCTATACTGTGAAATGAGATCAGTGATTAATCATGGAAATAATAGCTGATAATTCTGCCCTTTTCTTTGTTTATTATTTCCAAATAAGCTTTCTGCTTCTCTAATGACAAATTTAATTAATGGTCACCCTTCAGCTGGAATCCTGTGGAGGATTTGGGGTGCATGGAGTGAATCCTGGGTATAAAGGCAATGGAAGGAAATCTCTGCAAAATGTCCCTGAGTAGCTAGAAAGGAGTTGGGTTTGCACTCCCTATCTCAATTGCTGCAGTTGGAATTTAAATATTTGCATAACCTTTCCTGTTCTGGGCACTGAAATACCAGAGGTGCTCTGGTGGTGCCTGGCCAATTATTCCCTGTGCTGAGGTGTGGGGCTCTGCTCAGAGGAGCAAACTTTGGTACTCCGTGGGTAACACAACTTTGGATTTTCTGTAGTGCTTGATCTCTTCAGAAACACATAACAACCAAAAAAACCCCACTAAGCTCCCTCAAATCCAAATTAAACCAACGTTAACACATGAATCCCATTTCTTTCTTTTCCCTTTGGACTTGTGCATGCTTGTTGAAAGCAGGATTTCTGTGCATGTGAAGTGTTTTCAGGTTGAAAGCTCTGTTTGTCTCGTGCTGACCATGAATATTTTCATGTTTTCTATCTCTCTGCTTGCCTCTCACCACGTTCATTTCCACCACCTCTGTTCAATCCCTCCATTTCCAACAGCCTTGGCTGGCAAGCTGAAAGGTGGGTGAAGGTACTGGAGCAGCACAATGAGCTTGGAACTTGGAAAATGAGATTATTTTGTGGGGAAAAAGCATTATTATTATTATTATTATTATTATTATTATTATTATTATTATTATTATTATTATTATTATTATTATTGGTGGTGGTATTGTTATTATTGTTATTATGATTATTATATCTAATTTATTATTATTATTACTACATCCAACATTTCCCTTGCAAAGCTTGAGAAATGCAATTTACGCAACTGCTCATTTACAATTTACATTTACACAATTACAAATGACCAATTTGCACAGCTGAAAAAAGGTTTTTTTAAAAAGTGACTGGAAATGATAAAACCTTTCTGCGATTATCCATCAGTGTCAAAAAACTGTAAAAAATAGAGGATTTAATATAGAATATAATTGAATTTAATACATTAAATTAATATAATTAATTGTATTGATTTAATAGAATTATATTAATTTTCTGTATTAATTAATTTAATATATTAATATAATTTATATAAAAAGTGACTCGAAATGATAAAACCTTTCTGCAATTATCCATTTAGTGTAAAAAAAACTGTAAAAAACCCTGATCTGCTGTGCCCTGAATTTTGCCAGCAGAGATCCAGGAGGCCAAAGCTCCCAGCCCTTCCATCCACAGGCAGGCCAGCATCGAGACAGACAGAGTGTCCAAGGAGTTCATAGAATTCATCAGGACATACCAGAAGCCTGGCCAGGATATCTACAAGCAATGCAAACTCTTTTTGGACACCATGAGTCATAAAAGGGTGAGCTCTGAATGATCTTGTCTCAATCAAATGGGGAAAATTGGTGGGAGAGGGAGGAAATGTTGCACTTCTTCCAGCAGTTTGGATTTTCTGGAGTGGGGCAGAAGCCTTCAGATGAATCAAATTAAGATCTGGGTGCCTTTTTTTGGTAGTTTGGGACCAAAGGATGCTGCTAACCCTAGAGCAGCCCAGATAAATTAGTCCTGACTAAATCCCACATAAATGAGTCTGTTCAGCAATATTCTACATTAATATGATGGTGGAAATGATCTAAGATATCAGCTGGTGAGGTTTTAGATCTCACAGGGTGGTTTGGGTTGGAAGGGAATTAAAGGTGATCTGGTTCATGGGCAGGGACACCTTCCACAGTGCCAGGTGGCTCCAAATCCCCTCCAGCCTGGCCTGGGACACTTCCAGGGGTGACACAACTTAAGCCTAAAAACTTCTAAAGATAATGCAGCATCAACCCACCCCTCTCCTTTTATAGGGGAAGGGGAACTTGACTGTGCTGCTTTTTTTAATATGAAATAAGTGTTACCTTCATTTTCCATTAAAAAAAAATCAATATTGTTGAAATATTAGTCTGTGGTGCCACCTATGGTTGGAATGAGTCAGAATTCAGCACAGCTTTTTCCCCCCTCTTCTTCCTTTCCTATTTAGTTCCTCAAATTATCTCCTCACAAGTTCTCATGGAATCTTACATTCCCTCTGTTTTGAATTCTTCTTGAACTTTATTTCTTTCCTTTTGGATCTGTTCATTCTGAGCAGAGAGTTTGTGAGAACAGAGTGGGTTTATTTTTGGCTTCAAGCACTGAAGGTGTTCTCATTTCCTACTTCAGCCTTCTCAAAACTTGGGATTTTTTTACTACACATAAACTAGGCCTAAAATCCAGTTTCAGTAAGAGCTGAGACCTGTGTTCTGGAAAATGTCCAGTTTTTGGCCTCAAAGAGTTCAGAAATCAAATTGTTTTCCCACTTTTTTTAATGTATGATTTCATTTAATGATGAAAATTGCCTTAATTAAGTTAATTTTATTTTCTTCAGGAGCTCAGTTAGCAAAAGCCAGTGTTGTTTCACAAATACCGCTGTGAATATATTTCACAGTAACTTTATCATCAGAAATGTACTGTAGAGATATTATTTCAAATAATTTATGTTCTTGAGGTTTTATAGATTATAAATTGTCTTTTAAAAAATCAGAGGTTAAATAGGGACAAACACATTGCTTAGTCTGAGTTTTGTCAGTGCTCCCAGAGGAAAAAGCCATTGCACCTGTGCTAATATCCATTTATTCAGCAAATAAATCCAAATCTTTCACACATTAAAGAGCCAGTGTTGGCTTCTCCTATTTTGAACTAAAATTGAGCCACTCTAAACACCTCTGATGACACCTCTGCATTCTCAGACTGTTACTGCAGCTGGACACTTGCCTTAAACCAAAACAAGACACGAGGTGTTGCTGCCAGCCCTTCACACTTACTCCTTGTTCTCTTGCAGGAGTTAAGCATTGAGGAACAATCTGAGTGTGCCCAGGATTTCTACCAAAATGTGGCAGACAGGCTGCAGACACGTTGGAAAGGTACCAAGTTCTTTCACCTTCCTCTTCCAAAAGCAATGATGAAAAACTAAATTGAATTTTCAGTTTAAGCAAAGCTTTCAGAAATGCTGGGAACAGGTTCTGGTACCAGAGTTAGAATTTTTCCCTCTAGGAATTTTTGCTGTCTAAATATTTTCACAAACATATTTAATTTCTTTTAAATTCTCAGTGGAGTTCTCTTGGATTAAGCCATTTTCTGACCCAGAGATGGGGTAACTGAGAGGCATTTAAAAAAAACTTTATTCTATATTATATTTTATTTTATTTGTTTTATTTATTTATTTTTATTTTTATTTATTTTATCTAATTTTATTTACTTTATTGTATTTAATTTTATTTGTTGTATTATATTTATTCTATTATATTTTATTAAATTTCTTATATATGTATCATAATTCTTACTATAGATATACACACACACAATATTTCTAATTTTATATCTATATATATAAAATAATGGATGTATTATATCCATTTTTGAACTCAGGTTGCCTTGAATGAGTAATCTTAATTTGCTGATTTTGGGATTAAACCTTGCAAAGAGCCCTGGAATATTTCATTTTTTGGGGTTTGTCCCTTTCAGTGCCCCCTGAAAAAGTGGAGAAGGCAATGGATGAGGTTGAGAAATACATCATGACTCGCCAGTATAAATATGTTTTTTGCCCTGAGACAACTGATGATGAGAAGAAAGACCTTGCTGTCCAAAAGAGGATCAGGTAAGGCTTGAAAGGGAAAATAATTGAGTAATCCCTAATTCTCTAAATGAGCTCTGAATCAGCCGTGTTAAAAACCTTGTGCTGTGCACAGAAAAATGGCTTGTTAAGGGTTCAAAGCATTTTATTTAAAATACAGAAAGAATTAATAGGTGGGATAGTGACAACCACTACACTGGGAAAATTTGCTTTTATGAAATCACAGCCAAAAATAATTTTTAAAAAAAGGAAGTGCTTTCTGTGAAAATAAATGACATCAGTGGAATAAACTGGTTTGTGGCTGGAATAATGCCTCATGGACACAAAGCATTCCTTTGCCCTGAGTTCAGGAAGCAAAGGTTTCAAACCCCTGCCTGTCAATGGCACTGAAGGGTTTTTTAACCCTTTTTCTCCTTTTGACCTTAACTCCTTTACTCTTAACTCCTTTTTCTCCTGTTGCAGGGCTCTGCACTGGGTGACTCCCCAGATGCTCTGTGTTCCTGTCAGTGAGGAAATCCCAGAGGTCTCTGACATGGTTGTAAAGGCAATTACAGGTTTGTGAGTGATCAATTCTGCATTTACAGATTTCAATCTCATCTCTCTTGCTTGTTGAGATGATTTTTGCTGTCATCACGAGGTGGGTCCAGGCTGTTAAATGTGCAGGAATTTGGAACTTCATCTATGCAGCAGAGATAATTTCCACACTGAAGTGCTTAGGTTTAACTGATCTACTTGAAACACTTCCCCACAGACAGAAATGATGCAATAAATGCAATAAATGATGCAGTAAATGAATTTAAAATAAATTCGTATCATTTAAAATAAATTTGTATCATGTAAAATAAATTTGTATCATGTAAAATAAATTAATATAATTTAAAATAAATTCGTATCATTTAAATAAATTAAATCTGTTTTAAGCAAATTCATGTAGTTTTAAGTGGAATCACCCAGGTTTTTTAAGTGGAATCACCCAGTTTTAAGTGGAATCGCATATTTTAAAATTAATGCATATAACTTTAAATTAATTCATGTAATTGGAGCTTGCTTTTTAGAAGGAGCAGGAGCAGAAAAATGCACTTTATTTCCCTGAATATTACCCAGCAAATCCTGCTTATTCATTGCCTGATTAATACAATTTGAATAATTCCAGGACTTTTCTTCCTCTCCCAGACATCATCGAGATGGACTCCAAGCGTGTCCCTCGGGACAAACTTGCCTGCATCACCAAGTGCAGCAAGCACATCTTCAATGCCATCAAAATCACCAAAAATGAGCCAGCCTCTGCTGATGATTTCCTGCCCACCCTGATTTACATCGTGCTCAAGGGGAACCCCCCACGCCTGCAGTCCAACATCCAGTACATCACTCGCTTCTGCAACCCCAGCAGGCTGATGACTGGGGAGGATGGATATTATTTCACCAACCTGGTGAGTGGACTTGGACACCAAGGTTTGGCTTTTAGCTGGAGGTAGGAATTGCCAGGAAAGGGCATAAATTCAAATTCATAAACCTAAATTCAAATTCATAAACATAAATTCCAATTCGTAAACCTAAATTCCCATTCGTAAATATAAATTCCAATTCATAAATATAAATTCCAATGTGTAAACCTGAATTCCAGTTCATAAATGTAAATTCCAATGTGTAAACCTGAATTCCAGTTCATAAATGTAAATTCCAATGTGTAAACCTGAATTCCAGTTCATAAATGTAAATTCCAATGTGTAAACCTGAATTCCAGTTCATCTTCAAACAGTGGTTGAGGTTACTTAGAGCACAGCCAGTTTTGTCTCCTCTCTCTTCTATCTCCTCTGTCCAAATCAGAGCTTTGTTTTCTTATTTTATAATTTTAAACCCTTTATTTGAAAGGTCTGATGCTAAGACTTGGGTGGATTTTTATCCTGCAAGATCTCTGTTCCTCAAACCCTGAGTTTGGGCTGTGCAGATGTTCCAGATGCCAAGTCCCCTCTGAGAGTTTTTGGAAGGCCCTGCAGAATTAGGCCATTCATGTGTGGATTTAAACAGGTTTTTTACAGCTTCTCCAAGAGGCATTTCTTGGTGTGTTCTGCATTTTATCATAAAACATCCTGGAGGGAAATTATAGAATTGAATGAAACACTTGGGTTGTTAAAAGTTCATTTCAGTAGGAGCAGAGCATCCACCAAGTGAGCTGGGCTTTGACATTCCTTCAGGAAATTAATTAATTAATTAATCTGCATAGCAGATCTCTGCTGATCAGATAATTAAATATTAAAACATGTAAATATT
>NW_005054387.1:1799901-1803746 GCF_000277835.1 Geospiza fortis
CTGAAATGTACCTTGGCAGCTCCATTTTTGATTTCTTCAAACTTCTGGGGAGAGGAAAGAGTTGCACAAAGTGTCTGATAAAATTAACTTCTGGAATAAAAATAATATTTAAAAATTTTAAAAAATCAGTTGCTGGTGTAAGAAGAGGGAAAGGAATAGAAAATGTTGTAACATTTTCTGTAAATGTGGAAGTTTAAAACATTTTCTGAGTGTAAAACATTGCAGTGTGTGGTGATTGCAGCCTTGCAGTGATGCTCTCTCTGCTTTGTTTGCAGTGCTGTGCTGTGGCCTTCATTGAAAAACTGGATGCTCAGTCCTTAAACCTGAGCCAGGAAGATTTTGATCGTTTCATGACAGGCCAGACCTCCCCAAAAAAGCAGGAGTCTGACAGTTTCTCCCCTGATGTGTGCCTGGGGGTGAAGCAGATGTGCAAAAGCTTAGACCTCCTCTCTCAGTTGAATGAGAGACAGGAAAGAATTGTCAGTGAAGCCAAGAAGTTGGAGAAAGACCTCATTGATTGGACTGATGGCATCACCAAGGAGGTGGAGGATATTGTGGAGAAATATCCTTTAGAAATCAAAGCAAAAAGCCAAGCCTTAGCAGCCATTGACTCTGAAAATGTGGAGAATGACAAGCTGCCCCCACCACTGCAGCCTCAGGTTTATGCAGGATAATTCTCCTCAGCTAGCTGGGAAGGAAAGGAAATTTAAAGCTTAAAAAAAAAAAAAAGAGCTTAAATCAGTACATTTTTAAAGGTACTTTTGGTTTGGGGTTTGGTTTTTGGTTTGGTTTTTTTTTTTTTTTTTTTTTTGTTTTTTGAGGGGTGGGGGAAGCAAACTTGCATAATGAATTGTATTTATTTTAGTCCAGTAGGTTTCTGTTAGGCTTTGGTGGGTTTTTTGAACTGAATTTCGATTTTCTACACAAACTGGTGTAATTTTTAAGCAACACTAGTCCATTGACATCTCTCCTGAAAGTTCCCTTCTAAGCATGCACTTAATTGTTTTTAATAATCAGTTTAACTTGAAGCCAAGTTCCAGCAGGAAAAATAAAAAAGTACCAGTGTTAGTCTGAACTTATTCTGTAGCTGTAAAGATGAATTATATATTGTAAAATATGTAAAATTGTAAATAGATTTCAAATCTAATGTCCCAACTGTGCATGAGCTCGTGTGTGAGTGAAAATGATCTCAAAATATTCATTTTAGCACCTTTCAGTTCCATTGTGTTGCAGTAAAAAGGCAAAAATGCTGTTGGAGTTTGGATAACCTGGAGGGGAGAAATTGGAGTGATTTGCAAACTTAAAAATCATCTTAATCTGCTTTGTTAAAAAAAATCTATTTAAAAGATGCCATTTCTTCATTTAAATGCTCTGTCAGAACACCTGGTAGCCTTGAATGGTGCACAAAAGTGTTGATTTTACTGCTGTGGGAGGGAATGTGAGGCCAGAAATTGAAAATATTTCAGGAATAGGAGGAAATATTTGTATGAAAAACTGCATAATGTGGAACAAAAAAAGGGGAGGGGAAGGAGACCATGAAAGAGTTGCTCCAAAAGTCTCTCTCTCTCTCCTGGTCACTTCCATCAATGGGATAAATTTTGGTTGCTTTTTTGACAATCCTGGGAAAAATAAAAGAAATAAATAAATTCATATAATTTGAGGTTGCTTTTTAGAAGGAGCAGAAAAATGCACTTTATTTCCATGAAACATCAACGTTCTGCTCTTCAGTGACCCCTTCAGCACCTTGAACAGCAAGCTAAAAATGCCTTTTGGGGTCATTCAAAGTCACTAAAATTCAGATTGGGGTGAAAAAGAGGAGTTCACCCCACGGAAAACAACCTCTTAAACAGAACTTTGAAACTTTTTCTGTGTCATTTTGAAATCTCTTGCAGCTCCATGCAGCCCTGACCTGAGATCCCAAACACAAAGCTCAGCTGGAGCTGCTTTTAAGCCAGGTTTGATTCTTGCCAGGAGGAGGAAAACACAAACCTGGTGCTTCATTCTCACTCACTAAAACACTGCATTGCAATAACTTCAGACCACGACTGTGATTTCTCCCTTTTTCTGGCAGTTTTTGGCTTTTTTTATGAACTATGCACCTCCCCTGGTGTCCAGAGAAGCAGCTGCAGCACTGGGGTGCTCCAAACAACAACAAAAAATTAAATTATTCCGCGTGTCACCACCCAAATCGCTTAGTAAATAATCCTGGGATTTATTTCCTTTATTTAGGTGCTGATTCTGATCTCCTGGTTTGTCCCCAGGGGAGGGGTGGGGGAAGCAAACTTGCAGCTGTTGTGTAAATGAGAGTGTTTAAATAAAAGTTCTGCCCTGGTTAATGAGTCCCTAAACCCCTCCTCACCTTTTATTATGCCATGAATGATTCATGGGTGCTCCTGCATCCTCTGAGTCAGAGAATCTTCTTTTATTTCCAACAATTTCTGATCAATTTCAAATATCTCTCTCTATTTCCATCAGTTCTCAAGTGCTCTGCAAGGTCTAGGCTGAGTACCAATGTTTATTCTTATTTTCTTTGCAGAGAAGTCATTGGGGTGATGAAGCACTTGGGAAGGATTTTATAACTTAAAATATCTCTCTTTTTTTTTTTATGTGACATCTTGTAATTAAGGCACCAAAGTGGGGATGTTTGGAGTAAATTAGTCAGGAAAGGTGGATTTGAGTATATTTGAAAATTTCAAGTATATTTGATTTGAGTAAATGAGTCAGGAAAGGTGGATTTCCACACCTGGAGTCATCCCTGAGCAGGGCTGGAGCACAGAGGTGCTCAGAAAGTTTGGGTGAGACCCCAATGCTGCAAAAAGTACCAAAGCAGAGACTTTAATGGAAATATCATCCCTGAAAGTGATTTAAAATACAGGTGCTGTGCTGTGCCCACAGTCACAGTGTCAGAAATTTGCTTTATTTTTCCTGCTGTTAGCTCATTATCACTGAAAATAAAGACTCTGCAGCTCCTCAGGTTGGATCTTTTATTGTCAAATATTTCTTTGCATGGGCTCTCCTGTGTTTATTTCCTTTGGTAGGATATTTTACAGGAAATACTGGAGTCATTAATTGTGATTATTGCTCATTGATTCAGTGCTGTCATTTTGGAGTTTCTGACCTTTCAGATCCTTATGGGACTGCTGGAGTTCTACCTTCCCAAAGCATTTTTAGGGAATATTTTTCACCCAAATATTTCGATGCAGAATTATTACTTTTTTTAATATAATTAATTTATTTTAATGCAATATTTAGAGAGTGTTTTCTCCCAGCTTGCCCAGCTGCTGGGGACAGTAAACAGCCCCACCAGACCTCACATTATCCTCGTGAAAACATCGCCATCATATTACCATTATTACATTATTAATCATTAGTATAACATTATTAATAGAATACATTATTAGTAATTATAATAATGTAATATAAAGCAACGATACTATTCTTATTTATCACGATAAATATAAACAAAGGCTTGTTTGCTTTAAGGATTTAACCCTGAACACCTTCAGGTATTGGAATAGGTATCAGTATAGGTATTTATGTTAGGAAATATAAGAAAAAATATGTTTTGGGATAATTTTTAGAGGAACAGGGGAAGGCGGGAACATCGTGAGGGAGGCTGGAGCGGGGAGAGAGCGCCGTGAGGGCCCGGTGCCGCTCCCGGTGTTGTTTCCGGGCCCATTCCCCGTTCCGTTCCCGGTTCCATTCCTGGTGCTGTTCCCGGTTCCGTTCCCGATGCTGTTCCCAGTTCCGTTCTCGGTTCCATCCCTGGTGCTGTTCCCGGTTCCGTTCCCGGTTCTGTTCGCGGCCCCTCCCGCGCTGCCGGCACCGCCTCAATCTTGTCCCCC
>NW_005054387.1:1803882-1813056 GCF_000277835.1 Geospiza fortis
CGCGGACGCCGGTAAGGAGCGGACGGGGGCGGCTCTGGGCCCGGCCTGCCGGGGAATGGGGTCGGGGATGGGGCCGGGTGAGGCCGCTCTGGGGCCGGGGGCACCGGGAGAGCCCCCGGGGAGCCTCGGGCCGCGCTGCCCCCGGGGCCCGGCTGCGTTCGGCTCTGCTGGGGGGTTGTACCTCGGTTTATTTTTGTTATTTCTATGTAATAATTATGTTGGGAAAGGTCGTCAGCTTGAAGTTTGTCTGCGTGGCGTCGTAGCGGGGAAAAAAAAAAAAACGGTGAAAAATAATAATTTCAGTAGCAGTAAAAATAGTTGTGCTTCAAAATAGCCTCTGAACAGTGGTGCCTGCGTGGGGCTTTTCTTGTGTGGTTGTCTTGGGATGTTTTCCCCGATTTTCTGTACACCTGTATTTCATCCTCTTTCACTTTTTTGGGAGGGTTTAACTGGACTTATGATCTCCTGATGGTTTTAATAATAAAATTCCTGGTGCATCATGCCTGGAACATGGCTGCTCCATCCCTGCCGTTACATCCAGAATCACCCTGGGAGAAAAATCCATTCCAGCACAGCTGGGATTTTATTTTTCCTCATTTTCCGTTTGTTTGCTCTTTAAGGGTTTGTCTTTGGGGGGAATTTTATTTCCAGGATTAGCTCTGGAGGAGGAATTATCGGGGTGAATTTGCCTGGAGGGCAGATAAGGATTCAGTAATTAAGGTTTGCTCTCCCCATCCTCGCTGAACTTCCCCGAAGTTTGGCCGCTGCAACAACGTGGTGTGGAGAAAAAAAAACCCTGGGCCTGGCTGTTGTGGTAAATGATGATTGCGTTTTGTTTCCGAGGGCTGAGTTACAGGAAACGCTCCCGATGAATCCCAGTGCCCCTGGGCAGGACACAGCTGCTGGGGTTTCACGGGTTTCAGCTGCACCTGCCTGTGCCCGAACCATCCCGGTGCCTGCGCTCCAGCTCCTCTCAGCAGGTGTGCTCAGCTCTGCGATAACTTCTGTGGCAGCCCGAGCACAAATAATCCTCAATTGTGCCTGCAAATCGCTCCCCGAGCCCGGCCCAGCAGGCAGGATTAAGCCCCGGGTCGCTTTTGTTACCTGCCCTGATTTGAGGAGTGGCTCTGCTGGAATGTGATTCTTCTTTTCCACTTGAAAGACAAGAGCTTGAAAGGTCACCTGAGAAAACAAAATAGTCCCTGTGCTCTGAGAGTGCCCAGCTGAGGGACAGACAGAGCTGGGTGTCCTTTGGGAGCTGGGGACAGAGGGACAGAGCCTGGCACACCCAGACCCCTCCTGGAGCACCCCCTGAGCTGATCCTGCAGGTCTGGCAGCTGGGATAATCTTCTTTTTTGTTAAATAATAGCACAGGCTTTGTAGAAATGAAACTGTTTTATCAATCTAGCTCTAAACTATTAATGAAACTTCGCTGGTGTCAGGATTGTTTTGTTTTTCCCAGATTTCCCCTTACCCAAAGCATGGCTGGGTGGGAAGTAATTTTCTTCCTAAAGCTGTCCTGACCTGTGAATAAAGCAGGTTCCCAGGGCTCAGAACTCCCAGGCTTTGTTTTGGGTGAAAACCTGTGTGTGTGCTGGCACTGGGGGTCTGTTAATCTGTAAAATGGAGAGTGAACTCGCCCAGCTGGGGCTGGGCAGGCTGAGGTGCTGTTTGCTCTGAGCAGTGGGGGTGAAGCACACAGACGTGAGACTATTCCAGCCGCAGCTTTGATATCTCAGCTGTGTCCCAGCTCCCTCATTTCAGTTGGTTTCGCTGCTGTTTCTATTTCCATCAGTGGCCACTGGCTGTTTTGCTGCTTTTCTCCCTTCTTTCCACACCCAAACTCTGAATTTGCCATTCCCCAAAGCTGCCATTTCCTCAGCTTGTCAGTCATTTTTCTGCTTGTGATTCAAGCTGTGTATCTGTCTGCATCCCTGTCTCCTCACAGTTCTCATTACAGACTGAAGAGCCTGTTCCTGGCGTTTCTCTGCACTTTCACTGCTGAATTGGGTCCCACATTCCTTAATGAGTAGCTTTAATGAAGTCAACAATTAACCTTGAACTGGTCACTCAACCAGTTTGTGATTATTGAGCAGTTACTGAGAATTTTCACACTTCTTCGTTAAAGCCATCCTGTATTTTTTGATTTCTCGTGGATCTTTAAAGGTCCTGTAAAATGGAATAATTTTATTTTTCCTTTCCTCTGCCAGGTTCTCATGCTGAGCAGCAGTAACCAGAATAGCATTTTTAATACAAATTCAAAGTCCTTCATCTATTATTATGTGTTTTATTGCAGTCTGGGTGATTTAGGTTGTGGTAACTCACACTGGAAGTCATGACTTGGACAAGCTGGAAGGTTTAAAAATGCCCATGAGCTCTTTTAGATGGAAGTGGATTCATTCCCATGGCACAGGCTCTTGGCAGACAGAGGTGCCTGCTTCAAGTTTGGCACCAAAATGTCTGATTTTCAACCAGAGGTTGAGTTCATTTTGATTTTACAGCTGGGTATGTTTTAAATTATGTTTTTCACTTCTAACAAAAGTCAGAATTCAGGGTTCATTGAACCAGGGGAAAAAAGCTTCCTCACTCTGTTGCTGCTTCCTGAATTGTAACTTTCCTTGCCTTTTCTCATTCATCATTTTAAGAACTGAGAACATACAAAAATACTTGGAACTTGTTTGGATTTGTCTGTTTCTGCACGATTTTTTCTTCCAGTGGGAAATGGAAATCAACTTTGCTGTCCCCAGGGTATCAGCTGGCACAAAGTTCAGGTGCTTGTGGTGAATCCACCAGACTTTTTGAACAACACAAGTCTGTTGGGAAGGGCTGTCACACGCAGATTGAGTAATGTTTGTTTTCCTTTTTATTTTTTACATCGTTTTTTTCAAGTTTTCTGTCTTTATAGAGAGTTGAAGTCAGAAATTTGAGTGTTTGAGATTCAGTCTAAATTTGATCTTTAAAATTTTCTGTCACTCACCAAATTACTTCCCTTCCTTGGCTTTGTTTCATGGGCAGAGCTGAAGTGTTTGCTGTTGGTGCCCCTCTTGGGGGGATGTTGAAATGATTAATTAATCTTTGAAAAGTGTTTTGAGAGATGAAAAGAAAAATTTCATGCAAATATGAAGTATTTGCTTCTTTCTAATCATGCAAGTCCCTGGTTTTTGCTCATATTCTGCATCCTGGTCCTTTATCAGGATGCCAGGAGAGAGGAATGTCCTTTTCCACATTTCCAGGTGCTGTTCTCCTCCTGCCCTGTGCAGTGCATTGCAAAGCCATTTCCCTGCCACTTTCAGCTTCCAGGCTCCAGGAAAATGGAAGTTTTTTGGAAAAATGTGGAATTTTTTTCTCAGTAAACATATTTGTGGATAAAATAGCTCAGCAAACTGATAAGAAACTGGAGCCCATTCCCCTTATCTCCCACTGGAGCAGATGTGTTTGTGCACATCTGCTGATCCTGGGGTTATGTTGGGTTGGATTCAAGGACCCAAGGTGATGTTTTTGTGAAGTTTCCTCCTCCACACGCCCTGATTGCTTCCCTCCCTGTGTGCTGAGGAGAAACCTGCTGGCATTTCCTAGGAGTTGCTGGGTTTGGGTTATTTTGTTCGTGCTGGAGGAGGCTGAGCTGCACAGAGGTACTGCTGTGCCCTGGGGGATTCCTCCAGGATAAATTCCTCCCTCCTGCCTGCCCTGCTGCTGCTGGGGGAGGTTTTAGGCTGTGCAATTTCATCCCACTCCTAAAAAGATGATCTGAAGCTGCTGCAGATCCTGGCACCTCTATTTTCCCCAGATATCAGGATAGTGAAGTTATTTTCCTTACACTTGGTCTTGAACCTCATCAGGTTGTCCCAGAGCCACCTCCCCAGCTTGTCCAGGTCCTGTCACTGCCATTGGTGTCACTGCCAAGCTTGTCCTCATGTCCCTGTCACCCTCAAAAATGCTGAACAGCACCAGCCCCATCAGCTCACCCAACTCTGATTTTCATTTTGCTTTATTTTCACTCTTATGCATTACTTTGAAGAGAAGAAATCCAAATGAAGGATGATTTTGGTACCTGCTGCTGTTTATTGTTAAAGGTGTTTGAGGTGAACACCACTGCTTTGTTTGCATTTATTGATGGCTGCTTTCCCATGGTCTGTTTGGTTTGTGTTTGTAAATATTCCTTTGGCACACGACATCATTTTCACTCAAAGTGGTTAACCCTAAGCTGACCCATTTTCTAACCCCTCCTGGTGGTGGGGCACCTTTGGAAATACAATTGATTTATTTTTTTGAGCTGCACAGCTCAATTGAAACACTGTTCTGTGCAATGAGATACTGGAAATTGAAAAACTTGTGAGATCCTAAAGGAGAAGGGCTGGGATAGTCACTGCTGCCTCCTGCCCTTTTCCTCCTCAGGATATTCCAGTGGTGATTTCACATTTAAACCCCTCCTCTGGAGTGATTACCTTGCCCTCACAACAAGAAAGGGAAATATCTGTGAGGAAATTCCATCATTTTAAGCTTTCTAGTGGCAGGGAGGTGGTCGACATTATTGACAAAAATGTCAAACCACTTTGATCTCTTTAAAATTCATGTTTGGTTTTGGGTTTTTTTCACTTTGGTAAATGCAGTTTTGCTTTCAATACCTGCTTTAGTACAGCATATGGGTTTTTTATTGTTCTTAGGAATTCAGCTCCTTTGATATTAAGCCTCCAAATGGGAATTTAATATTTCAGCTGTGACTCATTGTGCATTGACTTTTTGGTCTTTGCAATAGACTTCAAGATTTTCCTTGTTTGCAATTTAGCCTTGAAAATCTCATCAGTCTGTTTCAGCAGCTTCCTCTTCCTCGCTCTTTCATCCACAAATAAAGAGGAATTCACATTGTTGCTCCTTTGAGATTGCTGTCAGGGGCTGTTTTGGAGGAAATCTCCCCAAATTATAGAATATTTTCTTGCTTTTGGGTTGGCTGCTCAATTCTGGCTTTCTCTGGCACTCTGACAGATTAAACTGTTGTATTTCCCCCCTTTACCATTTTAATCTTTTTCGCTGCCTGCGTTTGTAGATGCTGATTTAAGAGCACAACATCTCCAGGCTCTCCTGGCGAGTTGCAGCAGCTGTAACTCCTGCTGAACATCCCTCACTACCCAGCAATTACCTTGGAGCTGCTGGCCAATGTTCCAGCCTGGCAGTTTTCATTCTTGAGCTCCTTGTTTAGTCTGACTGGGGAGATTTTTATTGCACCAAGTATTAAAAGGCTTTGCTGGAGTGGAGAGAGGCAGCAGCAGTCATTAGAGCCACTCACTAAATTATTTATTTGGCTAAAAAGTGAAATCTGATCTTGCATGCCTGACCTGCCAGGAGGTAAAAGCATTGTTTTGTTTTGGTTTGCTTTTTTTTTTTTTTTCTTTTTTTACTCTGTGAACAAGAAAGAAAAGTTTAAATGATATTCTTGAAGTTATTCATTTACACAGAGGAGGAAGTTAGTTACTAGAGCTGGCAGAAGAGTTGTGATGCATTGTGATTCTAACAGAGAGGAGTTTGAGGAACCCTGAAAATCCCCAGACACTTGGATGTAATGCACTGATCTGCATCACAAATTCCGTGACAATTAAAGTTATTTGAGTACTTTGATTAAAAAATCAGTAATTCTTCAGGCAGCAGCATGGCAACATTCATCCTTCTGCTTTCCCCCATCGCTGTTTTCATGTCAGCTCCAGTACTGAAATCCACAGTTGTTCCCTTTTCCCTCCCAAATGCTCCAAAGGCACATTACTCCTCGGAAATTGCAGCTTATGGCATTTTCTAATTGCTTTCAAAGCCAGTGAGTTATGGCAGCATATTAAACAACTGGCACTTAAAAGCTGGTGATCTCTTACATAAAAATATTAGGCTGAATATTTCCCTGTGTAGGATTTTCAGCACATCCCCCTTTTTTTTTTTTATATGGCTGGTTTTAGACCCTGTGGCAAACAAATTCTAATAGAGGTGATGGAAACCCCTTTAAAAAAGGAATCCCAGCCTTGGATGTGCTGTGGGTGACACTGAGCCCTGATTAAAACTGCAATAAACTCTGCATCTGTGTTATTTCCTAAAGGAAATTCAGGAGGTGACGCTGCCTACAACTCTGCTTTTGGGTTAGGTTTTGATCTCCTTCCATCTCCCCACGTGTCTCCCACGTTTCCAGAAGGAGTATTTGGGATTTTGCCTCTGGATGGAGCATTTGGGGTTTTTAAGTGTGGCTCTTTGAAGGAATTTGCTGCCAGGGACAAGACAGGCAGAAGGTGCAGGAGGGCGGATCGCTCCCAGCATGATCCCTGCCAGCCCCAGCTGTCCCTTCCCTGTCCCTGCTGCCTTCTGCCACCTGCCCTGCCTGTGCCACAGCTGCTCTGGGACAAAGCTCTGGTAAGGTGAGCATTTCTCATCACCTTTTCTTCCCCTCTCACCCCTCTCCTTTCCCTGCTTTTCACCCTGGCTTTGTAGAGGTGTTCGCAGCCCCCCCTTCTCACTGAGAAAAACTTCCTGGGCTTTGCAGGGTGGATGGAAAGGGGTTGCTGGTGCAAAATGATAAAGCCAGGATGAGATCTTGAGCTCTGGAGAGCTCTGTCTCAGCAGGTTTCAGCCAGGACAGCGAGTGGGGAGTCAGCAGGCACAGCCCAGGGTTGTGTTGTTGACACTGCATCTCTGTCTCTCCTCCCTGAGCTGGATTTTCCCCTCTCTGGGACACTTCTGCAGGTTCTGTCAATATTTCTTCTGCTAACAGGAACTGCTGAAGCGTTCCTGCCAGTAAAATCCTGAGTATACACAAGGAAGTTGGGATCATTGTACTCTGTGGGCTCTGAAAAGGGCTTTGTCTTCACTCTTGTTCTTTACCCTTCTTTTGTTTTCTCTTAAATCAATAGATCACAGATCCCTCCCTGCCTTGCCCTGTGCCTCTCTCATCCTCTGAGCTGCCACTTTTCAGCCCTGCTACACCTGGATTGTAAATAGCAGTCAGTGGGAATCACCCCGAGCTGCAGGAGCAGTCCCTGCCTTAATTCAATGTTACCACATCTCTATGGATGTTCCAGTTTAACCCTTGCAGTACAGAATTCTTTTTGCCTTTTCCCTCAGAATTGTGGAGATCAGCAGCACATTGCTAGGAGCAGCTCCTGCCTTGGTGGTTTAGTTGGGGTTAAAAGCCTTTTCAGCCAGGGTTTTGGGTAGGACAAAGATAAAGGTGGGCTTGGAGTTCCTCCTTGCAGAGCTTCTGAAGGAGATGTCACAAGGCTGCCCTTTAACTCCTGGCTGTTTGCTTTTCCCTGGGCGTGGAGGTGGGGAAGCTGATCCAGGAATTTGGGTATTTTTGCTCTGCAGATAAAAATTCAGCAGGGGAATCAGACAAAATATTATATTTGGGGCAAAAATTAATGCCTTGGGGCATTTTGTCAGCATGTAAGGTCCTGGTTATGCTTACAGACAGAACAAAAAGTTCTGTATCCTGCAAGAATTAAATAAAGACCAAGAGTCTTCCAGCCTCCACCTTAATGCAGGTTTTTGGGTGTTTCTGCCCATAGGATTCTTGATGCAAAAGCCTTAAATAATGTATGGCTGCTTCTCAGATGCTGCTTTGAAAATAAAAGCATTTGGGGTGGGGTAAAGAGGGATCCTTAAGCTCCAGCCTCAGTTTTCAAAGGATGAGCAAAGTTTGAAAATAGAGGCATTTGGGGTGGGGCAGAAAGGGATCCTGAAGGCTCCAATCTCAGTTTTCAAAGGATGTGCAAAGTTTGATTTGTACCTTGGTGCATTACTGACATTCAAATGTAGCAGTGGTACCTGCCTGGGGAAAGGCAAGAACTGGCTTTATTACTTATCAGTGATGCTGGGCTGTGCTGGAAGCCCTCATTCTTTAAAAGCTGTTCCCAGCTGGCACTTTGAGGCCCTGGGAAGGTGATGTGGAGCCTGTTCTGATCACTGCTGTATTTCATGGAATACAACATGGAATTTAATCCCAATTCTGTGTACAATCCCATTTCTCTCCTTCTGTCTGATCCACCACCCCCCAGCTGTAACACACAGTGCAGTGACTCTGCTGGAACATTCTTTCCCCTCAGGTGAACAATCAGAATAATGTTCTACATAAACCTGTTGGAGAACCTGAAGGTTTACATCAGCAGCCGCCCTCCGCTCGTGGTCTTTATGATCAGCGTGAGCGCCATGGCCATCGCCTTCCTCACTCTGGGCTACTTCTTCAAGATCAAGGAGATCAAATCCCCAGAAATGACAGAGGTACGTGCAAAAATTATAGTCTTTTGGAAAACACACCCAAAGTTAGGTTTTTTCCCCTCCTAGAGAGCAGAGTTGTATGAGGGATTGTCTCCATGTTATTTTCAGAAGGGCTGTTGGGGTGGTCGTTTGTTAATTGTTTTATATCAAGGATGAGGCCAAATCATCTGTCGTGGATCTTCCCTGCTGTGGCTAGGAAACTTTCAGTTTGTTATTTAGGTGTTATTCAGTTTGTTTATTTAGCTGGTTTGGGGAACTTCTTCCCTCAGCACTGTCCTGTAAGGAGGGAAACCTGAGCTAAAACTGCTCACCCTGGAGTGTGGTGAGGGGCTGGGAACACAAACCCTGTGAGGAACCACTGAGGGAGCTGGGGGTGCTCAGCCTGGAGAAAAGGAGACTCAGGGGTGACATTATCACTTTACAGCTCCTGAAAGGTGCCTGTGCTCAGCTGGGGCTGGGCTCTTTCTCCAGCAGCACTGACAGAACCAGGGTACACAGCCTCAAGCTGTGCCAAGGGAAACAGAGGTTGGATATCAGGAAAAAGTTTTTACAGAAAGGGTGATAAAGTTCTGTAATGGTCTGCCCGGGGAGGTGGTGGAGTCCCTATCCCTGGGTGTGTTTAACAAAGCCTGGATGTGGCACTGGGTGCCAGGGTTGAGTTGGGGTGCTGGGGCTGGGGTGGACTCGATGATCTTCAAGGTCTCCTCCAACCTGGTCATTCTGTGATTCTGTGAACAGACCAAGTTTCCTTTCCAGCTCAGGAGAGGGAGCTGGGACTGAACCAATCTGACTTCTGCAAACAGCTTTGCTGCTGTTGAGCCAGCCGTGCTGGTGTTTGTGCTGCTCTCTGAGCCGTGTGATTTTTGTTCAATGGCCTGGAACCGGGCGAGGTGGGAGCTCCCTCACGGGTTTAAAATCTCCCCTTTTGCT
>NW_005054387.1:1813115-1817308 GCF_000277835.1 Geospiza fortis
CTTTGAAGCACCTCCTGAATGACACCACAACTCCAGAGAGCACCGTGACCAGCGGGCAGGCCAGGTCTTCCACGCAGTCCCCACAGACCCTCGAGGACTCTGGTCCCATCAACATCTCTGTCACCATCACGCTGACCCTGGACCCTCTGAGACCTTTTGGGGGATACTCTCGCAATGTCACACACCTCAGCTCCACCATTTTTGGGCACCAGATTGGACTTTCAGGTAGGCAAGGCTGGACCTTCAACAATTCAGGTTGCAGTTGGCTTTCAGAGGTTTTTTCCTAACCTTTCATGGGGGAATTGGCTTCAAACTGAAACTAAAGAGGTTTAGATTAAATATTAGGAAGAAATTCCTTATTGTGAGGGTGATGAGTACTCAGAAATGTGGCTGCCCCATCTCTGGAAGTGTCCAAGGCCAGGTTGGACAGGGCTTGGAGCAACCTGGGCTGGTGGAAGGTGTCCCTGCCCATGGCAGGGGCTATAACAAGATAGTTTTTAGGGTCCCCTCCAACCCAAACCATTCTATGATTCCAAATAATGATATTATTTTAATCGCTGTATAATCAAATAAAAATTTACCATCTTATTATGGGTGAGATAACTCTTATACACAGAACACAGATGTGTTCCCAGATTTATTCTGGGTTTATTCCTGTATGGAGCTCTTGTTTGTTAGAGGAACTTGTCCCTGCATTCAGAATGGAAAAGAACCTGCAGGCGTGCCAAGATCAGGCTTGGCAGTTTGAAATGATTAAACCTAATGACAATGGAAGGTCATTTTTAAGCCAGCAAAATTCTGAACAGTGAGTCTCTTCAGTTTTGTCTTGATCCATCAGGTCCTCAACTGACATTTCAAATGTGGCATAGATGCAGTAGAGAGTATTATGTTGCCTAAAAAATTCTAGTTTATCTAAAATGCATAAGTGAATCAGCTTTAATATCACAAACAGCACCAGATAAGATGATTATGGCTTCTGTGGTGTGCAGAGACCAATCTGCTCTCTGGCTGCCTGTCAGGAAGTTTTGACAGGAGTTCATAGAGAATTAATAGGAATTGATAATAGAACATCACTGTATTTTAGCTTTCAGCCAGAATTGCATTTTATAATAATGTTGAAGGTCTTGAACCTGTGGAGAGACATTGCCAATAGCTGCAAATGTGCATTACGGGGGTTTCTGTTGTTATTTTGTTGCTGCTTTGAGAGCTACCAAATGCAAGTTCCATTTGCAGCAGCCTGGATTTGTTTTCAGCCTGAATTTCTCCACGTGGAGTTATCATACAGGACTTAATGTGGAGTTCAGTATCTGCTGCCACCTTTTTCTCTACACAAAATATCTCCAGTTTGAAAAGTGAACATCAGAAAAACAGATGTGGAACACAGTTCTTAGGAGGAGAAAGGCTTTTCTAATAAAGGTCTGTGAACATGCATGGATTCACTTAGAAGGAGTTTTTAATTTCTGAAAGCAGCCTGATGACCCCAGTTCTGAGGTGGGAGAGATTAGAAAGAGCAGCAGCTGGGGGATTTTGTGGTTTGTTTTGGGTTTAACTTTTCTCTTTGCTCTCTTTGTTGCCTGCAAAGATCCGGGCTGACTCCAAAGGGTGATGCTTCCTGCCTTAATCATCTGTGTGTTCTCCTTCTCCCAGTGATTGTTGCTCAGATACTTTTGTGATCCAAATCCCAGCTTTCCTTGTCTTTTTCTCAAAGGCAGAGAATCCCACGAGGAGATAAACATCACCTTCACCCTGCCAGCAGCCTGGAACTCTGACGAGTGTGTCCTGCATGGCCACTGCGAGCAGGTCGTGTTCAGCACCTGCATGACTGTGACAGCAGCCAGCAACGTGTTCCCAGTCACAGTGTGAGTGCAGCTCTCCCCCAGGGGCTGCTTCCTGCCTCACTCATCCCTCTGAGCTCTTAGCTCCTCCTGAAAATTCCTCTTGAGCATGGAAATTACATCCTTGCACTCCTTCCCCCATGGTGAAACGTTTATCACAAAATCCTCTGCTTTGTGATTTTTTGGCCCGTGCCTCCCTTTTAAACTTCACTGGGAGCAAGAGAATCTGTGGAAATTTAAGGGATTTACCCCATAATTGAGTTTCAGAGATGAGATTTGACACTGAGGTTCTCACCCTCCTCCCTGCTGAGAGATCAGCACAAGGCAGAGGCTGCTTTGCCTTCACCAAAATATCTTCCCTTTGTCTTCTCTGGATTCCCTGACACTGTTCCATCCAACCTGGAGAGGCCCAGGCTGTGGGAAGCCTTAGGAAAACCAGTGTTTTTCCAATTAAGCTGTGGCATGTTGGCTTACTGCAACAACATGCAGTTAAATTCTGATTTTAGCATAGCAATCATGTGGCTTTTGGGGGTTTTTAACCTAAACTTTGGGGTTTTGTTTTTACTTTGGAAGGCCCAAACTAAAACTATGTTTTGAGAAGCAAAGTTGTCCTGGTTGAACATGGAAAACACATTTCAGGGTGCTGATTATTTCTGTTTTCTTGCAGTCAGCCACCACATTGTGTTCCTGAAACCTACAGCAATGCCACTCTGTGGTACAAGATCTTCACCACGGCCAGGGACTCGAACACAAAATATGCCCAGGATTACAACCCCTTCTGGTGTTACAAGGGAGCAATTGGCAAAGTCTACCATGCTTTAAATCCCAAACTAACTGTCATAGTTCCAGATGTAAGTGCTGGGCTGTTCCTCTGGTGTTTTCAGTAAATGCTTAGCTCTGGTTTCATTGAATATGGTTCCTAAAATTGTCATTTTCGCTGCTGGTTTATTGTGTGGTTTCATTGGATATGGTTCCTAAAATTGTCATTTTTGCTGCTGGTTTATTGTGTGGTGTGAGGGCTGAGAATGCTTCACCCTAATGGGTTTGATGATCTTCATCCACGTGCCTCAGAGCTCTTAAAAAACACCATTTATAATTTGAAATAATTTCACAAAAGCATCTGCCAATATTTGGAAAAATGTCCCTAACACACATCTTTATCACAAAAACATTTTGTGCCACAATTAGGAATCACTTCCATTGCTGTGTAAAGGGGAGAAAGTTGATTAATGAAGTAATTTCTGGGTTGGTTTGGTAATTATTACTTTAATGTCCAATGCTAAGTCAGTAAATGGTTTTAATTTGCTTTTCTATGCAGGATGATCGCTCTCTAATAAACCTGCACCTCATGCACACCAGTTACTTCCTCTTTGTGATGGTGATCACAATGTTCTGCTATGCAGTCATTAAAGGCAGACCAAGCAAACTGAGGCAAAGCAACACAGAATTCTGCTCTGAAAAGGTGAGTGTGTGCTAACAGAATCCTGACTGATAAGGAAACAGAGAAAAGCTCCTGTTGGGCAGAGGACAGACTGGTTTTTCTTGTCTCCGGAGATGGGGATTTAATTGCCTTTCATTGTGGACAGTGCAGGTAGGGGTTATAAAATCCACACAAGTGCTTTGGAGATCCTCAAAATGAGATTTCTGTCCTGAAGAAATGGATTATTGCAGCTCAGGAAGTGCTGGGCTGTGGCTCTTCTGCCATAATTGTGGTGTTGCTTGAACTGTTTTGTGTGAAGCAATGAATAGGTGGCATTAAATCTTCATTTATTCATTATCTTTTACCACAACAGACTGAAAACCTTGAGTAAAACATGATACATAATTCTAAGGGTTGTTCATCAGAATTAAGTTAAAAGCAAAGCTGTTGAAAGAGTCATTGGTTGTTAATCAGAATTAAGTTAAAAATGTAACAAAGCTGTTGAAAGAGTCATTGTTCAGTATTACCTTGGGGACTTGCAGTTTGCCTGAAGGATTAAATATTAATATTTTTAATTGAGAAGTAGGAAGCCAGTGTTGATACCTTTTGGTCTTAATGCTATTTTGTAGTTTGAGCTGGTTTGGGGTATTTTTTGTGGTGGGTTTTTTTGGGTTTTTTTGGTTTTGAGTGGTTTGGGACTTTTATTGTATTGATTTTTGCAGAGTACAAAATGCCTTCAGACTCCCTTTGATTTCCTTTCCAAGTCAGACTTTCCAAGCTTTCTTTGAAAAGTCAAGGACAGCTCTGCCAGCTCACAGAGATAAATCATATCACTGTTACAGGATTAAGAATTTGCCTTTAATTAAATATTTTTTCTTCCTTTGTTTTTCTTCCAGGTTGCTTTGTCAGAAGCATAAAAAAACCCCCCTCTCCTCCTG
>NW_005054387.1:1817374-1824698 GCF_000277835.1 Geospiza fortis
TGTTGGTTTATTCCAACCAAAGACATTTCAAAGTGCCTGTAATTGATTTGTACATATTTATAAAAGCAGAATATCCAGAGTAATTCTGAGCAGATGTGCTTGTCCCCTGGCCCTGCCCTGGGACAGCCCCATGTTGGTGTAGATAACTCCAGTGAAAAGGCTCCACAGAGGCAGAGATTTTTGTCTAGCTGCACCTGGGCAGGTGAAGATGCCTTTGCAAGTGTCTCAAACCAACCAAGAGATGTTTGGTTTTTTGCCCAATCTGTACAGTGTGTTTGAACCAAGTATGCACCTTTGATATAATCCTGCATTTCCAAAGCCACCAATCTACAACATGAATTCAATGTGTGTTTGTGTGGCCTAATACTTTATTCCATTTGCTCCTTGCTTGCAAGAAAAGATATCAACGTTTTAGATTTTTTTTTCTCTTTTGGAAGGAAAAAAAATACATATTCACATTTTAATAGTGCTGTATTTAGGGCAAACTTGTGCTTTTATTCATAGTAAAAAAGTTAAGAAGTGAAGTCCCATTTTAAACTGTTACTTACTGAAAAGAACTGTTTGATTATTTTGTTTTGTTTTGGTTTGTTTTTTTTTGGTTTGTTTTTTTGGTATTTCATTTGGCTTGCTGAATGCCAGAGAACCAGTCAGCACAGAGACTATCTGGAAAACTTTTCCACTTGGCCTCCCATCCCCAGCCCTCCAGCCAGGATTGTGTGTCTCTGCTGCAGAGCAGCTGTCTGTAAGCTTTCTTTTTTTTTCTTTTTCTTTCTTTTCTTTCTAGAAAGTGAAACTTAATAAAAAGATGTATTGTGTTAGCAGCCTGCTGGGGCTCTGCACAGCCTTGGGCAAGTGCAAAGAGTGAAAGGAAAAGAGATCCCAGAGTCTGTTCCAGAGCTTCACTCTGGGACTGTGCCTGCAGCCCTGAGGGGCAGCTGCCACTGGCACTGCTGAGCTCTGGCCCATTCAGTTCATTAAATTGCCATTTTGTGCTGTCCACTCAGGGGACAATGGCCACAAAAGTGGGGCTCTTGTGAGGAAGGTCAAAGAAACCACCCAGTGAAACCCCTTCTGTTCTCTGTGTCCATTCTTCAGACAGAGATTTGATTCTGTGCATTTCTCCCTTCTCCATTCTGCCTTTTCCTGGTTTTTCTTCCTGGTTCCTTGAGCAGCCTCCTGAATTTCAGGGGTCAGGCTCTTCCTGCAGACATTTCCACCCCTGCTTTTAAATCTCACTGGTTGCCTTAATTAACTTTTTACTTTTCTCCCAGCTTTCATTCATTCCTTCATTCATTCCTTCATTCCTTCCCACAGGCTTTTTTTCCCTCCTCCTTTTGCTCCAAACTCCACAGAAGAAAAAAAGCCAAGTGAGAATCTCATAGTCTCAGTGATGCTGGCAGAAAATTCCCAGTTTATTCCCTCCAGACACCACTCCTGGTCTGTGTGTGTTGGGACTTCAGTAAGTTCACGAGAGTTAAGGGTGTTTGAGCAGTCACAGTTTTGTTTCCTCCCACAGTTTCAGTTCCCTCAGTGGGATTACCTGACATGTTTTCCTCCAGGGAATGTTAAGGCAAAGCTTTAGAGATGGCCTGGTTTGAAGTTTAGGGATAAAAAGAAGCTCCCAGTTTTCTCCTGATGCTGCTGTGGGCTGCTGCTGCTTCCCTGGGATGAGGCAGGGGAGTGAGACAGGCCAAGAGCTTCTCCTGAGCTGTTCCTAAATCCCACAAATTAATCCTCACTCCAAGAGCTGCCTCTGAGGGTGGCTGGATCTGGGGCCCAAAGGCAGGAATAGATGGATTAGGAGAGAGGAATCCTGGAAATACCCAAAACCACCCAAAATCCTCTGATTTCTCCAGGAAAGCAAAGCCAATCCTTTCTCCTTCAAAAAATTCCAGCTCCAAACATCCCAGCTGGAATTTGGGCTCTTGGGGGAACCATTTGGGAATGAAAGGAACCTCCTTGGCAACTTCTCCCCCACTTTCTGCACCCCCAGGAATATTAAAGATTGTCACCCACAGATGCAAAAGGGAAAACGTTGGAGAGTTTTGGATTTTTGGCCTTAGTTCATCCTTTTGCCCCCTGTATTGCAGCAGGGAGGTGCAGGGTGTCCCAGCAGGCCAAGGGCTGGAATGCTGAGGAATATTGGATTGTTCCCAGGCGATGTACAAAGTTAAATGCAGCCAAACAGAAGAGTTAAAACTTTAATATTAAAGTTCAGATCATATTGATCTTTCCTTTTTTTGTTTTCTTTTTTCTTTTTAACTATGACTTGAATCAGTTTTGATTCTATTTGTACGTGTTTTCTTGTTCTTAGAAAGCTGCCATTTTCTTTTTTTGGTTTTTTTTTTTTGCATTTTCTTTGGCATTACATAGAAAATCTGAGCCTTGGTTTCAACCCTCTGCAGGTGATTGTAGGGTTCGAGATGGCTGTTTTTTGTTTTTTGTTTTGTTTTGTTCTTACATTTCACTTGTCTTGTTGCATGATGGTTAATAGCTGATTTGGAAATGACATTTCTCTCCTGGATTAATTTTTGTGTTTGTAAGATGTGCATATTGCTTTGCAGAATAAAAACTATGAAGTTTATCCTTGCTGTCTTTATTTCTGGTCTCTGCAGAGCTTTCATAAGTCAACCAAAATTACGTGGAGCACAGGAGGAAATCAGGGAAAAACCTGCAGCAAAATGAAATTGAATTTGGGTTGTAAATTCTCTTTTTCCCCCAGCAGTCATCAAAACCTTGCTGCTGGTGATGAATTGCCTGGCAGGGAGAAAATCAATCTGAAGGTAGCAGCCCCTGTTTCTCTTTAACTCCTGGGACTTGTTTGTCTGCTGTCACCAAAATTTGGATTCCTGAGCCTTCCCTGTCCTGGGAGATCCTCAGGAGCTGCACACACACAAAGGATCCATTGTGGGTCCTTTCTCTCAGCTTTTGCCAAATTTCTGGGTGCAGTCTGAGGCCTGACCTTGAGGTGTCTGTGAGCCCTGGCTGGGAGCAGCTCAGTGACCAAAAGAAGGGTTTGGATCTCCTGCAGCCTGTGGCTGAGCTGCCCCTGCCCTCAGAGCCCTGCAGGGGCTCTGCACAGCCCCTGTCCCCTGCTCTGCCTTTTCCTGGGCTGCTGGGACACCTTGGTTTGTGTTTCTGCTTTTTAAAGGTTTTTACAGCTCTGCTGTGACTTTTACTGAGAGCTAAAAACTGAATCACCCCAGCTGCTCCAGCTCTGTCCTGCCCTGCAAGGCTTCCTGGCAGAACCAATATTCTCTTTTATTTACCTCCTGCAGATGTTTCTTTACAGAACTGTTGGGATCTAAGCATAGATTTCCCTGGGCTGCCTTATTTTTAGCTCCTTGTAACAGAATTTGGGCACCTCCATGGAATAAATAGCTATAAGATCCAACCTGTAGTGACAGAAAGAGTAAGGCAAGGCAGAGAGCAGCTTTTTAAAATGTTTGTGTATAGAAAAATGTCACATTTCCGTGTCATTTGTCTATTGAAAGGATCCCTGCTGGTAATATTCCAGCAAGAAGGGGTTTTATAGTGAGGAAGGTGGTAAAATATTCCCTGTGGTCATGGGATAATCACACCAGGGATTTGTTTTGTCAGTGGGGAAAGGACGAGAGCCCAGAAGCAGCTCAGGTGAGGTGAGGGCTGAAAAACAGGGGTGTCCTTGGATTCTGTATGAACAAAATTGTCACCTAGAAGGCACATATGGCTTAAAAAGGTGATTTTTTGGGGGTAAGGGCTCACTGTGGGGCTCAGAGCAATGGATGGACCCCTAAATTTGAGCCTTGCCCTCCTGAAAGCCTGGTTAGCTCAGGAAATGGAGGAAAACAGCTTTAAAATGCACATTTCCGAAAGGAAACCCTCCGTGAGATCCCAGGCAATGCAGGTGACCTGAAAGTGCCTGGAAATGAGGAGAAACCAAACGTGGATCTGGGTCAGGGGAAGAAGCCTGGAATTCCTGCAGGGAAAGGATTGGGATGAGGTAAACTGAGGCAAAATGAGGAATGTCAGTGGGGAAGGGGGAGCTGTGCCCTGAGGGGACTTGGGGGGCTGGAGGGGATCCCTGGGGATGGAGGGGAAAATCCAGAGGGGCTGGAGGGGAATCCCAGGGCAGGAATTGGGGACAGAAGGGCTGGATCCCGTGGGACTGAGGGTATGGAGGGGGAATCCTGGGGTGGGGATTCCTGAGAATGGAGGGGATGGAGGGGGATCTCGGAGCGGGGATTCCTGAGGGATTCGTGAGGGGAATCCCTGAGAATGGAGGGGCTGGAGGGAGATCTCGGAGCGGGGATTCCTGAGGGGAATCCCTGAGAATGGAGGGGGTGGAGGGAGGGGGATCTCGGAGCGGGGATTCCTGAGGGAGATCCCTGAGGATGCAGGGGCTGGAAGGAGATTCTGGAGCGGGGAATCCTGAGGGGAATCCCTGAGGGGGATCCTGGAGGACAAAGCATTCGGAGGGGGTCCGTAATCGGGTGTCCCTGTGAGGGTTTTCCGGTGTCCCCTCCCCGGTGTCCCCTCCCCGGTGTCCCCGCCGGACACCGCTGGGTGGCGGCACCAGCCCGTCCTTTCCCGAGCGGTTCCTTCCGGAGGGGATGGAAAATGGAAAATGCCGGACCCGCCGCGTTTTCCCACCCCGGTTTTCCCCAGGGGTCTCTCGCTCCGGCTGGTGTCTGGGTTTGGCAGAGCCCGGGATTTGTGCACTGATGGCAGGCGTGGGAGTGAAAATTGGGATTTTTCCCGGACATGTCCCAGGGGGAGAGGCCCTCCCGGCTCAGCCGCGGGTTCGGGAGTGCGGCCGTGCTGCTCCTCCCGCACCCCTGCTCCCCACCGTGCCCCCCACAGCCTCCAGGCACAGCAGGAGAGCAAAACACCTCCCTGACAAAACTCCTTGTCCTTTCATCCCCACCTGTATTCCAAATAAACAACAAACCCAGCCCTGGCATTCCGGGGTAGGCCCCGAGCAGCATCCCAGGTCATGGATGAACCCTTAATTATAAATATTCCACACCTGCAGCTGCCTGGGGGAAGTCTGGGAGTGAGGTTGTTTTCCCCAGGTTTTGCTTCCAGGCAAGGAAAGGGAAGAGCAGGAAACTCGTAAGGAATACACTGGGTTTGTGGATCCCTCCTTTGGAAGGCCAGCCTGGTGAGTACAAAGGTCAAAGCAATCAGACAAAACTTTTCCTGCCATCGGTTTAAAGCAGGAATTCCAGAGGATTTGCTTTTCTCTGTTGTGATAACCGTGAAGCTCAGCCCACAGGTCTGATGCTGGCTCTGGCTGCCAAGCACAGGGTCTGCCTTAATTCAGAATTAATATCAGCAGCAATATTGGGGTGGAAAGGTGCTGGTTCAGCCACGATGGTGGCTCAGATCCCTGCCGGCACCAAGAATTCACCGTTTCCTGACCAGAACCCAGCCCCGATGCCCAACTTTGCCCTGAAGGCAATGGGAATTAATCGTTCTTTGGGAGATTTGAGCTTCCCCACCCCTCGCCCTTTATTTACGGCCACAATCCCCGCAATTCCCGGACTCCTCTCCTTCCTCTCTTGGCTTTGGGGGAAGCTGCTGCTCTGGGCGAGCTCCTGCAATTATTTATGCCGCTCCATCGCGCGTGGATAAAATGGTTTGTAGGAATCCTTCCTGCAGGAATGGTTTTTTCAGGAATCCTTGCTGGATGGCGAGAGAGCTCCCAGCAGGGAATGTCCCTGCCAGGGATGCTGTGCCACCGCCAGGGTGACACCATTCCGTGTGCAGAGAGAATGGAGGTGGGCACAGAGGAAATTCCCTCCCTCGGGCATTGCCGGCAGCGATCCGAGGAGCAAACTGAGGGATGAGAGGAGCCGGCATCTCCTCCCAGCCGAGGGACCCTGGGGACAGTGACAGCGGCCGGGAGGGGCCGTGCTGGGGCTCAGGGGCAGCGGGAGGGAGCCCCCGGCGGCCGGGGATTGCTGGGGCTCAGGACACGCTTGGTGTGCCTGGGATCCCTGAACCCCTGGGATGGCTGCCCTGAGAAAGGCTGGATCCTTTGGGGGAAAATTCCCCATGGGTGAGGGTGCAGGATCCTTTGGGAAGCAATTCCCAATGGCTGAAGGTGCAGGATCCTTTGGGAAGAAATTCCACGTAGCTGAGAGCTAAGATCTGAGAAGGATCCTTTGGGAAACAATTCCCCACGGCTGAGAGCCAGGATTGGGCAGATCTGTGGAGCACCCGAGGGCTGAGGGTGCATCAGGCACAGCCTGGGGTGGATGCTCTGCTGCTGCTGCTGCTGCAGCCTCGAGTTGTTTGTGGCACTGCAGCTGCAGATGGAGCGAAACTGGAGCTCGGCTTTGGGGCTGCCCCAAAATGAAGCCCGGGCTCGCGTTCCTGGTGGCAGCCCTGTCCCCGAGGGCTGCTCCCTGCCCTGCCACCTCCCTGAGCTCTCCCGAGTCCTGCTGGAGCTCTGCAGATCTGGGAATATTCCCATCACCAGACCTGAGCTCCCAGGCGGGGGAGCTCTGTCCTTAGGGGGCTGACAGGGATGGGGACAGGCTGGGTGAGGCCCTGTGAGTGGGGTGAGCTGCTGCTTTTGAACAGGATCAGGGTTTGAGATCAAAAACTCACTGAAACCAACATTTCTGGGTGGGTAGAATTGCTCTTTTTGTGGTTTCTACCCTGCTTTGAGCAGTAGGTGTGTGATGCTCTGAGTGCTCTCCACGGTGTGACCCCAGTGGGGTCAGAAGTTTGTGGCTCTTGAAGACAGCACATCTCTGCTATTTTTGGCTGGATTTTCCTGAGAGCAGCTTGCAGATGTTGCTGTTGGGAGCACAGGGCTTCCAGAGCTGGCTGGGACAGCCCAGGAGAGGCAGTGAGTTCCTGCTGGAGAGATTTCTCTGCTGGGGCTGCTTCCTCTGGGGCTTTGAGAAATGCTTCCTCCTTCTCCTCCTTTCTCTTTCTTTCTTTCTCCTTCTTTCTCCTTCTTTCTCCTTCTTTCTCCTTCTTTCTCCTTCCCTCTCCTTCCCTCTCCTTCCTTCTCCTTCTTTCTCCTTCCTTCTCCTTCTCCTTCCTTCCTTCTCCTTCCTTCTCCTTCTTTCTCCTTCCTTCCTTCTTCTTCCTTCTCTCCTCCCCCTCCTCCTCCTCCCAGCCTTGCTGGCAATTTTGCCATGGATTGCAAATCCAGATGTGACCTTGCTGCCAAGAGATTTTTGGGAATCCTCCCTCCCTGCTGCTCTCCCTGCAGGGGGAGGCTGCTCTGGGCCTCCTTCTGCTCATTTCCCCAAAATCAGCCACTTCCAGCCTCCAGCCTGGGGCGTTTCAGCTGCTGCACAGAGCTGCCAGGAAAGCTGCAGCA
>NW_005054387.1:1824708-1827307 GCF_000277835.1 Geospiza fortis
GAAATGGGAAAGCCTCCCATGTCCAGCCAGCTCCTCATCCCAAACTCTCCGTGCTCTGAGGAGGGGTTGCTTTTCCTCCTGGCAAGTGGAAGGGTTGGGATTTGTGTGGTTGAAGCTCCTGGGAGATGCCAAGAACGTGTTAGAGGGGTTTAATTTAATTTCTTTGGGCTTCCAGAGGCGCTGGAAGCGGAGGGTGACTCATTAATGCATCCCATGTGGGAATTCTGGGATCTGCATCGTGCCAGGGTGGAGGCCTGGAAGTGGCAGGGGGCATTTTTGAGGCTGTAAAGTGATTTATTTGTTTTATTTGCAAAGAAAAAAAACCAACCCAAAACTATTTGTAAAAAAGAAAAAAAAAAGTTTATTTGATTTATTTGTAAAGAGATGTAAAGGGAAGGCAAAGTGATTTATTTGCTTCCAAAGCCACAACAGAGAAGAGCCCTCTCAGCAGAGCCAAAAAAGATCATTTAAACCAGGAATCTTCTGTCTCTGGATGGGTTTGGGGTCTGGTTTGGGTGCTTGGCCTTGCTTATCCAGGGATCTGGTACCAGTGGATGGATGGATGATGGATGGATGGATGGAAATGTGAATGCACCTTGACAAAATTATTTTGGGTGTTCACAACCAACTGAAATAACTTTGAGGAACATTGGCTCTTCTTTTCCAAGGGGCCATGGGTTACCCCAGGTGAAAAGGAGGCAGAAATTGGGAATATCCAGGGCAATAAATGAACCAGTTGGGTCTTGAGAAGTCTCATCCCTGCCTCAAAATAGCAACGCTCCCCCTGCTCTGCACGTTTTAACACCCTCATCTTCTTACTGAGCAAAATAAGCTCTTAGCTGGAGAAGAGAGGGCTTTTATCTAGATTAAGGCTAAGGCCAAGCAGGGAAGAGGCCTCTGGGCTGCTCAGGACTGTCACCATCTGCTGCTTGATGAGCTTTCTCTTCTCTTTGCTGAACCTTTTTGAGGCTTTGGGTTAATTTGTGCTGGGGAAAAAAAAATAATCCCTGAGAGTCTGGTTGTGCCAGGGAGGGGTTCTCAGCTGGTAAAAGGCTCTGGGGTGTGGGAAAGCTGTGAAATCATCATTGTGGTGATGAGAGGGACCCTCAAAATGCTGCTCTGAAAAGGGTTTGGAGCCTCTGCAAAGCCAAAGATCTGAGCCATGGCTGGATGGTCAATGAGCTTTTAATGCCAATTTTGCTGAGTGCTGGTGGTTGTTGCTTTTAATTCCTCAAAACTGAAGTCCAGGGACTGCATTTCGGAATGTGGTGCTTCCAATTCTGGGATGTTTTTGTGTCCTGAGTATCCCAGGGATGCTGAGCAATGCCACAAAGGGGAAAGGGGAGGTAGATCCACATTTCTCACTGCTGCTTTTGTATTTTCCTTACATTTTAGGTCTAAATTTTGGGTTCTGGCTCACCTGCATAATTCATCTTTTCTTTCTGAATTTTGGATGCTCCAAAGTCCATTTGGATTCTCTCCACCTGCATCCTCTCCCTCCTAATCCCATTATTCTTCTTCCTTAAGATGCTTTTTTTTTTTCTCCCAATCCACCCGAAACACTTCTCCAACCTCATCTTTTCCCAAATCCAGGTGCTCTCTCCCCTTCTCTCCCCCAAGATTTTCCAATGCAAAATATTCCCAGCCGAACTCAAACCCTTAACCCTGAGCAAAACCAAAACCCCCTGGGGCTGCAGGAAGTGATCCATCCTCCCTCTGGGGACAGCTCCAGCTCTTTTCCCACTCCAAGGCCTGGATCCCGTGTTTACAAAACCCAAAGTCTGTTTACACACTGGCCAAAAGTTGTTTAGCACGAGGTTAAAGCTGCCAGGCATTTTTCTGGAGTCATCTGGACAAGGCACCCTTTGCTTCCCTTCCAGCAGGATTGGGAATTCCTCGGGGAATTTTCTTTGGGGTGCAGGGAGCAGCGTTGCCCAGAGAGGCTTTGGCAGGGAAATAGGGCAGGGAGATTTGGGGAGCTGGCAGGGAGGATTTGGGATGGGGAACTGTGGATTTGGGAGCTGACACTTTGGGAAGCGTGTCCTTGGATTTTTCCTGGAGTTTTGTGCATCCCCTGCCAGGCTCCAGCCCCAGATCCAGGATGGGACGTGAGCAGGGGATCCCTGGGAGGGGGAACCTCCCAGGACCAGCCCTGCTCCTGGGAAGGGCTTGGGCAGGATTCCTTTGGCAAGAACCCTTTCCAAGACCCCTTCTCCATGATCCTTTTGCCAGGATCCCTTTTCCAAGATTACTTTGCCAGAATCCCCTTTTCAGGATTTCTTTTCTAGGATCCCTTTTCTAGGGTCACTTTGCCAGGATCCCTTTTCCAAGATCCCTTTCCTAGGATCCCTTCCTGGGATCCCTTTTCCATGTTCCCTTTTCCATGTTCCCTTTTCCATGTTCCCTTTTCCATGTTCCCTTTTCCATGATCCCTTTTTCCATGTTCCCTTTTCCATGTTCCCTTTTTCCATGATCCTTTTCCATGATCCCTTTCCAGGTTCCCTTTTCCATGATCCTTTCCCATGATCCCTTTTCCAGGACCACAGCCTATCCCTTTGGATTGAGGGAACACTTCTGGAATATAACAAACATTTTTCTG
>NW_005054387.1:1827317-1832411 GCF_000277835.1 Geospiza fortis
TTAAACGACTAAACACTCATTAGTGGCAAAAAAACCCCAAACAAATGAACAGCCACCACTCCAAAACCTAAACCAAGAAATTCCCCAATTAATTCTCTGAGAAATCAGTAAAACCTTTGCTGGAATTTCAGTTTTTTAGAGTTAAAATCTTCATGAGGGAGCATTGGAGGGACCCTCCTGTGCCTGCTGAGGAGCAGGAGCTGCTGGTGGGGTCAGGGGGCGGGGGAACATTTTAGGAATTAAATTGGTTTGTCCATGAAAAATCCCAATTTCCATCTGTGGCAGCCGAATTGCTCGGAAGGGGACTTGGGTTTGTTTTAAATATTAATTATTTTCTTCTAAAAATGCTTGTACAGGCCCAGTGGTTTCAGTGCCATGAAAGGGATGAGGTGCAGCAAATTAATAATTAGGAAGGAAATTCTCCACGTGGTGCTTTGGGGGTTTTGGCAGCTCTGTCCCCTCTGTGGTCACTTTTCCTCCCACGTGGGGAACAGTTTATTTCCCTCCTCCCTGGCCCCTCTGTGACCCTGGGCTGTGCTGAAATCAGATGCCAGAGCTCAGGGCAGATTTCAGGACTCTATTGCAGCAATATTTCTCTGCCTGCTCAGGTTCCCCCTTGCTTTGGGGATATTTTTTTCAGTTCTTCTCCCTTTTTGCAGCTGAGGCCAAAGGCAGGGAATTAATTCAAAGGTGAACACAGGAAGATTTCATCCACTGCCAGGAGGAAACATGAATGCTTCTACCTGAGATTCTTTCATTTCTCCTTCACAGCACCTCTCATGTGATGCTTCTCATCATTTTATTGGCCCCTTTCATCTGGAGTTTAGTTCATCTGCAATTTTATCTCACAGCATTTCCACCCTGTCTGCTGTCAGAGCCCAATTGAATCAAGCTTAGGATGAGGATGGCTTTCTGTCCTTTTAAAATCACATTTTTCAATTTGGCCTCCTTCCCCAGGGATTGCTGAGACTCATTGCTCTCCTCTTGCTGCATATGCTGGGGTCTTACAGTAAGATTGATTTTTTTTAAATTTCTTTTTGGAGGAAGAGATAAAAATCACATTAACTTTGGAATTCCTTTAAATGCCATACTGACAGTGATATTTCCCTTAGTCTTTTCCACACAGTGAGCAGCAGCAGCCTGGCTCTGACACTGATATTTAAAATTAATCCAAATTATTCCATCCCAATCAACAAAAATTGGGAATTCCTGTGCTGCCCTTCAAAGGAGGATGGTTTGGTGAGAAGCAGAGCTTGGTCCCAGCTCAATCTCTGTTTTGAATGAGCTGCCAGAAACTTCCCCCAAAACCTGTCAGGTGAGGAAGGATCCCTGAATTCCAAGAGTTTTGTGTTTGGGTGTCTCAGGTGCAGTGTGAGAGCCCCCAAACCCAGCAGTGATGGTGGGAACTGATAAAATTCCCACTTAGAGAGGGCTCCAAGGGCAGATCCTCTTTGGAATATCCCTTGTTGGATCAAACCCATCTCAAGTGGATTTTCCAGTTCAGGATGGGAGTCCTGGGCAAAACCTGGGATCAGGAAGGGGTTTTCCATTTTAGGAGAAGGAAATTAATTCTCCTGGGAGTATCTGGGTGAGCTGCAGGATTTGGCAGTCCAAGTGGGCTGGCAAGAGACTGGGACCTTCCAGCAAAACCAGACATTCCTTCCTGGAAGTGGGAATGAGTTTGGTCTGAAAAAACATCTGCAATATTTATTACAGGTGTGCCAAGAGGTTTGGTGGGTGCCCCCAGCTGGGACTGAGGGCAAACCTCTCTGTTTTCAGGGATTTGCTGTCAGAATTCCATCAGGTTATCAGGGATGTTCCTGGCTGAATGCACTGAAAACTTCAATTTCTTTTTGATGTGGAAGCGAGGACATTCTTAAATCTGGATTTGGTGGCAGAGGAGGAGCTGTTGGGTTTTGTGATCTCACGAGCTGAAGTTGTTTCCCTTTGAGGACTTTTCTAACTCAATATCAGATATCATAAAAAGCATGATAGGAGTGAATAAAATAGAAACCCTCTTAGACAAGCAGCCCTTAATGTGCAGTTTGCCCTGGGCTGTGGCTCTGGGGATGAGTTTAGCAGAACTTTTCAGTGCTCAGATGCTGGCACAGCCCTGGCTCCCAGCACAGCAGCATTTCCCAGCGTGGCACAGCTTGGTTTGGTGAGCACACCTGGAAAATCCTGAGTGTGCAGGGGGTTTGGGTCTGTGCTTCAGGAGACCCTTGGAAGGTGCAGAAGGGAATGAGGCTCTGGGATGGAGCTCCTGAGGGATCTGCACATCTCCCACCAGCCTGGGGCTCATCCCCTGGGTGCTCCTGGTGCCTCTGCATCCCTCAGGGACAGAAATCCTCCAGCTCCTCCTGGGGCTGTTTGCTCTATTTGCTAACGAGCTCACACCCCACACTCCTGCCTTTTTTTTTTTTTCTTTTTTTTCCCCCTTTTTTTTTCCATTTCTTTCCCCTTGGCTTTGTCCTGTGTGCCACAAACAGCCAGGAGCAGTGGCTGAACTCCCTGCCCTGCTGGCAGGAGTGTCAGGAGGGCAAAGGTTGGGCTTTGTTTGTTGACTCAGGGCTGTGGCTGCTGTGCAGAGCCCCCTCCTTGGCCAGCCCTGCCCCTCCTTTGTGCCTCCAGGTGCCCCATTCCACTGGGATCCCCAGGGGATGGGGATGGGGGTGCCCCACAACGGGTGGATGGGCCTGGAGAGCCCCTGGTGCCTTCCTGCAGCCTGTGCTGACAAAGCTGCATGAACAGCCAGTTTGGAACGGCTTGAAAATGCACAAGATGCCTTTTTTAAAGTGGTGGGAAGTCAGGGGTGGGCTGGATTTGGTTCTCCACGTGCCTCAGGACCTTTAGGGCACTTCTCCCTCCATCCTGCATGGGCTGCTCTGTTTTTGTGGCATCACCCTGGGGGAGTGAGGGGAGCTCAGCCCTGCCTGGGGTTTCTCTCTCTGCTGCTTCTCCATCCTGGAATATTTTTGTTCGAGAGGTGAACTGACCTTGCTGGCTTCTTCCTGCACCACAGACTCAGAGATGAGAGGAAAGTTCAGGCTCTGGGATGAACCTGGGGACAGGCAGAGGGGTTGAGGGCTGGGAGCCCCTGCTGGGGAGGGAGTGTGTGGGTATCAGCAGGGCTGAGGGCGTAGCTGCACACGGATTTTGGGGTGGCTCCAGGTGTGAAATGGAGCTCCACCAGTCGGGTTTTTGGGCACAGAGCCTTGCAGGGTCCCTTTTTTGCCATCCCTGCTGCCAGCAGAGAGGAGAGCTCCTTCCCAAGGGAGGTGCTGCTGGAGGTGCCACCACCCCTTCCACTGCCTCCTGGTGACTTTGGCTGCCTCTCCTGCCTCCCCGGGGACATTCACTGCCAGGGGAGGCCTCTGCTGAGCACACACTGCGGTTTCTGCAAACCTGTGATGCCTTGAGAAGGCTGAACCAGAGCAGAGGATGGGCAGAGTTAAAGAATAAAGCAGGGATTTATTAAAATCCATCTCCTCAATGGATCCACCTTGGGCAGCACAAGAGCCCAGCCAGGGCTGCACCCAAGATGGTCACAAAATGGTCACAAAATGCACAACCAGTCAAGAGGCCTCTCACTTTTATCAATTCTGCTCCATTTGCATATTGGGGTTAATTGTCCAATTGCAGCTTTAGATTATATAAGTCCCGTCCTTCTTGTTTTTCTCTCTTCAATTCACCATTTGTTGGAATGCATGAAATAAAAGCCTGAGTCCCTCAGAGAGAGAAAAGAATGCAGGGTTTGAATTAGAACCTCTAGAGGAGCTGAAATATATTATGAAGCCACACAGACATGGAGTAGAAGTGTAAGTTTTAGTTTTAAGTAAATAGAAATAGATCTTAAGTGCCTTAGGACACTGTGTTAGCCAGTAAAAGGCCCTAAAGCCTGGTTGAACTTAGCTCCAGACATAACAAAAACACAGCAGGACATTGCTTGGGTTTCCAGATGGAACAGATAGAACTATCTGTGTAAATAGATAAAATTATATATGCAGATTTTAGGTAAGAACACAGATTGTACCATTTACATAAACAGATAAAATTATATACATAATATTTTGTGTAAGAACTGACACTACTTTTGTACATTAGAATTCAGATTGGTGTAGAAAGAATGTTTTAGAATCGTGTTTTTAGCTGATTGGATGATTTATGCATAAAAAGCCCCTGTAATGGGTGCAGATGATGATGAAGAAGAAGAAAAGGAGATAGTGGCTGCTGCTTTTCTGCTTCTGCTCAAAACATCAGGGCTCTATGCCAGAAATCTTTTAGCACGGACTTTAATAATTACTCTGAACTCCTTGCGTTCATGCAAAAAACAACTTTACTGCAACCAACAACTGCTCTTCTCTCTTTGAAGACCCAAGGCCCACAACGACGACCATTGTTTGTATTTTTGGGGCCTGCAGCTTGTCCTTGGTCAAGCTGGAAAAGATTGTTTTGTCTGCCTACCCTGTGAAGGGAACTTGCTAACACTTTATATGAAGCTCAGTGCTACACCTAAAGCAGCAACATCAGGGAAAAATATAAAAGTGAAAACCTGAGGCATCGCCTGTTCCCCTCATCCGACTTGACTCGCTATGGCTGAAGTATGAACTGGAGTTTTTGGCCCCTGAGCTGTGCTTTTGGGGGAAGACACCCAGCTTTTGGCTCCTGTGCAGCGCAGCCCTGCAGAGCAGAGCCAAACCCTGCTGAAGTCACTGGGGCTGTGTTGTTCTCGTGGGCTGTGGATCAGAATGAGTCAAGTTTGAGACACAATTGCAGGGGCCTCCAGCCCTTTGGTGGTGGGGGAGAGCTGCCCTTTATCCACCACAGTAACGTGGAATTTGTGCGTTCAGGATTGTGCCATTGCACGGGATGCAGAGAGGCAAAAACTTCTCATGTGGGATTCTTTTTTAAAACGCTTGCGGAGCGTTTCTGTGTTGGAAAACATCCCCTCATTGCTTTGGGGCTCTTTTTAAAACAGTTGCAAAGCGTTTCTGTGTCGGAAACCATCCCCTTACATCAGGAGGGGGTCTGAGGCCACAGCTGGGGCCTCATCACCCCAAAGCTGATCCGTCTCAGACCCTTCTGGGGCAGGCT
>NW_005054387.1:1833444-1834384 GCF_000277835.1 Geospiza fortis
CCGGGCTGCGGGAGCCGCTGGCCATGGGCACCAAGCAGACCAAGGGCTGCCAGCCGGGCAGCGCCGGGGAGAGCCCCCCGGGCCACCACCGCAAGAAGGCGGCCCCCAGGGAAAGGGGGGATTTCCTGGCTTCCCTCGTGGCCAAGTCGGGCGAGAAGTTCGGCAAGGGAGCCGGCCCCGGCTTGCCCCCGTACCACCGGAGGATCTGCATGATCCAGGACATGCTGCTGCTGGTCAAGCAGGGCAGGCAGGAGGAGGCCACCGAGCTGCTGAAGAACCTGCGGCAGGTGAGTGAGGACGGGCGGCTTTCTCCGGGAGAAGGGGCAGAGCTGGGGAAAACACAGCTGGAGAATAACTCGTGCTGCTTTTGGTGGCAAACAGCGGCCACGCTCCGCTCCTGCGGCTCTGACTGGCGTGGCGTAATTTTGGGGAAGTGGCTGAGGAGCTGCAGGGCGGTCAGGGTGTCACAGAGGGGGAAATACCCCCAGGGAGGTGCTCGGCGGTGTCTGCAGCCAGCAAACGCTGCCGGGTGTGTTTTTCCCCCTTCCCTTGCCTTGTGGCTCTGGGGTTTGCAGCCTACTCCAAGTGGTTCCCACTCAACTTTCCAAAAGTTTGGTGTTTCGAGCAGCTCCAGAAAAGCGCCGAGGCAATTGGAGCTGGCAGCTTTTGAGAATCAGCTCTTTTCTTTGCTGGCTCAGAAATGCCCAGAGCTGGCAGCGTTGCTTTTTTATCTTTTTGGTGCATAATCGCCTGGTGGAGTTTTGCTGGTGTTGACTGTGGCTGGGAGAAACGAGAATTCCCCACTCCCCACTCTGGGCGAATGGGGAATTTATTGTAGCGAGCCCGAGACCTTTTGCCTTGAAAAATCTGTTTGAGCTGGGCATTAGCTGGGAAGCAACAGGACGGAAAGTTGCTGTGAGCAAACAGAAAAGCAAATTAG
>NW_005054387.1:1834444-1839066 GCF_000277835.1 Geospiza fortis
TTTCAAGGCTCTGGGGTGCGCAGGGCTCTGAGGAGCAGCGAGTTTTCCATGCGAACCTAAAGCAGATCCATCTCCCAGCTCGGGTTTTCTCCCTCGGCTGCTCGGTGTAACCAGTTCTGCCAGCCGGGGAAAAGTTGTTCAGATCTCTGCTGGGCACGGGGAGCTGCTTTCTTGCCCTGCAGTCTGTCCATGGGACTGCTCCAGTCTGGTTTTCTTTTGGGATTTTGTGTTTGGGGTTTGCTGCTGGTGGTTTTCTGGTTTTCTTTTGGGATTTTGTGTTTGAGGTTTGCTGCTGGTGTTTTTTTGCTGATAGCATTTCATCCCCACACCATTTTCTGGTCCACGTAACTTTTCAGTGAGCAGGTGTGTTGTTTGGGGCATGTCCCCCATTCAGCCCATTTCCATTTCTCCCTCTGCCCTGCAGGTTTAGGATTATCTTTAGAGCAGCCCAGCTGAGAAATCTGAACTGTGTCATATGATTTCTGTTTTTTTCATGGAAAACTCTCCCCACTTTCAACTTTGGGATAAAATACTTTTCCTGAGAGGAATGTGCTGCCTCTCAGGGAGTTGGGGGTGGAATTCCTTGGGACAGTGACCTCTCCATTTGGGATCTGTGGGACCGTGGGGGCTGAGTTGGGCAGCAGATCAGAGCCCAAATGTTGCACCCTCTCAGCCACGCCAAATCTTTATCGTTGTCGCAGCCCATTGGAGCTGGCAGAAGGGCAGGTGCTAATTTTAGAGGGTGTTTATCTCAAACACCTCCCCAAAAAATAAATCTTGGGGCCTGCAAAGTGCCAGGAATCACTCTCACGTTCTCCCTGGCTCCAGGCTGGTTTTTCTCAGCCATGCTCAGGTCTGTCCTCACTCTCTGTGCAGAGTCAGGGAGCTGGCATGTGTCACCATGGATGCCCTAATGACAAACCTGACCACAGGGGAACCCTCTCATCTCGCTGGAGATTGGGAAGAAAAAGCTAAAAATTAATCTTGAACTGCTGGGGGAAGCAAGGAACCTGTTACAGTCAGGTGCATCTCTGGCAGTGAGTGTCTCTGAAGAGCTCGCTCTGATAAAATATATCTTAGAGTGTCAAAACAGAGAACTCTCTGTCCTAGATACCATAATAGACTCCAAGCAGGTTTTTAATGAGGTGATATTAATCCCTGCCTCCAGGGAGGGAATGTGGGATGCCCCACTGAACAAATCCTGGCTGCTCTGGAGTTTTCCAGCCGCTGGATTTTGGGAGGGGATGTTTTGGGAGGGCATTGCTGGCTCCAACAACACTGGGGTTGTTCCCACTCCAGCAGGAGCCTTCCAGAGCTGAGCCCTTGGAGTGTCTCAGCCTCAGAGTGAGGATTTGGGGAGAAGGATGAGCTTCCCCCTGTGGAAAGGGCTGGATGGATGAGTCTGGTGGGGCAGAGACTTTTCCCTGAGCCATTTTTAGGGTGTCTGTACTCCATGTGGGTGCTGCTGTAAAACTGGGCGTTTTCCAGCAAAACTGGGGTTTTCCCAGCAAACCCAGTGACCTGGTGCCCAGCTCTCAGCAGAGTATTTTTTAAATCCCAGGCATTTAGGTCACTGGGAGCCTTTCCACTGACTTCAGAGGGCTTTGAAGCCAGCCCAGCGTGCTGCTGAGGGGTGGGTGACAGCATCCCTGCCTTTGGAGAGGCTCCACAATTCTTTTTGGAGCAGGATGAGCACATGGCCAGAGCTGAAAATCTTCGTTTTTCGGGTCTCTGTGCCATAACACCCTGCCCTACCCACCCACTGCAAGACAAGGTCTGGGGGGCTTTTTTTGCCCCCACAAAAGGTGTGTTTGATAATCAGGCCAGGGCTGCAAGTCCTGCCCTTCCAGTGCCACCACTGGCACCAGTGTCCACTGTGGCCTTTGCATTCCACCCATTTATTTAGAATTTATTGAGAATTTATCATCCTTCTCCTTCCCCTGAGGTGGCAGCGATGCTGTTTCCCTTACAGGCTCCTGCAATGATTAATTTGTGTTTCTGGGAATGCCTGGAGGTTGCAAACAACTATAAAATACTGAGATACAAAGTGATTTTTTTGTTTTGGTTTTTTTGTTTGTTTGTTTGTTTGTTTAAAAATATAAAAAGCATGAAGAGCAGACAGACTTTGCTTCCTCAGAGAGGTCAGCAGTGGTCTCTGCTATGGAGGCAATTTGATCCCACCGCCTGCCCCCAAAATAACACTCCTGTTATTCCTGCTGCCAGCAGCCATTCCAGAGGGTTTGTGCTCCTCTGGCACAGCCAGGCTAATTTAACATCGAGCTCCTGAGGCACAGAATGCTCATTTTTCTCTCCTTCTTTCTGCTCTGGAGCCCAAACCCCACACTGCAAAATTCAAACCCCCCAAATCCCAACAAGTGCCTGCTGCTCTCCTTGGCCGAGGTGTTTTCGCTCTCGGTGCTGCAGGGAGGATGCCTCTGGCAGAAATGCAGTGGGAAGACACTGAAATAATTAACATTTGATTTAGGCTGGTGGTGTTGGGGGTTGCCAGAGGCTTGCTGCTCACCTGGAGGGAGCTGCTGGAAGTAATTCCTGCACGGAATAACTTGGAATTTATCTGCCATGAAGTGACTTCCCGGGTTTACCTGGCAGCATCTTCTCTGCTTTCCTACAAGGAGATGCTGCAGGGAAAGGCTAAAAAATGAATTTATTCAGGGTGTCCAGCACTTGGGATGTGGGAACCCACTCTCAGACCCCTCACACCAGAATTCCAGCTCCACTATTCCCGGTACCACCAGCTGCAGAGCAGGATAGGTTTGAACATTACAGAGCGTGGCACTTTTTGTTTTTACTCTTTTATTTTCTCCCCCGTACTGTTGAGTTTCAGTGGTTAAGGCAGCCGAGCGCTGTCAGTGTATTAAATTCTGGGAGTGTCTCTCCTGCTGGGGAGAGGATTTGTAAAACAAAGCATGTTTTCCTCCTCCCTGCTGCCAGAGGATCGCTTTTCCCAGGCGAGATGGGGAAGCGCTTCCCAGCACATTACGTTGCACTCAAGGAATTTGCCATTGGTTACGTGGAGCTTTTGCTGCTGTTCTGGGGCTGGGGGAGAGGGGAGGAGGAGGAGGAGGAATCCAGCAGATCTGAGCATCATCTGCACAGGGCAGGTGAGCAGCAGTTCCAGGAATTCAGTGGGGAAAGGGGGGAAAGCAAAGTGTGGCAGTAAATGCCAGGGTGTGGCCAAAGCCAAATGCCAAGGTCCAAGGTGTGGCAGCCCTGGCAAGGTGGATTCCGTGCCCTGCCAGCCTGGGGTGGGCAGTGCTGGGGTGGGGAGGGCCCCAGATGGGCAAAAACACCACCAAAAATCCCATTTGCAGGGAAGGGCTGGGAGCAAACGTGCTCTGTGCCCACCAAAGATTGCAGCCCCTCCTGGCTGGGCTCCAGCCTGGGATCCCTGGGGTTTATCCCACAAAACCTTCAGGTTTATCCCACAAAACCTTCAGGTTTATCCCACAAACAGCCCCTGCTGTGGGTGCAGCTGTGCCCCTGCCCCATCCCAAGGGGATTTTCCAGCCAGAGGTTGTGGGGAACGAGACACGACCTGAGCAGCCTGGGAACTGCGTGGCACAGGGATGCTTAATTAATTAATTAATTAATTAATGATGAATATCTTCATTGTAAGAGGGGCTTGACCAGTGGGGATAGTAAAACACACACACACACACACACAAAAATTAAAAATACTGCTGGAGACAGCTCGCTTTGGGCTCCTGTGACTTCCTACTTGAGACACAAGAGCAGAGAAAAAATTAAAATATTGTGGCTGGGCTCAGTGCTTGCCCCTGGCCCTGTGCTCCCCAGCCAAGGGGCAGCATTCCCATGGAAGCCACCCCAGGGATGCTGGAGGAGCTCAGCACTGCTGAGTTTGCCCCAAAAATGAGCACCTGGTCCCTTCTCCTGCGTGCTCAGAGCACCAGAGGTGACCCAGCCTGGGCTCCCTGGGCTCCTCCCAGCCTGTGGCTGCCAGCAGAGGACAGGGATGAGGAATTTTGCAGGATTTGGGGTGGTTTTTCCTCAGTTGGGAGCTGCTGGGGCTGGGTGAGGGCCCTGCCCTGGCCCCACAGGGTGGAAGTTGAGTAACCCTGCTCTGAGTAGGGTGGCTTTGGGATGAACCCTCATTTCCTCTGCCTCAAGCTGCTGCTGAAACCCCACCAGGGCTCCCCACAGTGCCTTTTAACCCTTAAAATGCTGGAGGCACTGACAACAAATATCTCTGGTATTTGGGGTGTTTCCTGCCTCAAAAAGGGTTTCTGGTGCAAGATGCTCCCTCACTTTACCTCTTCCCATCCTTCAGTGGGATTTGCAGGTGGATGTGCAGGCACAGGATTGGATTTAATGATTTAATGATCCCCTGGAAGGTGGCTGCTGCTGCTCCTCCTGGGAGAAATGAGTTTTTGGGGGAAGAGGAAGGCTGGGAGAGGTGGGATGTGATATAAAGTGAGGGTTGGCCTGGGTTAGGCTGGGCTGGGCTGTGGGCACCTGGAACAGAGGATCAGGTCCTGCCTGTGCCCTCACTGCTGACAGAAACCTCCAAGCTGGCAGAAGTTAATGGTTGTTGTTCACCCCAGCCCCAGTTCAGCATTTTCTCTGCTTATATAACAGCAGGA
>NW_005054387.1:1839076-1840676 GCF_000277835.1 Geospiza fortis
GAATGTGTCTTTTTCCCCCTCCCAGGCTCTGCTGTTTTCACACCTGATAAGAAATGCAGCAGCTGGGGGCTGCAGACAGCCTGGCACACACCTTTTTTTCTCCTCTATTTTCCTTTTTATCTCGTTTCAGACTGTGAAAGCCCCGAGTGTGAGGCTGTCTGCTCTCCCTGGCAGCGTGGGTGTGTGGGCACAGCCCTCCCTGCTCATCCCTGGGCTGTGCTGGGGGGCAGCAATGGGGCTGATGCACCTGAAATTCAGTGTATTGGAGCTTCAGTGCTTGGTGTGTTGGGGGGTTTGTGGCTGTGGCCCTCTCTTGGCTAAGGGAGGTGGTTATATATTAATATTCATTTCATTCTCCTACAAGCAGTGTGGATTTCTTTTAGTATTCAACATCTTCAGGTCCTGGCCAAATGCCTGATATGATTTAATGCCTGATTCCATTTCTCTTTCTCTGTGTGTGTGTGTGTCTCAGCCTCCTTCTCCTTCAAATTTTGGAGAAAAGATCACTGCCTGGTAAATTTAATCTTGCCTGTAAAAGGAAAAGCAAATTGTCCATTCCATTCGTCTCCAGGCCGAAGGTTTCAGCTCCAATTACTCCTGCCTCTGACCCCTGCTACTGGAGAGCAGGAGCTGCTTGGAGCTTTCCAGCATCCTCAGATCTTTTCAAGACTCTCTATCCTTCAGACTTGGTGCCTTTCAAAGTCAGAGGCTCTTCCTCTGTGCGAGGCTTTGAGCTCTGGAGAGAGCCTGGACAGGCAGCAGAGCCCAGGGGAGGGAGCTGCCTTTCCCTCATGCCTTGGGGTATCTCAGTGGATATTTCACTCCTCAGGGCCTCTTTATATCACGATAATCTCCCCAGAGTCCTGCCTGTCCTGCTTTGCAGGGCAGGATTTGGGTTTGATGTTGGTGGGGGAGTTTCTTTACGAGATGTTTCTGCCTTTTCCAGTGGTCCCAAGGTCCTTGTTGGAAAACCACGGAGGTTTTCCTTGAGGTCTGATCCTGCCCAGCCCTGGGTCCTGCTGATTTCAGTCCCTGGATGTCCCCTTTGCCTGTGGCATTGCTTTCTGAGCAGCTTCCCAGTCCAGCTCCTGCTCCCACTGCTGCTGCCCATTCCCAGCAGGGCTCAGGAGTTGCATTTGGGGGATGTTTCAGCGAGGCAGCAATGTTAATTCCAGTTCTATCAGCAGTTGTGTGGAAATGAAGGTTGGTTCATTAAAGGAGAGGCTGAGCAGCCAGCCTGGAGCAGGAGCAGGGGGTTTTTTTTGGAGGATGGGGATTTGTGTGCTGGGTTTTTCAGCTCCTTGCTTTCTGTTCAGGCACAGAAAGTGAGGAAATGGGTGTTGGGGACAGGACCTGCAGCTCTGTGGGAGCTCTGTGGGAGCTGCAGCTCTGTTTTCTACCCTCAGCATGCAGAACACACTGAGGTGAGCGAGCTCTGTCTGTCCCTTCCTCCCACTCCAAGGACGAGCTTGGAAAGCAGAGACTCAAACCTCCTTGAGCAGTTCCTGTGCCTTCACCTCTCCTTGTGCAGAGATTCCCTGGGTGGAAGAGCACAGGGCTGTGAGCCAGGAGCCCCAGTTTCCGTGGCTGGGAAATTCCC
>NW_005054387.1:1840686-1865723 GCF_000277835.1 Geospiza fortis
CCCAGGGGATGAGCCCACTCTGGGGCTGGGAGCTGATAATTCCTGCCTTGTTCTGCGGGGCTGTTCCTGCCCAAGGCCAGGATCTTGGCACAGCACTGAAATCCCAGCAGGGGAAAGCAAAGGCTGCTGAGGCAGGAGAGCAGACTGGGGTGGGAAATGGTTGTTCTGGCCAAGGATGTGCTGAGGGTTTTTCCTGGGACACCTCTGTCCCTGTTCCCACCCTGCTGCAGAGCTGCTGCTGGGGCTGCTTTGGGATTTGGGGCATGCCCAGCCCCTGTGGGGAGTGGGATACAGGAGCTGGGGGGGTTTGGACCTCAATAAAAAACCCCAGTTCCCTGCACAAGGATGAACTGAAGCTGCTGCAGCCTCTGCCCCAGGTTTGGTTGGTGTTGAACAAGCCCCAGCTCCAGGTTCAGCCTGAGCTCCCCAAAATCAGGGCAGAGAAGCCCAAATCTCTGCAGAAACAGGACTCAAACCTCACCAAACAGCTCCAAAGCCTTGGTTCATCCCAGAACCCCTCCAGTTATTTCCATTTGGATACAGTTCTCCCCTCTCCAGAAAGGATTTGGGGGAAATCTTGCTCCCAAATGTCTCTGTGAGCTTCCTGGGCTTGCAGAAAAACAATTTGGGATGAGAGCGTGAATGATCTACACCCATTATTTACATCCAGCCAAAATCATGCAGGATTGGATTAAATCTTGATTTAAGCAGCCCTTTTTTTTTTTTTTGTGTGTGTGTGTGTGTGTGTGTGTGTGGTTCTGAGGTTTTTGGGGGGTCATTCTATAAGAAAGAGGATGTTTTCCTGTTTGGTTGTAAAAAGCTGCTCCTGCTTGGTGTAACTGGATACTTTTCTGAGGAGGGAGCCTGGTGTATCTGGGGACATTTATTTAGGCAGCTGTGTGTCTGGGTGAGAAATTTTTGTGTGGTTTTATTCTGGTGGGAAATGGTGAATTTGGGGTTTGCAGGGTTGATTGATCCTTTTGTATTTCTGACTCGAGTTACAGGGAAATGAAAGCAAGTTTAAAGAGCAGAAAAGTGGTTTTTAATGTTTTTTGATCAGTTAACACACTCAGAATATGCTGGATAAGAAAGCAGACAAAGTAAATGTCTCAAATCAGATTTTGCATTTAAAACTGGTTGATTCATTAAGTGGAGCATTAATTGTGCATCATGAATTACACTTCTGGTCACCATAATTACAGATCTTGGTCTCTCAGGTTGAAGTTTTACTTGCAGATTGGAAATTGTGCATTTCTCCTTTGTACTCCTGATTTTTTCATTGACTTGCTGAAATTCAGTCACTGTTAAACTGGAATAAGTGAATTAAAATCCTTGAAATTGGAACAGAACCTTAAGATCATGGAGTGAAACATTTGAATTAACTGAAATTAAGATGTTTTCTTTGTCCTTGTGAGAGAACCAAACTCTCCCCAAAGCTGTGTTTGCACTTTTTTCTGGTTGTTTTCATCACTGACTTCCCTGAAATCATTGGCAGCCATGTCCTGCCTACCTGGGCTAACAGGAGCTGTTTAAAATTAAATAAATTTTTCAATTTTAAAATTAAAGCCTGGCCAGAGGTTGGCATCAAATTGCAGGTTTGAAATCTGGGTGGTTTAAAGTATTCAATGTTTAAAGCTACTTTATAGAGCAGCATTAATTGAATTTTAATGTCGCTGAATTGAATCCTTGGGCAGCTCAGTCATTAATTCTTCCTTAGCAAGTTTGGGCATTTCCTGGTGACTTTGATGAGCCCAAATCCTTTATTTTTGGGTTTCTCTGGAGAGAACTGAGCCAGCTGGGAGGATCCCACCTCCAGTTTGGAGGCTCATGCCAAGGTGGATCCTCAAAGGAGCATCCAAATTCCCTGGTGCCAGACAGGGAGGGAAGGAGCTGTGAAAGCCTTCAAGAAAGATTTTACCTTCCAACCTTCTTCAAATATCAAATAGCAAATCCCAGCCCTGCTCTACCTGATGGCTCAAAATCTGATGCTGCAAATAAAACCACACAATCATGGCATAGAACATGGGAAAGGCTTCATTTCTTCCCTTCACCCCCAAAACTGACTTTCCTTTGTTGGTACAAGTCAGGGCTGAGGTTCCCAGCTCCCTGTGGTGTGCGCACAGCACTGATTGGTCTCAGGATGGGAAATGGGAGAGACTTTTGAGCCACCCTGCAATAAATTAGGGTAATTTGCCCATGCTGATGGTCTCATCCATTCCCTTGCCCGTTTTCCTGTGGGTGTTTGGAGAGGAAAGCCTCCTCTCAGCAGTTCCAAAATCAATGTTTTATTGTGTGTGTGCCATTGCCAGGCTGTTTAATGGGGTCACAGAGTGCCTGCCCTACACAGCTGGGCTGGGTGTGCTGGATTTGGGGGGGAATTCAGAGCATTCAGCAGGTGTGGGGCTGCTCCTGCTGAGTTTGGGACTCTGCTTTTCATCCTCTCTCTGGGTTGGAGCTGGAACTCTTCACCAGGTACCCCAAAACCACAGAGTGTCACCAGTGTGGGGGGTTCAGAGAGGCTGGCAGAGGGGAGGTGTGGATGGGATGTTGGGCAGGAATTGTTCCCTGGCAGGGTGGGCAGGCCCTGGCACAGGTGCCCAGAGCAGCTCTGGCTGTTCCATCCCTGGAAGTGCCCAAGGCCCGGCTGGAGCTCCCTGGTCTGTGGAAGGTGCCCATGGCAGAGGAGTGGGAATGAAATGAGCTTTAAGGTCTCTTCCAACCCAAACCAGTCTTTGCACAGATTTGTGGATTTGGGAAGGGGAAAGGTGTCTCAGCAGGACGTGCACAAATCTGCTCTCCAAATCTCCTTTCTCAGTATAGAAATCCAGTCCTTTCCATGGCATTCTCTCTTGCCTTGCTGCTTTAGAACAAAGGTGGCAGCAGCCCTGGGAGCTGCCTGGTCTCCAGGTTTTCCTGGATTTTAGGAAGGCCCTGGGTACCTCATAAACATCAGGGGCTGTGGGTGTGCAGCATCCAGCATAGCCCTGCTCCCACGTGGGGAGCAGCTGCTGGAGCTGTACCACTTCCAGGCAGGAATTCCTGGCATTTCTTGGCAGGAAAAAACGTCCCAAAGCTGACTTTCCACTCCATGGCACTGGTCATTCAGTGGAAAGGCAGAACTGTAAAACAGGAGCAGCTCTGGTGCTTCTCCTGAGCTCTCCATGCACAGCTTGGTTTTTCCCTCTGGTTTCCTTCCCACCCTATTGGTGTCCAGAGGAGGAGGATGGAGAATGTGGCATGGTGCAGGTGACAGGGAAAGTTTTGGCTTTGATAAATTTCTCCATCCTTTTTTAGATGTAAAGCAGTTCTCAGATGGGATGAACTCCCTGAAACGTGGTGAGGAATCTCTGCTTGGGGTGCTTTCATCTCTTGCCCATCAGCTGCTGTTCTCCACCAACACAAAGAAAATAAATCAGCCAAACTCTTCTCCTGAAAGAAAATAAATCAGCCAAACTCCTCTCCTGAAATATCTTTTTTTAAAAAGACCTTTTAGTGTTGCCTCATCGCATAAATCAACTTTATTTTCCATGAGGACTCGGGTTTGCTTGTGTGCCCTCCCTTTGGAAGAGGGCAAAAATACAGGAGCCTGGAATATTCCCAAAGGCAGGGATGGAGTGCCATTCCCACAGGCTGAGATCATTCCATTGATTGCAGGAGGGTGGGAATGACATTGTGCAAAATCCTGCTGGGACCCAGCGCTGACCAAACTCCACTGGGATGTTCCAGCTCTGACTGACCCATCCCAGAGCCAGCAGGGAAATGCTGGAATCCCCATCCCTGGAGGGGTTTATGGGATGTGGGGACATGGTTTAGTGGTGGGTGAGTGGTCAGATTTGAGCTTTTCCACCCTAAATAATTCCAGGATTCTTTATCAGGGAATAATACTGATAAAGTATTATTTACTTTATACTTAAAGTATATAGTAATATATACTATATAGTACTCATTTTTCAGGGGGAATGGAGGAGCAGAAGGGCTGAGCATCCCTCTGGCAAAGGGGAAGGGAAGCAGGGAATTCCCAAGAACAGGAATGAAGTGCACAGAAGTGGCAGGGACCATGAGTAGGGCTGGGAGCAGCTGCTCCTTATCTCTTCCTGAGCAGGCACATCAGGGAAGATAAAGTAAAAAGGGAAAAGATAACACAGATTGAGTCAGCCTGGCTCTCAGAGGGAGCTTTTTCCAACCTATTTACTTGTCACTGGTGATTTTAGACCAGCCTGTGTGTCTTCAGAGAAAACCAAGGGTTTTTTTCCTTCCTGTTTCATGCCTTGCAAAAGGGAATCTTTCTTCCAGCCATGAATTTCTGGCATTTCTTGGCACGGGGGGAAGGTCCCAAGGCGGGTTTGGTGTCACTGGGTGCCAAATGCCACCCCACATCTCATGTGTGTGTGAGGCTGGAGGTGTCTGGTTCACCACCCACCAGTGGCTCCTCCACTTTAAAACCAGCTCAGGGTGTGTGTTAGTCATGTTTTAATGATATTGGAATCAGCTGCTCGTGGCTGTTTGAGGAATTCCAGCCCAGGGCTGTGGATGTCTCGGTGGGATGGAGCAGGGAAGGAGAGGCTCAGCACAATGAGCTCATCCTGCCTTTCCTCTTGCTCAGCTCATCATCCTGCATCAAGTTTCAGGGATTATTCAGTGGTTGTAGCTGGGAAATGAGATTAAGGATTTGGTGCAGTGTCCTGAAAGTTTCTGTTGCTCTTCTTCCACTGCTGTTAACTTCAGGAGGAGCTGCTGGTGTGAAAAATATCAATGCTGGCTGCTTTGGAGTTGAAAAATCAGTGTTCTGGGCTTGCAGTGGCAGAGCTGGGAGCAGGGGCTGCAAGACTTTGTTGTGGCACTGTGGGAATATCCCGTGGCCACAGCAATCCATGGGACCCAGCTGAGTGCTCCAGGAAGGCTCAGGGAAGCAGGAGGGATTAGCAGGGTGCTCTGTTACCCTTGGCATCCCAGACTTCTCCCTGGGGACACCTCCTGGGCTGGTGTCACATTGTAGGCAGTGAAGGGAATATCCCAGGGCACGGAGACAGGGATGCTTTGCTGATATTGCTGCTCTGGAGCTGCTCCCTGCCCTGTTCCTGGGGCTGTTTTGGTGCTCACCCCCACAGCCAGGGCTGGGGAGAAGCCCCAGGTGGAAGGAAACTCCCGATCCTGAGCTCTGCGCAGCGGCCGTGACTCAGCAGTGGGAGCAGCAGCTCTGCCATGGATCCTCTCCTGCAAAGGGAGCTCCAGGTGTGGGTTTCATCAGCCAGCTCTGGCTCCTTCTCCTCCTGGGGCCACAGGTCCCTCGCAGGCTCCATTTCCAGGGGCCACAGGTCCCTCACAGGCTCCGTTTCCCTGGCAGAAGCTCCCGGGGCCAAGGTGTGTTTTGTGTCTGATCCTCCCGAGCTGCTCTGGCATCTCCACTGGGAAATGGAATATCAACAACAGCAATTTAATGGCCCTGGCTGTCAAACAAAGCAGAAATATTTGGATTTTAAGGGAGGGTTGGCACCTTTTATTGCTGGAAACAGGATGTGATGGTGCCTGTCCCGTGTTCCTGCTTCTCCTTGCCTGCCCTGTGGGTTTGGGGGTGCAGAGAGCAGCCCTTTCCCCCACAGGGCACCCAGACCCCACAAACAGAAAAGCAGAAAAGTTGTTTATTACCTGTGTCTGTTCAGTGAAATCTGGGGTGGATTTCCCTTCTCAGCCAAGCCCAGAGGCTCTCAGGCCATTTTTGGGTTAATCTGTCACATCTCTGAGGTTCTGACCAGCAGCCACCACCCTCTGGCCTTTCTGGAGCCTGGTGTGTGGTGAAATAAAGAGAATTTTAATGGCATTTACTGGAAATGTTTGTTGGCTCTGGAGGGCAGAGCGCTCTCTATCAGCCCAGCCTGTGTCCCCTGGGATCTCATTCCCTGATTTTGTGCAAAATTCTTCTTCCACTGCTCACTTGAGCTCATCTCGCTCTGGGGTGTCCCATTCCTTCCCCGGGAAGGGAACTGGGTGGAGGAAAGAAGTTTTGCGTAACAAAAAACCTGCATGAAACGCTCTGCTAATCCAACCCCCTTTGGCTCCAGAGGGATTTAAACATGTGCTTGTAGTTAATCAGGTATTTAAGTGGTTTTGTGACTTGGCAAGCCTGAGAGGAGCTATCCCAGAGGAGGAGGAGAGCAGAGCCGTGGCCTCCCAGCTGAAGGGTTTGGAAATGGGGGTGTTGAGGGCAGCAGTGCCCGTTTGGGGTGTGGGTTGAGTTTTCTGTGACTCAGTTTCTCCTTTTGTCCAGCTCTCTGCAGGGAGCTGGGAGGCATCAAAGGCTCCCCAAAAGGCAGTGGTTTGGTGAAACAGGAGTTGGGGTCAGTGTTTGTCAGTAAATTCATCTGAGGGCACAGGAAAGGTCCTGCCAGGGGCTGTTAATTCAGAACTGGCACATCCTGCACAGGATTCACCCAGGGTGAGAAAGGATTTTAAGGGAAATCATCTCCCTCACTCTCTTTGAAAGCTGCTTGGGGAACTCCCAGCTCTGTGTGGGGCTGCTCAGGAGAGGTTTCATGGGGTGTGAGGGAGATTTTCCCCTTGCCTTATGGATTTCACCCCTCTGGGACAGCTCAATCTGATTTTCATGAGGTGTGAGGGAGATTTTCCCCTTGGCTCATGGATTTCACCCCTCTGGGGCAGCTCAGAGAGGTTTCATGGGGTGTGAGGGAGATTTTCCCCTTGCCTTATGGATTTCACCCCTCTGGGACAGCTCAATCTGATTTTCATGAGGTGTGAGGGAGATTTTCCCCTTGGCTCATGGATTTCACCCCTCTGGGGCAGTTCAGAGAGTTTTCATGGAGTGTGAGGGAGATTTTCCCCTTGGCTCGTGGATTTCGCCCCTGAGCAGGGAGATTTTCCCAGCTCAATCTGATTTTCTCGCTGGGTATTTCTGCTGGGATTGCTCTGGAATTTGTCTCCACTTAACCACCCAGCATCACGGCACTGATGTTGTTGTGCAAAGTGTAGATTATTTAACCACACAAGGTTTTTTTAATTTGTTGATTTGACGTCGCTTTGAATCCCATTACAGGGATCTGCTTTATTAATGGACTTTGTCCATGCTTGAGATTAACTGGGGATGCTGGATTTGCAAATGAAAGAATTGGAATTCATGTTGTCCATATTAATTACTTGGGTGATGCTGGCTTCCTTGGGGAAACCTTTATTTTTATTCCACTCCTGTTGCTTTGTCTTAATTCAGAAAATGAGTTTGGTGCTGTGGGATTGGGTTGGTTTTTCTCCTTTGCTGGAATTCCCTTTTAACATTTAGGAAGGTACTAAATGGTTTCATGGAATAGGCTGTTCTTGAGGATAGATATTAATGCAAAAAATGGACAGGGAGCTTTTATTTCTATGTTTTGTTCAACCCTACTTTCTCCTCTTTTACTTTGAGCTAAAATCTCTCTGTATCTTGTTCCTTCTAAATCTTTACCTTGCAAAATCTCCTAATTCCTGCAGTGACACTCAGCCAGATTCTTGTGCTGAGTAATTCCACTCTCTTTGCTGGTAAAGAGAGTGCTCCTCCAACCCAGGCTCCTACAATGGTGTAAATGGCCCGAAAAAAAAAAAAAAAGCTTTGGCATGATTTTATGGGAGTCAGCTGTAATTTGTTCACTTAAATTGTCTTTTTGTCATGCTTGCATTATTCCACAGCAGCCAGTTTGGAGAGTTAATTGAATATTTGTGTCTCTCAAAGATGCCTTCAATTACTTCCATTGAATAACTCTGGGAGAGAGCTGTGATGAGGAATCACTGATGCTTATTTTCTGTATCAGAAATATCTGAGCCTTTATTCCAGCACCTATTAAAGGATGCCAAAACATTCCTGGCGTCTCCCACCCCGAAATTCCATCCCTTTGAAGCAGAGTTTAGCATCCATTGAGCATTAACAATGCATCCCTCCATGGCTAATGCAATAATAATCAGCTCAGGGCTTGGAGGTGGGAGCAGCTTTCAGAGAGCAGTTCTTGGGTTGCAGCCTCTCATTGTGTGTGCAGGAGTGGATTGATTTCTGCTGGGTCCAGGAGGTTCCAGGTGAGGCAGGAACATCATTATTGATGCTGCAGCTTCTGGGGGAGGGTGTGGGAGTGTTTTCCAGGGCTGGGCATCAAAATAAAACCCCTGGATATCTGTGGGCAGTCCCCACCTCAGGATTTTTGGCTGCATTGATCAATCCCCCAATATTTTCAATTTTTTTTTTCCCCATTGTTGGATTGCAACAGCTCTGCTGGCTGAGGAGGGCAAGGGGAGCCATCAAAAGCAACATTTTTGGAGTGGATAAAAAGGCAAACGTGTTGTTTCAAGTGAGATTTGCAATTCCTCCCGTTTCTGCCTGCTCCTGGCAACAGCAGGTCAGGATGGGCTCAGAGAGGGCTTTTAACCTGCTGTACATCAGGAGACCCACGCTGACCCCCTCCTGAAGCCTCTCCTGGTGACAGCTGCTGGGCCAAGACCGTAAATCCTGATTCCTGCCTAAGCAGAGCCTGGCTTAGAATTGATGGCAGAGCAGGGTTGTGTTAATTGTGAAGGGAGGGCAGTTTGGAGAAGGTGCCTGGATTAGAGGGGTGAGAGGTGAGGACTCCCAGTGCCTCATTTGCTCTGTTAGACCAGGGCTGAGCTTTCCTGCATCCTCCATCCCATCAGCCAAAGCTCAGCTCCAGCAGGATCCAGTGTCCTGTCCCAGGCACAATCCCTGACAGCAGCTGGGGACCATCTGGCCCAGCTGCAGAGCATCTGTTCTGCCATGCTGGGCTTTCCACAGCCAAATCCTGCTCCTTCCTTGCTGGGATCTGTTCCTTCTTCCCTCTCAATTCCCCTGAACTCAGAGGACCTTCATCACCTGTGAGACCCCTGCCCCTTCCCCATTTTATAAGCTACAAGGATGTAAAATTTGGTGGATGATTGGTTGATGATTTATGACCATGATTTATATTTTTGTTTGGGTTTTTTTGGGGGGGGTTAGTTCTGGTGTTAGTTGTATGTTTGTTTTGGGGTGGTTATAGAATGATGATGACAGTTGGTTATTGTTTTTGATGCTAGGAAATATAGAGGAAGGTTAATTGAAAGTGTATTGATGATCAGTGATTTGGATAATGTGGGGATATAGGTTTAACAGGAGTGGTGACACCAGAGTCCCCTGGGGAAGGACAGGGGTGGCAGGATGGACAGGCAGCACCAGCCTTGGTGCCTGTTTGATTCATCCCTGAGGCTGGGCCATCTGGGTGAGGGGTTTGGGACTCTTTTCCCAGCAGAGATGTTTGCAGGGGTGTGCAGGGCTGGGGTGTCTGGCTCACGGAACGCTGGACGTGGAGGAACAGACTGCACCAAGGGCTCACTGTTGATCCAACAACTCCCATCAGCTGGAGGGGGTGTGGGGAGCCTGGTCTGTGATTCCAAGCAGGGAATTGTGTGATTGGAATGCTGCTCTTGTCCCAGGAGCTGTTCACTTGCTGCAAGCCCAGACACCGGGGCGGTCTCTCACAGGCAGTGGAAATGATGAGGGTGAGTGATTCCTCCCCATCTGACAGTGCCATCCTCCACTTGTGAATCTCTTCCCCTTTCCTGCAAGGATCCCAGTTCTGCTTTTCTCTTTTGTTCCTGTAAATACTTATTTTAGGGTTGTTGGTGGATTTACTGCTTGTGAGGGCAGGGTAGGAGAGCTGCACGCACAAATAGAAATCTTTAGTGGCCATCAGGCATCTCCTGTCACCTCCCAAGGACAAGAGTTGTCTGAGCCTCGGGTTACCTCTAAAAAAAACCCATGGGGTGCTGAAGCAAATCATAAAAATCTAACTAATATGGATGGGTGATCAGCTGCAGAACAGATGGGGCTGATTTGGGCTGGGAGAGGGGGCAGGAAAAGCAGGCAGAGCTCAGTGCTCGCTGTGCTGGGAAACAAAGGTGAGAGCAGCACGAGGGGGATTTTCCTGCTCCAGCTGCCTCCACGCTGAATGTCTAGGATCAGCTAATTAGAGGGGCTTTTCTTGGCAGGTAAATGAGAGAGACAAGCTCATCCAGAGACTGAGTCAGCCCAGCTGTCTCCAAGCAGGATGAATCACCATCCTCATATGAATTGACAGCACGCTGAGCTTAGGTGGCAGCTCTGGCTCCTTCCCTGACAGGAGATAATAGGCAGCCTCTTCTCCAAGTCCATTTTCCAGCAGGGATCTAGAAGGCTTTTGCAAGTGAAAATGAGTAGTTTTTTTTTGCAGTTGGGAGCTGGCAGCACAATGTGGTCGAGGCTGGGGCTGATCCTGGGAATCAACCCTGTGCTGGGGCAGGAGTTCCTCTGCAGCCCTGAGAGCTACTGGTCCCAGGGCAAAAGCGATGAGAAATTGAGAAATTGATGAAGATGATGAGAATTGATGAATTCTGCTCCTGACCTGTGGTTTGGATACTCCAGGCAGCACCTGGGATGCTCCATGGAGCTCTTTGGGCAGACACACGAGGATGGAAATGGCAGATTTGATGAAATTGGTTCTATTTTCAATTAATGCTTCACTGCAGAGCTGTGAAGGGGAGGCCCAGCAGCCAGACTGGAGTTAACAGGGTGGGTGTTGTGCAGGGTTGATGCACGAACCTTTTTCTTTGGGTTTTAGCCAGGAATGTGTGGGGCTCTGGGTGGAGCTGAGGGGGTGGGAGGGTGACCCCTCAGCTGTGCTTTGCTCAAATCCAGCTTTTCCTGCCTCTTCCCTTTGCAGGAGGAGAACTTTGTGGCATCACTCTCCTTGGGAGGGTTCTAAAGAGTCCCTTGTGCCTCTGGCAGGCTGGGCTGTCACCCATCCATCCGGGAGCAGCAGCAGTAAGTGACAAGTGCCACCAGGAGCCATCTGGTGCAGGCTCTGCATGGCCAGCAGGGTCCTGGCTTGGGGATGGAGCCCCAGCTGGAGCCCCAGCCCCAGGCTTGGATGGAAAACCAGGGTTTGGGCAGCTCCTGCTGCTTTGGGAAGGATGAGTGGATGAGATTTGGGGAGCTCGAGGCAGAGTTGGGTTAAAGGCAGTGGTGGATGGGAATTGTTGGAGTTGTTCAAAGCAAATCCTGGAGTCACCTTACCCAAAGAGAGCTTCCAAGCTTTTCCTGGGATCCCAGTGGCTCTGTAAATCAGCAGAGCTGAGGCCATCCTCATTAAACATCCTCAGGCACTCTCCTGAAGAAATGTTAACTGTGATCTGGCCAAATTCCAGTTGGAGTCATTGCCTTTGCCTGGCAGTCTGAAATAAAAGAGCATTTTTCTGCAAATCTCCTATTCTCAGTTGTTTATTATCTGGCTGGCAGCATCACATCTCTGCCCATTAATCCATCTCTCCGAGTTCCTCCAATTCCAGCCTCCTGGAGGGGGTTCAAGCTGCCACCATTTTTTATTTGAGTCAGTCTGCCAGGGAAATATTTGCTCCTTCCCTGAAGCATCGACTCCCTTCTCTCACTGCACCCTCAGCGCTTCAATGAGCCATTTGTGGCTCCCAAACTGATATTAACTCTGTGAAACAGAAAATACCCCACATATTTAATGCTGATTTCACTCCAGGCTGGTGGGTTGGACATGAGATCTGCAGAAGCAGTTGCTGGTTTGTGTGGAGGTTCCCAGGGTGGCTTTTGGGACCCCCATCCAGGTGTGCTGAGCTCCCAAATGCTGCCTGCCCTCCTCAAAAGTGCAAATTTGATCATCTCTGTGTGCCTCAGGGCTGGTTTTTCTGTCCCAAAATATGTTGTGAGATCATTACCTTTGGGGTGCTTTCTCTCTCTCAACCAGAAACTGATTCCTGCCTTAAAAATCTTTTTTGGGGAAGAGTAGGAGGAAGTGGTTGGATTTTCCTCACAGGACACAGGTTGTGTCCAAAATGCAGAACACAGGGCTCAGTCCCATCCCACCCCTCTCTCTGAGCTGACCTCCCTCCCCACACTAATCCCACCTGCTGGGAATCATTTTTCCCAGATAATTGGAGCAGATGATGGATGATGGAAAACTGAATTAATCCTTCCTTCCTTCAGTGCCTGACTCTTGTTTACAGCACCAACCTCCCTGCCTGGAAATTCAGGATGCTGCCCTGAATTTCGTGGAGATAAAGGGGTTTTGGAAGAGGTGCTGGCCAAACCAGCAGCTCTTGGGATGTTTGTGAGCAGCTGTGATGAGGTTTTTTTTTGCACAGGAACCTCATTTGGGCAGCAATAACTCGGTGTTAGTGAAAACAACAACAGCAGAAGCTGCTTTCTCAATGCCTCCTCACAGGGACCTGCTGCATTTCCTCCTAATTACAATTCAATTTGCAGTGATAAATAGTTTAATAAGCAAAAAATGGGCTTGGCTGTGGTTGGTTATGGCTCTGTGTGGCTTGGGGGATGCTAGGGCTGGTGGAAACACAACTTGGAGCTTCCAAAGGCTCCAAAAAAAAAGAAAAAAAAAAGCTGCAGTTTTGGACAGCAGAAAGGATTAAGTTGTTATTTTACATGAGGGAAAGAAAAGTTGGGGATGCAGCTCCCAGATGTTTTCCTTGAGTGATGTTGGCCTGGAGAGTGATGGGTGAGCTCTGAGTTTTTGGGGAAAAGAGCTGGTTTTTGGGTTTTGCTGCAAATAATGAGTTGGGCACAGCATCCCTGTGTCTCTCACTGGGCTTGGAGTTTTCTTTTCAAAAATAATTGGGTTTTTTTTAATACCTTTTATGGCTGTGGCTGGGGAATTTCTGTTGCTGGCTGCTGGAGGAACACGTTACATTTATTTTCTGCTGGATTTCTGGATATAAATTTCAAATTCACCCCTGAAAGTGCAAAGTGGGATAGGTGGTTGGGGTGGGTTTTTTTGGGTTTTTTTGGTTGTTGTTGTTGTTTTTTGGTGGGTTTTGGGGTTTTGTTTTGTTTTGGGTTTTTTGTTTGGTTTTTTTGGGTGTTTTTTTTTGGGGTTTTTTGTTGTGGTTTGTTGTTGTCGTTGTTTTTGCCTTTTTTTTTAACTGATAGCTTTACACTGCTGGATTTGCAGAACACTCCTCCCATGGAGACTCAGCTGGTTGGTGGCAGGAAGTTTTCCTTCCAGTGGATAAGGATGGATCAGTGGTTTGGCTTTCAGCTTCCTAAAGCTGGAAACAAATGGGATAAACTGCAGAGAATTCATGGGTGATTTCAGTTTGAAAATTCCCCTTTTTCCTGCAGAGATGTTCCCATTTTCCTGCCACACCTGGACAAAGCACCTCAGCAGAGTTCAGAGGTTTGGATCCACTCCTGAACACCCCTCAAATCTGCCCTGAGAAAGCCATGCCTGGCTCATAAATCCCACCACTTTAAACCCTTGTTTATTTGAAATCTGCACTTGCCATCCAGGTAAAATCCCCTGGGAAAAAGGAATGTGCTGAAAAAAAGTGACTGGAGCCAGATGCTGGGCGTTTTCTGCAAAGGCAGTGATGGGTGATTTGCTGCTGACAGCATGAACTGGTGTTAAGTTATTAAATTGCAGATGAGCTCATCACTTGGCCTCGAACAAGTTTCAGCCTTCAGAGGCTTTAAAATATTGTGTGTGGTGGAAAAGAGACAGTGCTGGTGTGGCAGAGAGGTTTGGGGAGCAGCTGAGAAAGACATCTGTGCCTAAAAAATGTGAGTACCAGGAGGGAACGCTCCACGTGGAAAATGTAAAGTTCTCCCAGGAGAGAGGAGGAGAAATTCTCTGATTTATGAGCTGGGCTTCTTCATTTTAGCTGAGGAGAAAATGGTGAAGAGTTTTGAGATGCTTGAAGGGGCAAGATGCTGAGCCTGGTTTGGTTCTGAAGGTCCCAGTGAGTTGTCCCAAGTCCCCAGATTGGCCCTCTGGTAGTGCCTGGTGTTTGCCATAGATCAGGGACCAAATCCAGCTTTTTATCTGATGTTTGCTTAATCCTAAAGCTGAGCTTTACCCAACTGGGAAGGTGACATCCATGCTGCTGTTGGTGCTCCTCTCCCTGGAAAAGTGGGAGTTTCCTTTGAGCACCTCCCTCCACAATTTCTATTTCTTCTTCTTGCAAACGAGACCAAGCTCTCTCCATGCTGAGATTATTATTTTTTTTAAGTACAAAAAGAATAATTTGTATAAATTTGTAAATAGTAATTTGTATAATACAATATATATAATTTGTATACTATAATATAATTTGTATAATTTGTAAATAGTAATTTGGCAGAAGCCGTGGGACAGACCAGAAATCAGTTTGGCCACTTGATTTTCCCAGCTGGGCAGCCTCACACGTGTGTGGTTTTTAACTGCCTCGGCTCTTTTTTTACTGAATAGCCTGTTTGCAGTCAAGGAGTTGGTGTTAACTCAGGCAGTGCTGCGGGGCTGATCCTAAAAATACCAAGGAAACCAGTGGGATAAACACTTGTCACCTCGTTTGTGGCCTGAGCTGTAATCGCTGTAATGTGAGATCCCTCGGGCTGTTGTGTCTGAAGGCACAGTAGATTTTTTTTTTAAGTGTAGATGTTTATTTTCAACCTGTCTGAAATCACAGAGCATCCACACCTACAAGCAATGTGCTTTCCCGTGGGGTTTTTGGGGCTGGAGCATCTCTGAGCTCAGGACAAGCTTTAATTTATTGCACGGTGCCAAAGTGTTACTGGCTTGTGTTTGTCAAAAGGGAATTCTTTGTGCCAGGTGCCACCAGCTCCATCGGAAGTGAAAGAAGTTCAAAAAGGAATAAAAAGATTATTTGGGTATTATACACACGAATATATTTGTGGTGAAAGGAGCACACTGTGTATAACCCCTCCCCTCCCCATCCCTGTGCACTGATGTATTCCATACGGGGAGTTCTCTGCTAAAATTCCTCAAATTATTCAGCCTAAGAATTACAAACCATAGAAATCATCCTTGGAGGGGACCTCAGGAGGCCTGGCCCATCCCTGGGGCAGGAGCAGCTCCACCTGAACTGCTCCTGACACCACCTTGTCCAGTCTCCACTGGCACAGCTTCCACTCCCTCCCAGTCAGTCTAACCCAGCATTTTGCTCTTCCCTCTCTCCAATCCATCCTCCTGTTTGCAGTGCTGCAGTTTTGGGCTCCTTCTTCCCTCCCTCCCTGTGCACAGCAGCTCCAGAACTCCTCCAGTGTGGTGGTGTTTGCAGGGATCCCAGGGCGAGGGAAGAGATGAGAATCTTGACTCCATGTTTCAGAAGGCTGATTGATTATTTTATGATATATATTATATTAAAACTATACTAAAAGAATAGAAGAAAGGATTTCATCAGAAGGCTAGCAAGGAATAGAAAAAGAATGGAATGATAATAAAATCTTGTGACTGACCACAGAGTCTGAGCCAGCTGACTGTGATTGGCCATTAATTAGAAACAACCACATGGGACCAATCACAGATGCACCTGTTGCATTCCACAGCAGCAGATACACATTGTTTACTTTTTGTTTCTGAGGCCTCTCAGCTTCTCAGGAGAAAAAAATCCTAACAAAAGGATTTTTCATAAAATGTGTCTGTGACACTCCAGTGCTGCATTTGTTCTCCAGCTGCAGCTCTGTGTGATGTTCTCCAGGGTCATCTTGGATTTTATCCTGTTGCAAGAGTGTCATTGACTCAGTGGCTTTATGAGGCTGATCCTGCAGCCCTAAAGCCTCTTTGCAGAGCAGGTGAAGGCCAGGAGTGCAGCTTCCCTCAAGGTGACACAAGGTGTCCCATCCTTCTCTTTGTCACCAAAACTGCGGGAAAAACAAAAGCCCTCCAACAACATTTTCAGTGGGAGCTGCTGGGGATCATTTCCTCCTCCATTCAGGGCTGTCTTTAACAACCTCTGGCTTTTCTGTCCCACCTAACCTTGCTCCTTTGCCCTGTTTCCTGCAGGATTTAGGGATGGAGTCCACCTCTCTGGATGATGTCCTCTACCGTTACGCCAGCTTCCGAAACCTGGTGGATCCCATCACCCACGACCTCATCATCAGCCTGGCAAGATACATCCACTGCCCCAAACCAGTAAGTGCCATGGTCTCCTCATGCTCTGGGGCTGTGCTGCCTTGGCAGACTGGGAATGTGGAAAATCCTCCCAGTTCTGGATGGGTCTGGACCAAGAGGATCAGGTTTTCCAGCTGAGCGAGTGATATTTGGCTAATGTTGGTACTCCTTCTGGCTTGTGTGTGGCAAGGGATCATCCATGGGTGGATGGACCTGCAGGCATCACTCTGCTGTGTTTGCTGCTAATAACAGGTCTTTAATTTCCTGTGAGAGCATCTGAAGGGATGGAGTCATTCACTGCTGCTTGTTGTGGATGTTTTACTCAGTTATAGCCTCCACCAGTGTTTGAAAAGGAGGGAAATTGCTTTTTCTTAAAAAAAAAAATTACCGATTTCTTTCATGTTGTGAGGCAAAGCAGCAAAGGTGCTCTTTGGGCTGTGGTGTGAGTCTGGCTCTGAAGGGCTTCATAAAACTCTCTGCCCACAGTAAAAGGTGTTGGGAAGGGTGGAGAGGACACCAGGGACCCAAATCTCCATTTTCAGAGGCAGGGATGGCTCTCCATGTCCTACAGCATGAGAGCGAGATGGAGCCACACCCCTGTGCTGTGCAGGGACATCCATGGATCCCTTTTCCTGTGGAGAATAAATCCTTTCCTTCCTCCTCCCCCATGAGCTGGGGAAGTGGAGAAAGCTGCTCTCGTGCCGGGCGCGTTTCCAGGCAGAGAGGCCCCGTTCCCCTGCTGAGCTTGTCCTTTTCCAGAGCCCTGTGACTGAGCTGGTTTCTCCTCCTGAGGGTGGGAGCCATGGCAGGAGAGCTCTGGATTCCTCATAAAACCCTCCCCGAGGCCACTCCTGGGCCTGGAGCTGCTCCAGTGCAGAGCTCCTGCTCTCCCCTGTCCCCCTGCAGGTTTCTTTTGGCACCAGAGGCTGTGCAGGAGGCAGTGCCAGGGTCAGCAGGGAGATGCAGAAGTCCTCGTTCCTCTGCTCAGCCCTGTGAGGCACATCTGGACAGCTGTGTCCAGTTCTGGGCTCTTCAGGGCAAGAAGAGCTCCTGGGGTGGGGCCAGAGCAGGGGGACAAAGAGGATGAAGGGACTGGAGCATCTCTGACAGGGAAAGGCTGAAGGAGTTGGGGCTGTTCCCTGCTCAGGGATGAGGGACCCTCATCCCTGGCTGTCCCTGTGTGCAGGGACCCAGCAATGGGACAGGAGGAGTGGGCAGGAACTGATGCCCAGGAAGCTCCACCTGAAAATGAGGAGGGATTTCTTCCCAGTGCAGGTGAGAGCTGGAGCAGATTGTCCAGAGGGGGTGTGGAGCCTCCCTTCACTGGAGAGATCCCAGAGCTGTCTGGACACAATCCTGGGCCATGTGCTGGGAAATCTGGGGCTTCCATCTTGATAATTCTGGGATTCTGTGCTGGCAAAACCCCAAATGAATCAGCCTGTGCAGCACCGAGGCTCTTACTCTGCAGGAGATGCTTTCTGGATGCCCTTGGTGCTCTCCACATCCTTTGCACAGCTCAAAGCACCACACCTGGATTGGATGGATGGATTGGATGGATGGATGGATGGATGGATGGATGGATGTTGCCTTGGAGAGGGAAGCAGGGGTTGTGCAGGTGACAAAGAGCAACTCCAGCAGCAGCAGGGCTGTGCTGCAGCTCCTCATTGGTGGCTTTGCCTTGCTCAGCTTTGGGTGCCACTGGCTGTGCTTTAAATATTTTTTGGTTTTTTGGCAGCTGAGTGAAAAGTAACTTCATCCCAGTGTTTCGTGGTGGTTTCCTGAGATACTGATGTTCTCTAAGTCCCCAGAAAGTTGCCTGCTTTAGTCACCAGGGTTATTTTCCAGCTCCCAGCCCTCTCTTCCCCCAGACTTACTTCACTTTGACAGAGCCTTGGCACGATGTGTGAGAGAGCAGGAGAACGCTCAGGGCCAGGAGAGCTGCAGAAGTTTTGGCTTTTGCTCTGCATCCTGTGCCACAAATATACATAAATATATATGTTGAGGCAGCTGGAAGCTTGTCCTTATCCATGCAGAGGTGGATGGAGCTGGCCTGGAGCCTGGTCCCTGTTAACCTTCTCTTTTAAATATGTCCCTGCTCGGGGTTATGGGGTCCTGCTTCCCTCCTGGAGAGGCTCTCCTGACTCTCTGTACATTGCTTTTTTCATTCAGCTTCTATTTATACCACCCTTAGCTTAAAGGTGACCCCTTGGTCTCTCCTCTGAGCTAAAATAAAAGTTGAATCATTTTTCCAAGCCCTGGGTAAACACAGCCTGAGTCTGTATGGCCAGGAAAAATTGGCCTGGGCTCCCCAGCATGGCTCTGGAGCTCAGGGGATGCTGATTCCAGCCAGAAAATCCAAACCAAAAGCTGTAACTTGTGCTGGAGGAGGCTGGAGTGCTGTGAAGGAGGAATCTGGGAGGTGGCAATGTTTGGGTGAGCTTTGGGTGGGTGTCCAGGAAGTGGTGCAGGGCTGGATTGCCGCTCCCAGGCTCTGCTGAGATCCCAGCCTGGCCCATGGGTTGGGGTGTGAAAGGAGCCAAGGAAAAACCTCCTTTGCAGATCCTTTGGAAGTCAGGGCTTGGATTTGGTCCCATTACAGATGTGTTCAATGCTGTTCAAGGAAACCCAGGTCCTGGAGTGCAGCTCCTGTCACCTTTGGGGTTCCTGAGGCCTCAGAAGGGGAGGATTTGCTGCTCAGGAAACTCAGATGGTGCAGGAGGTTTTCCAGCAAGGGAAGGGGAATCAAAGACATCTGAACAAGTGTGTTCTCTCCCATGGCCAGTCTTTTATCTCCCTGCCTCTCTCCTTGTGGGAAAGGTTCCTTGGAGAGCAGCTCAGCTCCAAAGCCACTTCCCAAAACCCAGTGCCAGGAATCTGTGGGTGCTGCCCTCAGGGTGATGTCTGTCTGTCTGTCCCCATGGGCAGGAAAAGGGGACAAAACACCCCAGCAAAGCCATGTGCTGTGGGATTGCAGCAAACCTCCTGCAGTGAGAAGGAGCTGGAAACACAAACTTTGAGTAAGGAGCGAAGGGCCCCCATGAAAAATTCACAGCTGTCCGTGCCAGCAGGGATATCTGGCCCTGAACTATTGGAAAATTAAAGCAATTCCTTTTTTTTCCACACACCAAAGCCACGTGTGGGGATGACTGATGGCTCTGATAGGGAGTGAGTCAGGCTTCCCTCCAGCTTGAGGACTTGTTGGATTTGGGATAAGCACTGGGGGAAAGGGAAAGTGGAGCTTGGGCAAGGCTGGTTTGGGGCTTGTGTCCTTGTACTGCAACCCCTGGGATGTACCTGGGAGCTCCTCCAAGCCCTGAAGGTTGCCCAGAGTGAGATTTTGGCTTTGCTGATCCCCATCCTGCTGCTTTCTGGCAGGGCAAGGCTGGCAGAGCAGCTTAACAAAGCCCCAGCCCAAAATCCAGCTTTGCCTGGCCATTCTCCTGCAGCTCCTGGGGCAGCAGGTTTTTTATCCAAAAAATGAAACAAACTATCCCTAATCCAGCTTTTTGTGGCCATTCTCGTGCTCCTCCCAGGCCTCAGGTGGAAGATGTGACCCTGTTCAAACACAGGGGAGTGGATCTGGGCAGTTACCTCAATTTGAGATTGAGATAATTCCCTGTTGTGTGCAACAGGGAATATCATCCTCATCTTCCCCACTGAAATTCAAGATAAATGGGGACAGGGAGAGTTTTTAAAGCTCTTCTAAGCAGCTGGAGAGTGGAAGCAAAGTGGATTTTGCCCTGGGTGGATGGAAGCTCTGTTTTCCTGTCGTTTGAGCAATTTCTGTGTGGCTCCTTCCAGAGGGGAGGCACCCTCTCTTAGGAAAAAAAGAAAATAAAGAAATTAAAGCAAAGAGTTTTTGTAAATAGGGAAGGTGCCAGGAGGCTTTCCAGTGATTGCTCTTCCTCGATGGCAGGGACTGGGATTCCTGGCCGAAGTCCAGCAAGTGATTATCTCCCAGTTTGGGCTATTTGGGGATTTCTAAGAGCTTTATCCCACCCTTGCCATCTTCAAAGAGCTGTTGGGTAATTTGCTAAATCCTCCTGATTTCTCTGTCACTTTCCTTTTTCCCCTTGCCATCCATCCTGCCGGGACAGCTCCTGGGTCTGTATCCGTGTTTTCACATCTGCTTGGAGCACTTGGAAGTGAAATTTCCCCTCTGCATCCCGGAGCTCGCGCTGGGAGAGCTTGGATACCCTCGACTGCTCCTTCCTCACCTCTTTTTCCTTAAAAAAAAAATTGGAAAATCCCCATTTGTGCTGTGCCTGCAGAGCAGAGGTGGTTCATGAGCTGGAGCTGAGCCTTGTGCCCTTTCCCTGGGATTCACATTAGGAGGGAACAGCAGGGACTGGATGGGAGGGGGTCCTGCCACCCCTCCCCAGGCTCCCAGGGCTGAGAACCCCCAGGGAAGGACAGAAATGTCACAGAAATGTCCCAGGGACACTCCAGGGACACTCCTGCAGCTGGGGTGGGCTCTGCTTCCCGTGGGATCCCAGCTGATCCAGGCTGGGAAAGGCTCTCTGGGATGTGCTGAATTTGGGACATAAATAACCCAAAAATCCACATCTGGTTTCATCCTGGGAGGGGATGGGGGACAGAGGAGGGTGAGTGGTGCTTGCTGGGATGAGACCTGCGGTTCCAAGGGGGATTTTCCCTGAGAAATTCCAGTTTTCCTCTGAATTTCATCTTCCCTGTGCATGCTGAGGGGGAAGGCAGTGCCGTCTTTCAGGAAAGGGAATGAAATCTTGAAATCAGAGGACAGAGTGGAACAAATGCTCCAGAAAGGAGATATGATCAAATGAAATTGAGAAAACCACAGAAGATTTGAAGTGGAGTCACTACAACCAAGTACACTGAGAGGAAATGAGGTGCAGTGAAAAGGACCAAAAATTATCCCCACTGAATTCCCTAAAATCAGGAAATAAAGGTAAACAGAGACAAAAGAGAAACAGAAGAAATGAAATTCCAAAAATAAAACAAACCTGATAGGAAGTGAAACAAGAAAAGCAAATGGGATGACATGAAGTGCATAGCAATGCCCAACTGATCCTCATTTAAATCAAGATTTCATTCCCTTTCCTGAGAGTGCCATCATCCCCTGAGCACTCTGATTCCAGTGGGTGTTTTTCTCTTTTTCTGTTGTGCACCAGCTGCAAGGATTAACCTGTTGTTTGCTGAGATATTTCCAGAGTAATGAGTAAATCCAGAGTAATCTCTCCTGGATTTTTAGCTGCTCCCTTTGTTTCATGGCAGCTCTATCAGTAGGATACAGATGGATTTGGCATTAAAATTTAGCTGCTCCAGTGACCTTTCCAGTGGCATCTAAGTGATCTTCCCATAATGATTTTGTTTGTAGCACTCAAGTGGGTCCAATTTAGGAGTGGGGATGCTCCCCACACCTCAGGCAGGTTTTTAGGGCCTCACAGAGCAGGAAAATGCAGCACACACCTCCCTGCCATTCCCCACCCTGCTCCCATTCCTCCTTTTCTATGGAAGCTGAGCTGGGTACCCTCCAGCAGCTCTCAGGGAAGATTTTGATATTATTTTTTTTTGCAATTTTATCTTCCCATGTCCCCCTCAGGGCCATCTATCACCTCGGATTTTATTGCCTTCTCTAATTGCTTCTGTGAAGTCCAAGTGCAATATTACTGCAGGATGCTGTGGAACAACTTCCTGAGCTGCTGCAATCCCCTTCATCTCCTGCTCCTGCCTCTCCTGATAAGCCCTATTGTACATTGCTTTTCATTTTGGTGTGTCAACACCGAGGCTGAGGCTCTGCACTTTGGCCTTTCAGCAAAGCAGATTGGGGGGAAATGTGCAAAATTGGGTTCCACTCCTTCCCTTTGTTTCTACAAATTTTGCCTTTCAATCTTTCTGCCACTGCTGCAGCTTCACCAGCTCCTAATTTGGGCTAATTCAGGGTTTAATTGCTGGGTCCTTGGTGCTCTGTGGTTGTCCTAAGTGAGCACTCAGTGCTGCTGGGATGCCCATGGGTTGGTGGTGGCAGAACTGGAATTTTAAGAGTTGCAAAGGAGCAAATCCTCTCCTGAGAGCTCAAGAATGAACCTGGCTGGTGCTGGAGGGAGGTGACCACCCCATCCCTGCAGCCGGGACATGAAGGGGAGCTCTGACAATCCCACTCATTTGCGGTTTCCAGCTTTGCTAGATTTGCCTGGAATCAGAGGATTTGGGGGTTTGTTCAATCATGAAGTTAAAACAATTGCCATGCTCACTGTTGGGTTAATGTGATGAAAGCCAAGGGTTAATGGGACCTCCTGGAGGCAGGCCAGGCAGGTCCCCTCAGGTGACAGCCTGGCTGTCCCTGCAGGGCCCTCCTGCCCACAAGTGCAGCCCAATCCCATTTTGCACCAGTTGCTGCCTTTCTCCCTCATTGAGTTTTATGCTGCTGTCAAGCAGGACTCCACAAAATGTTAATTTTGCCCTGGCACGGAGCCCCTGCCATCTGCTCCAGGACACCTTCAGCTGCCAGAGTGTCAGGCTGCTCCAGAAAGGTGGTGAAGGGCCAGAAGTGCTGCTCAGGGTCTGTAATCTCACCCTGCTCTGCCGCTAATTACAGCCACAACCTTTAATTATTCCTACCTTTTTCAGTGCAGTCCTTACCTGCAGACCTGGGTTTGGAATTTCACTGCATGGTTTTGTAGATGGCTTTGGGGTTTGCCAGGTGATGGATGGGATGAGTTTTCTGATCAGCATCTCCAAAATTCTCCTTCCTTTGCAAAAAGGTTGCTGCTGGATGGGAAATTTAGTGGGGTTTCTAATAAGGTTTTATCAAAGTTTAATTTTTGCTTGATGGAAGATTGGTTCTTCTCTTTAAAAAAAAACAAACCAAGCTTTTTCTTTGGCTTTTATTTCTGCTACTTCAGATTTGACCTCCTTTTCCTCTTTTACCTCTTTTTCCTCTTTTACCTTCTGTAAGAGGGAATTTTTGGTGGTAAAACCTCTGTCCAAGCAGACCAGAAGGAAGGGAGTGAGGTTTCTGCTGTGAACAGCATTCCCTATCCAAACAGCATCTGGAGCTATTTGCTGGGTTTGCATTGTTTCTGTGCAGCTTTTATGGCTTTTATTTCTGTTTCTGTGCATCTTTTAACATTCTCTCAGTAGAATTTCCCACGAACTGCCAGAATTTCCTCATTTTTTGTGTAGTTTGAGATGAAAACTCACCTGAAATAGGTGATGTAGGATCTGATTTGATGCTGGGCTCTGACTGTGTGTAAGTCCTGTGGCTCCACAGTGATCATTGCAAAATATGACCAAAAAAAAAACCCTCATTCTTATTAAAATGGCCTTTATTAAATTGCTTAAGTTCCTCCTCTAATTTGGATTAAACCAGACATGATTTATTTTCAAAAGCTTTTCTGCTCTGAGCTACGGGGTGGTCAAATTGATCAGCCCTAAAGCCACGTTGTCACTTTATTTAGAATTTATTTTTGGGATCTATCACTGCACTATACCAACATCTGCTTCCCTTTGGGCATGACCCACATCACCCCTCATCCTACATATACCAAATCCTCTTCCCAGAGGAGCCTGAAATGAGGGAAGGGGAATTGTAGCAGCCTCATGGTGATATTTTAAGGTGATATTTTAAGGACACCTGGAGAGCTCTTCCAGGGGGATTTTTCATGCTCTGCCCAAGGAACTTGGCCATGAAAGAAGAGGGATTTGGGATTAGAGGTTTGGGGTTTGGGATTTGGGGTGGATCCCCCCCTGCACACCTGGATGGGGTTGTATGTAGGAACAGTCACCAATCCCTGCGTTCCCCTCCTGGGTTTTGGGATGTTTTGGGGCAATGGTGGATTTAAATCTTTTCCCACCTCCTGATCTCACAGGATTTGCTGGAGAAAACCCCATTAGGACTTGCAAAGGGAAATCTGGGACTGGCTGCAGCACAGATGTCTGCAAGCAACAATAGGCTGAGCTCAGCCCCACGCTCTGAAAGCAGAGGGGGGAGGGACAAAAAGAAGAAGAAAGGGAAGGGAAAAAGGCAAAGCAGAAAATCATGAGATGACTTCAGCCCCTCGTGACAACATCAAAAGGGAAGAGTCGTAAATTCGGATCCCATTAAAGCCGGGGGGAGCAGGAAAAGCCATTTTGGGGCTGCAGCTGCAGGTTTGGGGTGGGCAGAGCTCTGTCCTGCGGTTCATCCTCTGTGCACTGGGGGTGCTGGACGCAGATTTCCCTCCCTGGTTCCCTGAGACCACGGGGTCCCTGCAGTGTTTGGGGTCTCCATTCCCACTATGGGCATCTCACAGGGTGTGAAGCCCTCACACATGGGGCCATTTCTACATTTCCTCTGTGTTTTGCTCTCATCCTTTCCAAACCCCCAGCCCCAGTCCCTGGGGATTTGCTCTCTTTGCCTCCTGCTAATTTGGGATAACTGATTGGATACACATTAAAGCCATTGAGGATTTTCTCCCCTGGGGCTTCCCAGGGCATGTCTCATTGTTTTATGCCTTTGTTTTACTGGGTAATAATTTATCATTGTGAACATTTTTTTTGTCTTTCAACCACTTGAAAAAAGAGGTTTTCGCTTAATAATCCAAACTATTATCCTATTGTCCTAGCTGATCATTCAAGACAAAAAAAAAAAAAACCCAAGGAGGAAGATTTGGAAGGAAATCTCTCATTCTCTTTATTTTTAAGGTGTGAAATAGGTCATGTTTTAAGGTTCATTGTCTGCTGAGCTGCATGAAAAGCAAAAATCTTGGCTGAGGGATCCCCACACCAAATATTTCCTGGGCAGGGAATGGGGTTCTCAGGATGAGTGTGGTTTGTGCCTCAGTTTTGCTCGTGCCTCACAGCTGCAAATCCTGCAGCATCCAGAAAGGGATATTGCAAGTGTGAAAATTCTTCTAAAGGAACCACAAAAGGAGAGGGGGGAAAACCCCCCAATTTTTAATGGATTCAGGAAAGCCAGGGAATTCTCATTTTTAAGATATGCAGGACAGCCCGTTTTTATTTAAGATTGATTGTGAGTGACAGAAATGTGGGAACTGTGTAATAACGCTGGGAAAAAAAATTTAATAAAATCCTGTTGCTTCCTCGCAGCCCCCAGACAATGGCTAATTGTTCTAATTTGGGTCACTCCCC
>NW_005054387.1:1865736-1873301 GCF_000277835.1 Geospiza fortis
GCAGGAATCCTTCACCAGGGCTCTTTAATCATTAACATTGGCCTCTTTTCCACGGTGCTTGGCCCTGGTGCATCCCTCAGGGCTCTGCCCATCCCCAGGGATTCTGCTCCTGGAGGAGGAGGAGCAGGGATTCATTTTTAAATGAAAACAAATTAATTTGCTGTAACATCTTTATCACCTCCTTTGCGTCGTCCTCTGAGCTCTCTCTCGTTTTGGAGCAGCCCTGAAATCCAGTCTGGGGACCCAAATCTTGCCCATGAGGTGATGCAGGGAGGGCAGGCAGTGACTCCAGGGTTAGTTATCCACAGTGGAACCACAGCCCTGCTCATTTCAGGGTTGTTTTTCCGTGGTGGAATCCCTCTGCCCTGCAGAAAAGCCAGGAAGGTGCCCAGGGGTGGTGAAAGGTGCTGGGTGATGCTTCAGCCACGGGGTCAGGGCTCCCTGCAGCTTTGGCAGGACACAAATCCCAACCTACCAATCCAGATGTGTGGCTGATGGATCTGTAGGAGCTCAGCTGGAGGCTCCTCACCAGCATTTATCAGCTGGCTGGGAGCTCAGTGCTCAGGAAAAGGGCACATCCCAGCTTTTTTTCCTGCCAGCAGCATCAGCTGGGAAAGCTGGACTCTGTGTGTGTGTGGTCTGTCCCATCACTTCAGCCCTGCCATGCAGTTTTCCTCCCAGAGTTTGAAAACCAGATAAAAAATGCACATTCCCAACCCCTGTGTGATGTTAGAGGGGCCACATCTTGTGTGATGCTTTTCCTGTGTGTTATTTCAGGAGAGTTTGCTGCTGGGATTGGGCTCTGGTGGTGAGAAAATGCAATTTTTGTGCTTGGTTGTTGTCCTTTCCATGGAAAGGGCACTCAGGGTTTCCCAAAACCCAGCCCTGTGGGATTCAGGCTGTGCAGGTTGAGGTTTCCCTGCCCTCTGACCACAAAAAATCAGCTTTTATATTGACCTTCCGTGAGTGATGTGATGCAGACTGATGGAGATGGGGCAGAAAGAGCTTTCGGCCTCGATTTTGATGCTGTGGGAAGTGCTTCACCCCTGGAAGCAGCAGCATCTGCCCAGAGGAGTTTGTGACTATTTTTCCATCATTCCTGAGGGTGCTGATGGTGCAGGGCAGAGATGTTATCCCAAGACAGGGGGAGCGTCCCACAGCAATTCTTGGCATCATCACTCCCCTCATCCCAGGGCTCTCCCCATTCCCCAAGAGGTTCAAACCTTGCCAGCACGAGCTGGGCTGGTTTTTAAGCTGATTTTTAAGCTGATTTTTAATTACAGAGCCTTTCCAAACAAGCTCTTGGGCTCAGTCCCACCAGGGTGTGTGTGTGTCAGCTCCAATTATTTCCTGATAGACTTGGATCAGGAACAGGGAAAAGCTTTTGTTTGGAGCCCTTGGCACGGCACCAGCAAACTCCCTTCTCCTGCACACGAGTTTTGGGGCTGCAGAGTTTGGGTAAAAACCTAAAAAATGGAGGTTCCTGAAGCACAGAGTTTGTGGGAATGAGATGTGCAGAAGGAAGGAGCCCCATCCTGTGCCTTAGGAGGGCTCTGAAATGGGAATTTTATTTTGTATTATATTTATTTTTTTATCTACAGAGTTGATGTGCGCAGGAATCGTGTGCTCTAAATAATTTATTAAACCCCTCAAAATAGAAATATCCCAGGACCTCCAGGGCTTAGGAGTTGAGCTGGTGAAGAAAAAGGGCTGAAAGGGTTGGGATGGCCACAGAAGGATAAACTGGATGTGGAGAAAGGATTAAAATACTCCTTGTCCTGCTGCTGTACCAGCATGGATGGGCTGGGTTTGCTTTGGGCTGAATTATTCAGGAATTGGTTTGATGGGAAGTTCAGGCCTGAGCTTCCCTCAGCCATCTGGAGGTCTAGAGGGAAAAAAAAACCTCATCAAAAACCTCAAAAAACCTCATTGGAGAGGCAAGATGGCCATGACACACCTGAACCAGCAAAAATTTATGTGTTTTTTTTTACTTTCTCAGCTTCTCCACGTTCCTCTTGTGAATAATTTCACTTCCCCAACACTTCAGCTGGGATAATGCTGGAGACAGCTTGAATTGTCTCTTGCAGGGTTATTTTGGAGGAAATTTGCAGCACAAAATGCCAGCAATGTCCTTCCCCCCTCAGGATTTCAGCACTTGGTTTCTTTTTCAACACCAGTTCTACCAAGTAGGCCTCAGAGCTGGAAACCCCCACTCATCCCTCAGGGTGCACTCTGCTAATTCAGGGGCTGCTGCAATGCTTAAAAATAAAAATAATAATAAAAAAAGCAGATGAAATGAAAGCTGCTGGCACCTGGCAGGTAAAAAAAAAAAAAAAATTACAGAGAGGTGTCAAAATCTGTGGTGTTTTCTTCTCATGTTGGGGCGGGTGCTGCCACAGCCAGGAAGGTGTTGCTGGCAGTGTTGCCTTCCCAAAATGTTCTGAGGCTCTAATTAAAGAATTGCCTGCTTTTCCAGGCTTTCCAGTGGGAAACATGAGGTAAAAATCTTGCTTTTCTTCATTTGCTCAGTGTTCATTCCACAGGTTGAGCCTCCCTGGGTTCATCCAGGCCTGGGGTTGGTTTTTGCCACAGGGCCTGCAGTGGGAGAGGAGCTGTGGGAAAGCCTGAGGGATGAAATTTGTGGGATGAAAACCCAGATTTTGGGTTCAGCGTGGTGGTGAACGAGGTGTTGAAAAGCAAAAGTTTAAATGTGCTCCTATAAACCCAGATTTCCTGGGAATCAGAGGCTCGGCTCACTGGTTCTCAGGGTTTTCCATGTGTCCTGCTGGGATCCCTGGATCTGTAATTTCCACCTGAAATCCCCTGGCACTGCTGCCCTCAGTCAGGTCCACAAGCACCACACTGGAATTATCAGGGAAAAATCAGCTGGAAATTCAGCTTGTGATTCATGGGAATCACCATGATATATCTGGGGAGAAACCCTCCCAATTTATATTAAGTCTTCATTCTTAGAGTGGAGTCAAAACCCACAAATCCTGGCTGATATTTCTGCTCCAGCCACCTACAGAGATGTCCTGGGTTTGTGGTTGTTGTGTTTTTTGGTTTGTTTTTTTTTTTTTTACCCTGAGAAAACCTGCTGTAATTGTTTCCCTGTACACCCCCAAGTGATTTGTCAAAATCCCAATTGCTCCCAGATAATTCAGTATTTATGATGTCTTTATAGGGCTGGTCTCGCTCCACTGATGCAGAGGTGAGGAGGTGAATAAATTGCATAAATTGCATAAATTTCATAAATTTCATAAATTAGGAGGGTTTAGCTGAGCTCTCAGGGAGGATGTGAAGGCAGCAATAATTGGCTGTCCAGGCAGAGGAGATGCAGCACCTTCCTCAGGATTTTCCCAGAAAATTCTGAGCCATCCCTGTGGCTGAGCAGCCCAGGCTGACCGTTTATTGTAGGGCTTCCTCTTTAATTCCTGTGTCTTCCCTAATGATGTAACATTTTGATAAAACCAGGCAGACAACACAAATTGTGGCATTTTGGATCTTTTTTTATCATTATTGATCTTTCAGTCGGGCTCATCTCTGCCTGTGACCTTTCAGAGAGCAAGAGAGGCACTGCAGGATGGGTGGTTGGAATTACTGGAATGCAAATCGTGTATGAAAATCCTGGGTTTTATTTTATAAAAATAAGGACTGGGTTTTATTTTATTTTCTTTTAGGACCCAAAATTTCTAGACCCAAATCCTTAGAAACTTTCAGAGTTCAAGTTTTCCAAACCAGTATCCCTTGGGGTGGAAACTGATCCAAAATCAAGAAGATGCCACATTTCTTCGTGTTTTTCTTTTTCCTAACAATTAAATGTTGTGAGATTTTCTCTTCCCAAGACTCCATCAGCTCACAGATCCTCTGGGAAGCAATTTTTGGTGGTAATGAATGGGTGATTTAACAAAATTTAATCAATCTTTGCCAGATGTTAGCGCTGGAAGCTGTTACGTGGTGTCGGATGGTTACGGTGGGATAATAACAATATAAAATAATAATAATAGTAATAGTAGTAGTAGTAGTAGTAGTAGTAGTAATAATAATAATAATAATAATAATAATAATAATAATAATAATAATAATTCCTGCAGAATCTTAGCAATCAGAGAGGTTTTTCCCCCCTTTCTAGACAGTTTTAAGGGTGGTCCCTCAAGGCTTCCCAGCTCCCAGCCGGAGCCACCCTGGGCTCGGGGCAGCCCCTGGGTGTGATGGCAATGCTGCAGAGCCCTGACCCTGTGTCCTTTCCATGTTTTTGCAGGAAGGGGACTCCCTGGGAGCCATGGAGAAGCTCTGCAGGCAGCTCACCTACCACCTGAGCCCCCACTCGCAGTGGAGACGCCAGGGCATCATGAAGAGGAAGCCGCAGTCCTGGTGAGTCCCTGCTGGGTCCCTGTCCCCAGGCTGGCCTTGCCACCCCTCAGGGGATGGGGACATTGGGGAGGAGGGTTTTCCAAGCTGGTTTTGGCAAATGTGGGTGCTGCCTGTTGCTCCCTGCAGCCACAGGAGGAACAAATCCACCCTGCTTGGAGCTGGGGTGTCCCAACATCCAGAATCCTCCTTCCTCTCCAATCTCACCAGAATTTCCCCCATTTATGGTTCCTTCATGCTCGCCCCAGAGGTGTTTCCCTCTGTTTCCATCTTCCTTTCCCTGTTGCAGAGGAGAGCAGCACTTCAGTGCCTGGGGAGGAGGAATGGTCTGGAAAACCTGAGCCATCCATCCTCCAAACATCCCTTGTCTCCCAGACTGCTCCAAGAGCTCCTAATTAGCTGGTAATTAATGTACAGGCACGTGTCACCATGCACACCGTGGCTTGCAGTTTGCACAGAAGGAATTTTGTTGTTAAAAATCGGGAAAAAATAACCCAAATCCCCATCTCATCCAGCTCCTCAGCAAAGCATTCCCATCTGGTGTCATCCTGGATCCACAGAGCTGAGAAACCTGTGGATGAGGCTGATGAGAACAGAAAGGGCTGCTTGTTTTCCTTATGTTGGGCATTATATATTTATTATTTTTGCTTAAGGAAGCGAGAAATAGAAACAAAGCTGCAATCTGGGAGAGTCAGCATTTGTATCCAGGTGCTGGCTCGTGGTCCCAGGAGAGTTTTGGTTGTAATGAAGTTGTAGTGGGAATTAATCCAGTGAAAAAACTGGGATAGGTAAGGAGAGGGGAGGAATGTGGTCACAGGAGGAAAAAAAGACACAAGGAAATAAAGGACTGACTGGCCAAATAGGATTAGGAGCACATCTCCCAGGGATCTGGCTTATCATCCTCACAAAGTGCTGCCCTGAGAGACCAAAACGTGGAGAAATGTATTTCACTAGCAGCATTACCCACATTTTTGGTGGGTTTTAAGGTGCGTTGATGGCTAAAATCTGCATTTTCCAATAAAGCAGCAGAAACTGGGGGAGTGTTGGAGCTCCCAGGCTGCGTCCCGGGGGCACACGGAGCTGTAATGACCCAGCAGCTCATTACCCTCCGGGGTTTCCTCTTAATTAGAGTAGGAAATGCTCACCCCTTATCCCCCCACCAGGGCATTGTTCAAGTCACACTGCTGCTGCATCGCCGAGCTCTTTACAGCCCCCAAACCGTTGAAATCCTTGGAAATGAAAAAACTTGGAGCCCTGCTTTGTGCCCCTCTGTCTTTAATTACCAATCCCTGTCCTTAATCCCCAGCCCGGGATCAGCACGGTGTGAGCACAGCCTCGTGCCCGAGATTTGCAAGGCTTTATCTGCAGCTTTTCCTTGCAGCAGCCGGGAAACAGCTGAGGTTTCCCGGGGCTTTAGGAGCAGGGATGAGGTTTTGGGATCAGGTTTTGGGATGAGGTTTTGGCTGCCAGCGAGCCCCGAAGTGACCCGGTGTCAACGTGGGCTGCTGGTTCTGCCCCAGCCAGGCTTCGGAGGGGGGGATTTTCCTGCATTTCTGGTTTAGATGCTCTTTTAGGAGGTGGCTGTGAGTTGAACCCTTTGCTGGAAGGTGAAATCAGTCTTTTGCTAAGGTCTAAATGCCATAAAACAGGGATTTTATAGAGAGCATCCTGCTCTGGGCTGGGGTTTCCAAGTGCCCTGTGCTGCTCCCAAGGGAATTGTGAGCTCCCATTCCCAGGTGTTGGCATTGCCCTGACTCAGCCCTGCTGCCAGGTGTTGCAGGAACTCCCCAATATCACAGATCCACCCTTTTTCAAGTGTGTGCTGCAGGGAAAATCGCTTTCCTTCATCCACACCCACATATCCACTGCAGGTGGGAATGGGAAGCAGAGCAGCAGGAGGAGGAGGATGGAGCTGATTTTTTGGCCAGGCACAAGAGGAGGCTCTGCTTCCTAATCCCAGCTCCTCCCAGGCTGGGTGTGCTCCCTAAATCCAGGCAGACATTCCCAGCCCTGGCACAGCAGCACCCAAACCTCTGCCAAATGACCTTATTTTTTTGGCACGTTGTAAATCTGTCTGGCTCTCCCTCGCTGTCTCCATGCCTCCCTCGGAATACATTAAACATCCAGGGATGAAAATCGGGGAAATCCAACAGCAGCAGGATGGAGGCAGCCTGCTAAAGTCATTTTCCTGTGCCTGGCTCTGCCTGGGGACAGCATTCCAGCCCTGGAATCTCCCTGCTCCCGCTGCTGCCGAGCGCTCCCATCAGCATCACAAAGGCAAACCGGGAATTAAAGCTCCTGGGAGCAGGAGGTGCTTCCCGGGGGAAACCATCCCTGGGGATATCCCAGTCCGTTGTGGTAGGAATGGGCCAGGAATGCAGCAGAGAGGATGGAGCAGTGAGCACCAGCTGAAGGAATATCAAATATTCACGTTGTAACTCCAAATTTACATCAGAGAAACCCTTTATTTTTTCTTTTTACACACAACTCTTGTTAATGCCCCTGCACGAAGCAGGGGAAGGATTTAGGGTGAAGCAGCTCACTCTAAATGGAATTAAATGGGGTCAATCTGGACCTAAATTTGTGGATTTTTTGGCCCTGCTGCTGCTCAGAGAAATGCCCAAATGCCCACACCAGGCTGAGCCAACGTGGCATTTTCTGCACTTTCTAACCCCATTTTTTGTTTCACAGCTCCCAGCCCTCGCTTGTGCAAATCCCCCAGTGCTGGCACCTGGAAAGAGCCAGGACTGATTCTTTTCTCACTTCTCCTGGCTTTTCCAGGTGGTTTTCCTGAGCTCCAGCCCATTCTTTTCTTTGCCACTTGTCCTTTCTGCTGGTGACACCTGGGACTCAGCCTGAACTCCTTTCACCCTCTGATGTGAAATCATTAGAAATCACCTTGAGAACAGCAGGAAAATTAATGTTTTGGGACAGCTTTTGGGAATGTGGAGGCTCTGTGAGGCTGTGGCAGATTTAACCCCTGGTTACCTGAGGGTTGGATGTTCTCCATGGCATTTGGCATCCAGGAGCGGAGACCAGTTAGAACAGAAGGTGTTTGGATTTAGTGGTGAATTTACAGAGGTTGAGCAGCCTTATTTTGATGGCAGGAATGATCTTTTACCATCCCACTCCTGATTCCATCAGGGGCACAAAACATTCCTGGCCTGCAGGAATGCCGGGCGCTGGGCTTTCAT
>NW_005054387.1:1873346-1882419 GCF_000277835.1 Geospiza fortis
GTTGGCAGTGCCTGCTTGCATTGCTTTACAAAGGAAAAAAATAATTTTAAAATGAGTTTTCGTGGTGGGAGAAGCCCTTTGGAGAACAGAAAGGGAATGTTTGTGGCTGGAAATCCTCCTCTGCTGTGGCAGCTGGTGGGCGAGCGAGAGAAGCTGGAGCTCCTGCAACAAAAAGTCCCTTCAGAGCACCCAGCACAAAGCCAGGTGGTGGGAGGAGGCTGGAGCAGGGGCTCCTGGTCATTAAAATCCCATTTCTGTGTGTGAGTGTGTGCTGGAGCTGCTGCAGAGAGCAGGGAGTGTGGGAGCTGGAGCCTCTGGGATGTGTGTGTGGGTGATCCCATCTCCCTGTGCCCATGGGATGCCATTCCATGGACATTCCAGGGCTGTCCCAGGGAGCTGAGGGGACAGAGGATGCTCCAAATGCTCAGAACTCAGTGCTTTGGGGTGGTGGTGAAGTTTTCCACCTTTTGCAGTGGAAAACGGGCAATTCCCAAACCTTTCTGCTCTGTCCAGCATGGCCTGAGGCTCTGGGGGTGGAGAAAAGCAAAGTTCTGGTTCCTGGTGGCTTTTCAGGTTGGGATGCTCAGCCCAGGCTCAGAGACACTCTAATAAATGTCTTAGTATGATGGAAAGACCTGGAGTGACACAGAAATGAGCTAAGATTTTTGGGACAGAGAGTGGAAAACCTTTGTGAGACACCTTTGGTTTAGTGGAGTTCACACAGGGCTCAGCCAGCTTAATAAATTTGGAATATTTTCTGTGCTTTGGTAGAAATGTTTGGGAATTTGTGGTGCTGAAGAGCAGGAGGGGGCTGGTTCCAGCAGGGCTGTGGGATTTGGCAAATGAGGAGCTTTGATGGGGTTCAGGGCACACAAAGAGGAAAAAAATAACTTTTAGAGGTACCAGTAAGGAGTTGGGAGAAAGTTGGATGTAATTTTATCCCAGGATTGCCCTTTTCACCACCTCTGTCCTCCTCACCTCGCTCTCCTCCATGGCCATGGGGCATTTTCTCCATCTGCCCACTTTGGATTTTTATAGCTACTCAAGATGTGGCTTTTCTCTTTCTCTTATGGCTGGGCTGGGAACAAACCCTGATGTGCCCTGTCAGTTCTGTTCCCTCCTCACCGTGCTGCTCTGGGCTGCTGCCCCTTGAGTTTATTCCCTTTGGCACATGCCTGGCTGCAGGCACAGCCCCTGCTGCTGTGTCTGTGCTCTCTCATGGGCTGGGTGATGTCCAAGCTGCTCCTTTGCTTTGTGGAAAATCCATTTCCCAAGATATCTGAACGGGAGCAGCATTTGGGGCTGGCCCTTTGCGTGTGCCTGGTGGGATTTGGGATTTTTGGAGTGGGGTGGGCAGGTTAAACCTGGGGTTAAATGTGCCCAAGCTGATTCCCAGAAAAAAGGGAAAATCCCAACCCTCTGAAGCTGGGATGCAGCTCCCTGGAGCTCCTTGTTATGTAGAAATTCCAATGGATCTTCTACAGAAATGGTGTTTAATGTGCAAATATCTCCTCTGGCAACCCAGGGTTTTGTGACCATGGTGAAATGTTTTGTCCTGGTGGGAATGGGGATGTGATGTTGGAGGGGAGAGGAGGAGCAGGCCAACAATCATCCAGCACAGGCTGAGTGGGAAGGAGGGAAGGATTCCATCCAGCTGGAGATGGATTTCTTGAATGAGAGAGGAATCAAAAAAAAAAAAAAAAAAAAAAAACAAAAAGGGTGCCTTTAAAAAAAAAAAGAAGAAAGCTGTGTCATTTAAAAGTAAAAGTCGATAATGTTCAGCACTAAGAGGCTTTGGTGTTAAATAATTCTCTTTTCAGGCTAGTGGGTTATAAATTCAGGGTGTCCCTGGTTTGCACTTTACCCTGGATTGGGGAGGGGGTGTCAGGCAGGGAGGGATGGACCTGACAGTGCACAGGGATGTCCTGAGCTGCTCCCAGCTCAGAATGTGCCAATGTTACAGCAAAATAGAGGTTGAAAACCAACCCAAGGAATTCCTTTTCCACCCAGTTCTCCCTGCTGGATGATGCTGAAGGGCCCAAAAGCACAGAGGGTTCAGGACAGGCCATTAAACCCCACAGCTCAGGCTCCAGAGGCTTGGAAGGAAAATGCTGTGATGCTTCTGGTTGAGTTTAAAGAGTCAGAGACTTTTTGGCAGGATGAAAACAGGGCTAAGCTGTGAACAGATGAAATGCCTGGTGTGGGGGAAAGGTGGAATGCTGCAAATCTGGGGGAGTAAAGATCTGTGAGGGCTGTGGTTGAGAAATAATTCTGCAGTGTGTGGCTTGTGGCAATTAAAGGAGCTGCCACCATCGTGGCATCATTAAGGCTGGAAAAACATTCTGAGATCAAGTCCACCACTAAGCCAGGAACACATCTCCACATCTTTTAAATGCCTCCAGGTATCCTTTACATAACTTTAAAGGATAGAGGGAGTTATTGTTGATGATATTCTGGGAAAATCTGATTTTTCCTGTGCCTGTTGGAGTGGGAGCTGTAGGATCATCTCCTGCTTCCTGGAAAAACTGAGCAAATCACACCAAGCAGGTGCTGAAATCACTCCTTGCCTCCATTTGGCCACCAGACCAGCAGGTTTGGGGTGGAATTGAGTTCTTTTCCAGCTGAGTTTGGTTGGGGGAGAGGCTGCAGCCCCTGGCACACCTTGCCCAGCCAGGAGCTGGCATTAACCAAGACCTGCATTTGAAGCTGAGCTGTGAATAATTCATGGCCGCTGAAATGCCACCCGGCTTGGTGGCACAGGGCTGGCACATCCAAGGGATTTCAGGTTTCCCAGTGGCTCAGTGTGTAAAATGAGCCCTTCCCCTGCTCCTTGTCTGGGTTGCCCCACAATTGAAAACAATTGACCCAAACTGCAAGCGCCATTCCCTCCACACTGATGAATACTGACCCTGACAAAGGCTGGGATTGATTTTGCTGCTCCTGTCAGCCAGAAATGCTGGAAAATAAACCTGAGGCTGGGCTGGGGTGATGTAGAGCAGCAGGACACCCTTCCCCACTGGCTTTTCCCTCACACCTTTGCTGCAGCCTTATAAACTTCAGGTTTTTAAGGCACTACCTCGATTTCAAGCCACCCTCATCCTCCTCTTTCCTCTCTCCTCCTGCAGCTGAATCAAGGAATAATTGGTGGTTTTCCTCCCCTCCCACCTCCTTGCACTTGGGTGCTTGTGCCTCCTTAAATGTGTTTTTAGTCCGGTGCTTCATTAGAAAAGGCCTTTGATGGTGAAAAGTGTGGGGTTTTAATTTATTTTTTTGGTAATAATTACTCCTCTGCTTCTGGGCAGAGTGGAAATGAGATTTTCCATGGACACATGGCGGGGATTATTTAAATCCATCCCCACCACTCAGACCGGTAGAAATTGTTATTAAACGAGGGAATCAGCTGGGAAAATAATTCATCCCCCCCCCTGCTTGGAAGTGGTCCAGACACTCTGTGGTGATTTGTTTTGTCTCGAAACAGACACTGACTCCTTTTTTTGGGTGGTGAGGGGCAGTTTGGGGCCTGGATGCTGCTCCATGGGGGAAAGGCATCACTCCCCAGCAGCCGAGCCCGTTTAATCCCCAGCCAGCCCAGCCTGGCTGTCACCCCGGGCTGTATTTCCCAATTAAGACCATCAAGCTCGATGATGAAGCTTTGATAGGCGCTTTTTACATTTATTTTATTTCCCCAGCCCTTTCAGGCGGTGAATGAAGGTGTTTAGTGAGCTCATCCATCACTTTTAACTCGGTGAATTCCCACCTCCCACTGCTGCTGCTGCTCTCTTTGAATGGAAATAATTTAAAATAACGCTGCAAATGGGGACAGCAGGGGAGCTGTGTCATCACCAGGGGGTTCTGTCTGTCCCATGGGTGACACAAACTGGGCTCACCCCCTTCCACCCTGACCCTTCATCCTCACACATCTCTTGGCTACTGAGAGATGGGGAGGAAGGACAAAAAACCCCTCTGGAGCATCTGAAGCACAGAAGGTTCTTTTGCATCTCAAAAGGGGATTTTGGCACCTCCAGGAAAAAGTCCAAAGCTTCTGGACACATTGAAGTTTTTGCAGGCCTTGCCAGGCTGTGTTTTGACACATCCCAGTGTGAAAGGAGCCCCAAGGCTGATCCCTTTTGTCCAGCCCAGGGTGCAATATGTTCTTGCAGGTGTTTTCCTCTCCCCTTATCCAGGATTAGCGCCAGGCTGGGGAGCTGGGCGGGGGTTTTGGGATGAATCCACCGTGGTGTGCTGCAGGTCACTTCTCTGGTGCCCTGGGGAGGGAGGATTATCCCTGGCCTGGCAGAAATGCCCATCTGGAGCCAGTCCTCTCCTGCATTCCCTGCTGTCATCAGCTGCTGGCTCCTCCAGTGGGGCTCGTTATCCCAAAGATGATGAGCTGGAGATTTGGGGGGGAAAAAAAAGAAAAAAAAAAAGAAAAAAAAAAGGAAAAAAAGAAAAAAAAAAGGAAGCATCTATTGACATAATAATATGGACATAATATGGATAAATCACTGGGGAAGATTTGTTGTTGTGCTGATCTTTGCAGCAGCGTTCCTTAAACAGTGACACAAACCCTGTCACTGAGAGCAGAGAAAAAAAGCAAAATATTTGCATTTGGAGGGCCTGTGTTGGAGCAGAGAAGCCAAACAGGCAGCCAGGGAAAATCCAGGGATGGTTTTTTTGTGGTTTTCCTGCTTGTCCAGCAGAATTTGTTGTGCCTGGGGACGGGGGAGCTGGGCAGTGTTCGGCTGCTCAGAGCACAGGATCACATCCCTGCTCTGCTCCCTGCTCTGTTTGCATCCTTGGGGGCAGCTGGAGGCTGAAATCCCCCCATCAGCAGGGAAATAACCTGCCAAAAGCAATGGAGTGCTGGGGAATAGGGAGTTTGCTTTGGGCAGCTCAAGCTGTTCTCCTTATTGCCTGGATTTTTCCCTTTGTTTGGCTTTGCAGGAATGGCTGCAGCCACTTTCTGCTGCCCCTGGGCTCAGGGAAGGGGATTTAAAATGAAACAACTGCACCCAAAACTGTGCCCAGCAGGAAGAGCAACCCACAGGGTGCCAGAAATTCGATTTCAACCTCTACTGCAGTGACAGAGGAGAGGGGTGCTGAGAAATCCTCTCATTGGAACAGAAGATGAAAAAGCCGCCCAAAAAATCCCTTTTTCCCCTGCATGTTCCTCAGGATGTCCTGTGCTCTGGGGGGGCTTCCTGACCCCCTGGATGGGGTTGGAGGCCACCAGCCCCACATGGGACATCACAGACCCATCCCATGGGTGCCTGTCCCCCCAAACCAGCCGTGCCCAGGGCCAGGAGTTTCCCTTTGCTCCATCCCTGAGCGTGGCAGGAGCTGTTTGCCTTCACTTTGCTGGGATTTTGGTGGGAAGGGCAGGGTTTAGGGTCCTGCCAAGGATTTGGGGGAAAAAAGGGAAAAACAGGGGGTGATGGCAGCTCCTGGCTGTGGAAAAAATCCCTTCCCAAGGAGGGAGGGGGACAGGCAGGACCCTGGGAGCCGGGCTGGCCGTGCCTCTCGTGCTCTGGCTCTCATCAGAGCAAGAGGGGACCTCAGCCTGCCTAAACTCTTCCAAATGTGATCTGTGCTCCAATAAAATAAACATCTTAGGGAAAGCCAAGCCCCAGGCACACATTTTGGCAGCTGATCACTCTCTAATTGCAGGAAGAGCAGTTGGGAGAGGGGTTTGTTGTTTTTTTTTTGTTTTGTTTTAGTTTTTTGGTTTCTGATGAGAAAACTGGGCTGGAGGATCAGAGTTGAAACTTCTCTCCCCACATCTCCCCACCCCCAAAAATCCTGGGGTTTTCTCTTTTGTATGAGTGGAATTCAACTTATTTCAAGGAACAGGAAACACAGAGAGCCTCTGCTAAGTGTGAACCTCAAACTCTCAGCGAGGGCCTGGATACAGGGAGTTCTCCACATATTTTTTCCTTTGTTGTTTGACGACACCAAGGGCAGATTTGAGGGCTGGGAGAGGATTTTGGTGAACTGGGGCTGTTGCTTCTCAGGCCTGGCTGTTCCTGGGTGTTCCTCCCATCCCAAAACTCCTGAGGCTCTGGAATGGGATGGAGATAATTAACACCAGCCCCAATTTCCATCGACGTGGCAAAACTCAGTTTGTGGTGAGGGGACAGAGCAGGAGCAGCCACACTCTGCCCTCATTCTGGGGTCACATCCAGCCTCTTAATGGGCTCATTCCTTCCAAAAATCAAACAAAGCACCAACAAAACCAAAGGGAGAGGCTGGAATTAGGGATTTTAGGGAAATCTCCATCCTGCTTTTCCAGAAAAGTGCAGGAGTCCAGGCCAGCACTGCTGTTCTCCATCACATCCCTCTCCCTTTTCTTTTTCCTCCTCTTCTTTCACTTTTTTTACACATGTTGGCAGCCAGTTGGGTGTTTTTATGAGCAAATTATTAGGAATTTCTTTTCCTGTGGCCTCTTCCCTTTGGATACTGAGGGCTGCAAATGGATTTAAAGGGCCTGTTCCTAACCAGCCCTGCTTCCTCTCACCTTAGTGAGGAGTTGCTCATGTAAATCCAGCATGATTTGGGTTCTTTTGTATCTCCCCAATCATAAAAGTCCCATTCCAAGAGCCTTTCCAGCCTTTTTTCCCCCTCCTGTGCTAGAATCTGAAGAAAATGCTGTTTGTTTTATGGCAAACTCTCATTTATTGTAACACAGATCCTTATTTCAGGCCAATTCTCTTCCAGGGAGTCATTTCCAGAAGCAATGAGCCCAACATGTTTTCCTTTGAATTGCTGATTGTTTTTCTCTGGGCATTTGTGCAAATTGCCTCTCCTGCAAAATCCAGGTTCTATCAGCTGCAGCTCCTTATTCCCCTGGAGTAGAGTTTGCTGGGAAAATTCCAGCAATTTCTGTACAAAACCAGAGGTTTGGGAGCAAATTGTGTCGTTGGGAGGATATAAATACATTTTATTTTGGGGAGGATGGGATAGGAAAATGGATCTCTCCAACAGCAGGAGGTTTACTTTTTCCTTTTTTTTCCCACTAAATTAAATAGAGTTATAATTATAGCAAAGCATTTTGATTGCTCCCAAGTGTTTATTTTTAGCATTTTGTTTAGCAGGAAATAAAAACAAATTGGGAGTTGGGGGGGAAATGATGGTTCTGAAACGGAGCAAGGAGCTTTCCCTTCCCTCCCTATCCTAACCTGCATGCAAATGAGCTGCATGCAAATGAGCTGCTAATTGTCCCTGCTGGAGATATCGATGGGGGGATAGCAGAAATCCAATTTCTGAGCTTTTATGGGGTCCCTTTGCTGAGGGACACTGAGGGGCTGTGGCACAGGGGGACAAGGGAGGGACAGGGGCACAAGGGAGGGTGGCATTTCCATGGGATCGTCCTGGGAAAGCCCTCCCAGGTCGGGGAGTCCAGCACAACCCCAGACACTGCTCTTGGGTGGCACTGCGAGGTGACACTGCTCTGTGGGATGACGTTTTTGGGTGACATTGCTCCGTGAGGTGACACTGCTCTGTGGGGTTTCACTGCTCTTGGGTGGCACTATGAGGTGACACTGCTCTGTGGGGTCCCTGCTGTGTCCCTGCTCTCCAGTGTCCCTTTGTCCCACGGGCTGAGGCGGAGGCCTTGTGGCTGCTGGGAGTGACCAACCTTTACCCACAATAAAATTCCTTCTCCTTGCTGTTTGTATCCAGAGTTTTAGGCTCTAATCCGTGCCTGCCCCCATGGAGGGGCTGGTTTGGGGTCCCTGTGGGTCCCTTCCAGCCCAAACCATTCCATGGATCCAGTACAGAGCTGTCAGCCACAGCTCCTGACTCTGCTGGCCAGGATTTATGGATGGAGACCTCCCAGGAGCCCAGAATTCCCTTTTGCTATCAAATACCCCTGGCATGGAGCTTGGTGTGGAGCCAAGGGAAACACAGGGATTTGGGGATTTGGGGATTTGGGAATCTGAGGCTGTGAGAGCACAGGAGGTCACTGTGGGGATCCTGCTGCCGTAGGAAAAATTTCAGCTTTCCCTCCAGGTTTGCTCTTAGAATGCATCAAAATTCCTGTGCTGAATCCAAGGAGCAGCCCAAATGTTTGGGGATTTTTTATTTTTGGAGATGCTGTTCAGGGTTGTGATTCCCACAGAGCATTCCCAGCAGGCACAATCATTTTATAAACATATTAAAGTTAATTTGGATGTCACATTTCAGGGCCAGGCTGAGCAACCTGCCCTTCCTACCCTCCAAAATCCAACACTCTGCAGGAGGAGCAGGCTGGAATTTGGGTAGCACAGGGATGATGGTGCAACAGGGATGTCTGGAGTTTATGACATGAAAAGTGCAAACCTTGGCAAAACTGGGAAGGCTCTTGGAACAAGAAGAGAGCAGAATAATTAATCCCCACTGGTGCTTTCTTAACAGCAAAGACTTAGGAATTTTTAATGAATTTATTGGTAAGCTCAAAAGGAGCTTTAAAGTTCCATATTTTGAAATTTATGAATTTTAAAAATCCTCTTTACCCTGAGAGTCTCTGAGGACGGAAGTCTTTCCAAGCTGTGGGGAACAGAGGCTTTAAACTGTGCTGTTTAGAAACCTTTTTTATAAACCTTCGTGACCACGGAGCTGGGGCAGCTCAGGAGCAATCCCAGCAGTGCCCACACTGGGTTTGTGTAAAATTCAGTAAAAAAAAATGAGGATGAACCCAAAGGAGGAATTTCCTGGCTCTAAATTTTGGAGAATTTGGCAAATCCAATTCTGGTCACTCCATTTGGGTGAATTGCAGAATTTTGATTGCTCCTCAATTTCAGTCAGTCCACAGCCATTTTTTTATTTATTTATTTTTAAATCCTGCCATGACTTTGGATGTTCTCAGCCACAGCAGTGCCCTGTCCACTTGGGACCTCCCACAAAGTCCTTGATCTCAGGGATATCCCTGGAGGTTGATTTGAGCTCCTTTTATCCCCTAAGAATTCAGTTTTTCAGCATCAGGAGGTGTCCTCAGATCCTGCATTAAGAGAGGTGAAAAAAGAGCATTTCATTCTCATTTCTGTTTTATTCATCCTCATTATATGGATATATTTTATAATATATAAATAAAATATAA
>NW_005054387.1:1882535-1894021 GCF_000277835.1 Geospiza fortis
TATATTATTATATTATACAGACTATTCAATATACAATATCTAAGTCACAGCCCCTCTTTCAGCTAAATAATTGTATTTATTTGTCTTGATTCCTCCTCTGAGGGTGGGGATTCTCAACCCTTTACTCAAAATTCTCACTGAATTTGCAGCATTTGTTTGTATTCCTTCCTTTCCCACATCTCTACTCCAGTGTTTGACTGCCATCATTTGGAGCAGGGATTTTGAAAAAATACTTTAATGCTGATCCTTGCTACCACCATTATTCCAGGACAAATCTTTTATCTCAGGGTTTTACCTCTTTTTTGTTGTGTTGGATTTTTTTGGGTGACTCATTATATCCAGTAATGTTTCACTGACATTTTCATAAATACTTTTCTCACCAGGTGTCTCGACAAATTCCTTGCTGTAATTCCTCGCTCTCTGGGGCTGCCTCTTCATTTTCCCTGAGCTGTTCCTTTGCAAGGAATTGGGCTGAACATCCCAATTTTCCTTCAGAACACGACACAAGTCACGATTTGTGCAGTGCTTGAGAGCAGTGCCATGAATTTAAACCAGGAGGAAACCCCTTTCTTTTCATTCCCTTTGATCTAAACAGCAATATTCCTGTTTATGACAACATTTTCTGATCTGATTCCATGGCAGAGAGCTTTTAGCTCAGCGTGAGCGTGGATAAATCAGCATCCTGCCAGTGTGGGAGCTTAGTGAAGGGCTCTATTCCCAATCCTGGTGTTATATTGGGCAAAACCCCAGCTGGGGGGAAAAAAAATCAGTGTTTTCCCTATGGAACGGCCTTGTAAAATGTGAGGATGAAACCAAGTGGGTGTAACTGATCCCCCACTAAAGCTCAGAGGGATTTGTTTAATGGTTAAGATTTTCCTCCTGAGATTTGGGGCCAACTTTGCTGGCAGGACTGGGAGCTTTTGCAGCTGTTTGTTAACATAAATATCCCTCTTATTTCCATGTTCTGGCTCAGAATAGCCACGGGCCTGGTTGGATGAAATCCTGTTTGGGGTTTGTTTGCTTGGTTCCCCAGGGACAGGAGGGCAGAGCCTCCCCCAGGAGCAGCCCAGGGCCACTCTGACCTGGGGGTTCAGGAGATCTTTGTGCTCATCAGCAGGGTGAAAAGGCAGCTTGTACAAGAGAATCAATCTGTTCCACTGGGGATCTGCTAAATCCCTCCCAGGGGGGAAAGGATGGAACCCCAGGGAGAAATCCCCTTTTCCTGCCTGGCAGAAATCCTATACATGCTCTGAGAGAAAGAACGAATGTGCAGCAATACTGAAAGCAAGAAAAAAAAAATAGAGCTGTCCTGAAGCTGTCCCCATTCCCCCTTTATCTCCTTAACTTTGCTTATTTAAAGCCACACAGACATCCCACAGGAAAAAATGGATAAAACCAGGATCAAGCCCTGGTTGTCGTGCTGATAAACGGTTATCACTGATTCACAGGGGTACTCTGTGCTTTATCTGGGGGTGAGATGCTGCTTTGGTGCTCAAAGGCTGCAAGACAGGAGGAATTTGGGGTTTTTTGCTGGGTAAAACTTGTTATTGAGGCATCACCTTGATCCCACACGGGGCTGCTCCCAAAAATTGATGTGGCTGTAGATGTGCAAGAGAAGCAGCTGCCAACACCAAGTTACAGCTCTGGATGTGGAGTAGCTCTGGGTTTAACTGGTACACAATTTGTGGGCGTGGATTTTTGGGATAAAACTCCCATTTCCCCCCTTCTTTGGAATCTCTGGGCAGTCATCCCTCATGGGCAGCTTGGGAAAAACACTCCCAGAGCAGCAGCATCACAGAATCCTCCACAGCATCACATTCCTTGGGCAGCTCAGGAGACACCTGAGGCCACCAAGCTGACACAGCAGTCACAGAGCTCCTTCCACCCCTCAGGTATCCAGGATAATTCATTAAAAAACATCCTCAGCACCTGGTTTGCCAGCAGGGCTTTGCTGTGCTGTGCCTTAAAGCCAATTATCTAAAATTACCCCTCGTGGGTCCCACTACAGTGCATTTTTCATAGTTCTGTTTCTCCAAAGTATCCAGTCTGATTTGCAAGGCCATCCTTTGAAACTTGTTTCTAGTTCTGTTTCTATCTCAACAATGTCTGTCCTATTCCATGGCATTTCTAAGTCAGCATTTCTTATCTCAAGGTTTGCACACTGTGTGGGCCTTGTGTCAGCCCTGAGAACTCTCCACAAACCCATTTCCCACAGTCCTCCATCAGTCCCAGCTGAAACCCTCCACAAAACCTCTCCAAAACTCCTTGTTGGACAATACCCTTTTCCTGCTCCAGAGATGGGGCAACTGAGAGGTGTTTTGAAATCTTTTATTCCATTTTTAGTTTCATGAGAAGGATGAGACAATAGAGGTGTTATAATTCACGCTATCACAATTAGAAGCCGACTGTTTCCTAATTATAATATAATTATAAATTATAATACATTACATAACTTTCTACAAATCCATTTCCCACATCTCCTGTCCTTGCCTGTGGGTTCTCTGTATTTATTTTCTACCTCTGTTGAGGTTGGGATTGAAGGCACTTGAGGTGGTAGTTCATGTTTGGACTCAGGTGTTTGTTATTTCTTATCAGTGAAACAGCTTCACAATGATTAATTCTGCAGCCTTTCATGAGCAAGGCACAAAATGGCAAACTATCTCTTGTTATGGGGTCTTTTAAAGCGAAACTATCCAATTAAGAAATGACACCTCGATTATTTTCCCTTTTAACCCAATAACTGATCCCTCAAAGCCCACAGTGTGGACTTTTCTGTCCAATTACAAAACATCACCCAAACCCATGAAGAAAAAGGAAGAAGGAGGTAAAGAAGAACAACTTGTCTCTGCTCTAAAACTTCTATCTTGCTTCATACTTATTTCTATATTCTAAAATCCCAAACTCTTAAGTTTTTCAGCCTGTGATATTACAGGGTGGAAATAACCAACTCCACAGCTGTAATCCCAGTGCTGTCAGTCAATTTTGGAAGCCTTCTCCACACCTCAGGTCAAATGCAGTGTTGCCTTGTGGTTCTCCTGACATTCCCTTGTGGGTCTGTGCCTTTCAGCACAGAAAGTTTCAAATTCTCACAGCACAGGAATTCCAAATTCTCACATCCAGGCTCCCACACTTCCCTGTCAGCATCGCTGCCCCCAAACAGAGCCACCCCTCACTAACCCCATCCTCGCCTCCCCTGTCTGCAGCTTGAAGGCCGTGCTGATGGGGAAGCCCCAAGACAACACCGTGGACTTGTCAGGGATCCCCCTGACCCTGAAGGACCTGGAGAGGGTCACGTCGTACCTGGAGCACAGCTCGGAGCACATCGACACGGTGGAGCTGTGCTTCACCGAGCTGACGGACGAGATGCTGCTGCAGCTGCTGCCCGCCCTCTGCGGGCTGCCCCGCCTCACCACGCTGGCCCTCAACGGCAACCGCCTGACCAAGGCCATCCTCAGGGACCTCACCGAGACCCTCAAGGACCCCAAGAAGTTCCCCAGCGTCACCTGGATCGATCTGGGCAATAATGTGGATATTTTCTCGCTGCCCCAACCTTTCCTGGTCAGCCTGAAGAGGCGCTGCCCCAAGCAGGGGAATTTGCCGACCATCCTGGAGTTTGGGGAGGGGCAGGTCAGTGATTTGGAGGGGCAGGAGGGGCTGGGGGACAGCCAGGAGGAGCTGAGGGCTGGGCCAGGCCAGGCTGGCAGCACGGACTGGGAGCAGATGGACAGAACAGCCCAGCCTGGGGAGCTCCCTGGCCCAGAGCAAGGTGCCTGCACAGCACAGACATGATGTCCAGCCCTTGGGTGGGCACCTTGAGCAAGGATGACTTCAAACCTCAGAGCTGGGGGGGTTCTGTTCCCACTCCTGGATGCTCCAGGAGTCCCAGTGCTGCCTTCCCCCTGTGCCACGAACGTCAGTGATTTTCTTCTGGAAGAAACACATAAAAGTGATCACGTCGAGTGTTTGTATTTCCTAACAGCTGGCCAGGTGTTTTGAAGCATTAGTGGTGTGCTGTGCTTTTGGCTCTCTCAGAAATGCATCTCCAAGGGGCTGCAAAACCTCAGAAGGGCAAGAAAAGGGAGCAGGGAGGTGCCCAGGCTGTGCAGGGAAAGGCTCCCTTTCCTCAGTGCTGGATCTCAGCTGCTCCCCACGTGGGATGGACAGACAGCAGCCACCCCAAAGGGACCTGCCTGGGATAAACCTTCAATCCTTCCCACTCCTGACTTCAGGAATCACTGGTGAGGGGCATGGCTCCTGAGACACAACAAAAACCTGCTCACACACAAACCAGAGCTCAAAAATTGCTCACACACCAACCACGGGTGTTCCTCTCAGTACTCTGAGCCCAGCCCAGAGGGAGAGCTTTGTTTTCCTGGGGCAGGGTTAAATCCCAGCCTGCAGCGTGCCTGGACACCACCCTCACCTCCAGCCTTACCAAAACCAGGCTGGCACCTGTGCCTGCCCAGGATTTATCCAGTGAAACCCAGTTTCCCACCAGCTCTAACAATTCCTGAGCTTGTAATGGGAGCATCTGATCCATTCTGGGAGGGACACACAAATCCTGGAGTCAGGGCTCAGGAGCATCACTGACAAAAAGAGACCACGGTACTGAAGGGTTAAAAAAGGTAAAACAAGCCTGGGGTTCATCCCCTCTGTCACTGCCACACAGCCAGCTGGGATTTAAAGCCCCAGGAAGCCTTGGGGTCCCTTGGCCATGGCTGTTGTCTCCTGGACCAGAAGTGCTTTGTTCCTAAAAGGTTCCAGTTTTTTCTAAGCCAGGGCTTTGGGTTTATTTTCAGTGGGAAATGGATCAGCCCAGAGCAGCAGTGCTGGAATGTGCACTTTGGCTTTTTGGAACCAGAATTCCATTGGTTCCCAAAGCTGGGGGAGGGCAGGAAAGTGGGGAAAATTCTTCTCTGTGTTCCAGGACCAGAGCTGACTCCCTTTGCAGGGGGAGCCTCTTTGCCCCAAGCCCTTCCCTGAGCAGCTCCCAGCAGTGACTCCAGCTTGGCTTTTTTGGGTGCAAACAGACTCTTGGTCCCATTGGCTCTGTCCATTTTTCCAGAGGGGCTTCAGGCTGCCAGTGGTTGTTTGTCCTCCATTTGCAAGAAAGTAACTTAGAAAAAACTCTGCTACTTTTAATACATTTGGCAACAGTCAGTATGATTTGCATGTATCCAAGCCTTTTTTCCTTATTGTTTTTTTTTTTTTTAATTCTAACTCTTTCCAACAGGCATGAAAAAAACCAACTTTCCAGTGAATATGGAATATTTCTGTTTGAAATAAAGGAGCTATCCATAAACAAATAAATGATAATGTTTAATAAAGACCCAGTGTTGAATTTTCCCTCTGTCCAGGTTGAATGCCCAGGAAAAAGCAGAGGGCAAGGCAGTGCTGAGAGCTGCTGGTCTGGCTTCTTCAGGGGGCTGCAGAAATAAAGAGCTCAGTTTATAGGCTGGATTTATCAGGGTGGGCATAAGCTGGACACAGAAGCATCATAAAAGAATCTTTTAAATTTTAAATATTGCCAAAATAAAATAATGTGGGAGAAAGGAAGGCTGAGAGTGGGGCAGTGCTCCACAGGGTGTTTATCTCCTGAAGGCAGAATTGCTGTTTATTGCAGCAGGGGCTCTGTCCCAGCAACAAACCATGGGGGCCAAGGAGCTGGGAGAACATAAGGGGATTTAATCAAGAACAAGATTTCTCCTTGCAGAAAAAAAAAAAGAAAAAGAAACTGCAGCAATTTCTTCTTTCTACCCAGGTACCTCAGTACTGGGCTCTGCTCCTCATGCACAGCTCAAGCCCCTCTGCCTGTTTAAATTATTTAAATCACAAGCTCCTTGCTGCAAGGTTTTTATTCCCTGCTAAGTATTTGCACAGGACCAGGCGCCTGAGGGGCTGCCTGGACCCCCCCAGTTCACCAATTCCCAAACCAGAGGCACTTTGCATTTAGAGGGAGCTCTGCATCCTTTATTTCTGCTTTGCTCCATTCCCTCACGGACAAAAACCACCCAGGAGCTGCTCCTGCCACATTTCCAGCTCAGCTTCCACCTGCTGGGAAACACATCAGCCATGGAGAAATAATTTCAGTATCTCCAAAGGGAGATCCCACAGCCTTTGCCCTGTGCAGGTGTTGCAGTGCTTGAGCCACCTCTGCTGCACTGGCACTGACAATATCCCTGTGCCCAGTGAGGATTTAGCCCTCCTGAGACAGAGAAAGAGCTGGAAAGGGATTTTTGTCAATAGATCCGTGCATGCAGGAGGATGCACCAAATTACTGCCATGGAAAAAGGGAAAAAAAGCAGAGCTGTTGTAGAGAGTTGGTTATAAAAGCTTTGGCTCATCAGTGCCTCCCTCACAGTGTGGATTAGCTCAATTATCCACTTAGTGCACTTCAGGATAATGATGATCCTGTGGGCTCAGCACTGAGTGGGGTTTGGTTGGGTTTTTTTTTTAAGGAAAGCAGAGTGAGAAGCTTCCCTTCCCAGCTCATCAACATCAAAACAAGCTCAGGGCCCACTCCACATATAATCAGTGTTCCCTGGGCTACTCTGGGCTGCTGCTTTGGGTCAGAAGCTTTTAGCTGGCCTTACATGAAGGATTCAAGGACTGAAAATCACTGCTGTTAGAATATTAAAACAGAATGAGGTCATTTCTTGTCCAGGAGAGGAGGAAAGGGCCACCATAAAATAAATAAAGCATAAAAAGCCTCAGCCTGGCTTGGTTGGTTCTCTCCCCAGCAGCACCACAGCTCTGCCTGGGCATCAAACAAACTAGTCTGGGGAGGAGATTTATGGGCACAGCAACAAAAATGTAATTGGAAATCATTCTGTGCAGATTGAGGAGCCCACAGACAGTGAGGGGAATGGGAACAGCAGGCAGGGAATGAGAGAGGGGTGGGAGAGCCATGAAAGGGCTGGTGCCACGTTCCAGAGAGCTCCTGCCAGCTGGGGGATCTGGGAAGGGTTTGCACCAAGGCTGGCTGTGTTTTGAAGGTGGTTATTCATTTAAAATGATGGTTGGGAGCAGGAAAGAAGGCTGGGGAAAGTCACCCCCGAGCAGGGAGTGTGTGGGAGAGCAGAGGGAGACACAAAAATGCTGCTGGGGATGTCCAGAAGCTCAAAATAACTTAGGCCAAAAGCATTGCTGCTGCTCAGGGGCAGAAGTCAGCAAATGTCAACCCAAAATTGCCCAGACACCAAACTTTGCCAGAGGCAGAGCCAAAAAGCAACCTACAGGATCAAGGGGACACCAGGGGAGGCAGCAGTGCCCCAGGCAGTGCCACCACTCTGGGTTATCCCACTAAAACTGCCTCTGGAGAGGGGCAAAACCCCTCCAGGGCTCCCCTGTGGTCCATCAGCCCTGTTCCAGCAGCAGCAGGAGCTCTGTGAGCTCATGCTCAGGAGCACTCATGGTCTGGAACACAAAGATTCCCCTGCTCCATCAGCTGGGATCTGCCATTGCCAAGGAAATAAATTGACCTCATTAGCAGAATTCCCATCTCAAAGCTCAGGGAAAAGGGGTAAAAACAACTGACCCAACCTCTGCAGTGAAATGTTCCTTGGTGAGCAACAGATGAAATCTCCTCCCAGCCTCTCTGGTACAAGGATGTCAGCCTTGGTCCCACTTTTCCTCCACTCCAAGGGCAGTGGGGTTTTCTGTGCCTGGGGCATGATTTCCACAAGCAGCTGTAAGAGCAGAGCACCTTTCCAGCTCTATGCAATGTCTTTAACAGGAAATTCTGAAGGACAGAGCAGCCCCTCCCAGTGCTCTGACTGCCTCCAGCCAGGTTCCAGCCTCAATTCCCAGGGAGGGCCCAACTCCAGGCATGTTAATATTAATTAATTATCATGAATAAATAAAAGGATATCCCCAGGCTGGACAGGACTTGGAACAACCTGCATTAGTGGGAGGTGTCCCTGCCCACAGCAGAATGTTGGAGTGAAATGAGCTTTAATTCCTGTCCAATCCGAACCATTCTGGGACCTGTTTCTATAAAATGTTAGCACAGGGTTTGTTCTCAGGGAGGAGGACAAGAGCTTTGCTCACTGCAGGAAGCCTGGATCCCAAGCTGGCACTGCAGGAAAGGTATTTAGGAATAAAGTGTCATTTCTGATGTGCCAGCTCCATCAGCCCATGGCTCAGTTACCCCTGAAGGATGGGGATTTGGAAATGTTTTGTTTGCAGTCCCTTCTGGCAGTTCTGGCCATGCATTTTTTATCCCACTCTTTTTAGCCCAGAGTTTTTTATCCCCCCTCTGTAAATACAGAGACACAGCTGGTTTTACCTTCAGCTCACTGATGGTTTATACATAAAACTGAAGACCTGATTTAATAGAGTCAGAAAAGATGCAACCTGTTCACCACAGCCTTTCATTATGTGTGCAGTTTGCTGAGTTTTCTTGGCTCCTAATAGCTTATTGATCCTGTGGCTTCTGGGCCATCTTTTTTCTTTGCTGTTTTATTAACTCAGTCTGAGGAGAAAATAAACCTGTGGGCTGGTTTGCATCCAGCAGGTTGGGATGAGCAATCCCAGCCTCCAGTGAGTGCACGTGGCAGCTCTCAGGGAGCTGTAATTGGAAGGACAAATAGACTGGAGGTTTACAAAAGAGGAGAGAAATATGAATATTTAATTCACTGAATGTTTGGCCTGGGCATTTATCACTGGATTTTCAAGGTGTGTGATGTAAAACCACTTCATTCCTGGCTCTCCCTGTCAGCTCTGTCCTTCTCCAGGGAAAAGCAGGGTTCCCCTGGCTCTGGGAAAGTGTCTGGGGAGGTGCTTTGTGGTCAGGATTTTGCAAGCAGCACTCACAGCCATCCTAAACACAATCTACATAAATAAAACCTCAAAGCATCTTCCTACAGGCTCAAATTTATGGAACAGACATGCAGAGACTCAGGGGTGGATGGAAAATTATGGGATATTGGGCTGCAACAGATGTGGAAACCCAGCTGCATCACCCAGGAATGAGCTTCCCTTGGGCAGCTGCTCCTTGCCTGGTAACTCCTCAGGTAAGAGCTGCAATTCCAGCTCTTCTAGAAATGAAAAACAAAGCACTAAAGAATCAATCCCACTCTGGGAGCTGCTGCCCCTGGGCTCTGACTCCAGATCCCACAGGATTCCACTGCTGGGGAGTTCTGCATGTAGAGAAACAGGCAGAAAATCCCAGAGGTGGACAGGCCTCAAACACACAGAACAAAAGGCCTCTGCCTGGGGCTGTGTGCACTTACACACCACTTTCCACGAGGAGAACTTCCCCATTCCTTTTTTGTTGTTCTTCACTGGACCCACCTGCTTGTTAAATGATCAATTCCAAGGCTCAGCATTTTCCCAAGCTGTGCTTTCCTGCAGGCTCAGAGCTCCCCTCCATCACAGGCACAGAAACAGCAGAGCTGGGGGCTGAAATGCAATTATTGTCCTTTTTTCTGTGCCAACCCCCAAAATGGGCTGAACTTCCAGGGCAGGGGCAGCCACCAGCCCAGAGCTGTCCCCTCACCCTGGTGTCACATCCATTCTTCAAACCATTTTGGTGTTGGTGATTTTTCAGCCCCATTCTCCTCCCTGAAACCCTTCTTTTGTCTCAGCTCCAGCCTCTGACCTGTTGCCAGGTGACACCACGTTGTTGCTGTCATCTCCAAAGACCTTTCTGAAGCATGAAAGCAGCACCTTTGAAATCCCTGTCCTTGATGCAGCTCCTGTTTTGCATTTCCAAACAGCCTGGCCCTGACACTGAAGCTTTATTTCACCTCCTGCAAGCACAGAGCATCTTCCTCCAAAGCACAGCAGCAAGCAGGCTGGTGGGGAGGTGCCTGGAATGATTAAATCAATTAAATTCAAAGTGCAGCCACCTTGGTGCAGGGGCTTCCCATCACTGTGCATTTCAAAGCTCCCACCTCACTCCCAGCTCTGGAACAATTCCCATCATCTTCCCAGCAGGTATCCCCTGGATTTCACTCAGCACAAAGAGTTTATTATTTACTGCCATGGATGAAAGGAATAGAAAACCTGATTTGACACAGTTCAGGAGAATTGCTTTATCCAATGAGTGACCAAACCCTCTGCCTGCTCCCAGCAGGGCTCCAGCCCCAGTTCCTTATCTGTGCTGAGGTGATGTGGAGCACTGCAGACTGCTGCAGGATTGTCAGATGGAGGCACAGATGTAAAACATTTCTATTGGATATTTCAGCTGCTGCTGCATTAAACAGCTCACAGATCACCTCAGCATCAGCACTGCACTTGCTGTCTGATAATGTCTGATAACCAAATTACCACTGGTGCCACTATTACCTTGACTCAGGTGTTTATTAATGAAGTTTCAGCTATCCAGAAAAATTTATTATTTTTTATTATGGCTGATAACCTCAGGCTTAGCTGGAAGTTTGTCTTTAATGTGCTGTTAAACCTCAAGCCTATTCCACTGCTCAGTGATAACAGCACCCAACAAACCTTTAGGTGCAGTTTGCAAGTGCACAAAATACACAAAAACCCAAGAAAATCAAACCTAGAGTAACTATCCTGTAGGATGTGGGAAAGCACAAGCAAGAAAGCAATCAAAAAACCTGGGAAGTAAATCAAAATAATAAAGAAAACCAAGGAGAGCCCAGCAGAAAGCCATAGGCAGCTTCAGGAACATCAATCATTATTTGTTTAGAGTTTGTATTGCAGCTGGGCTGTGCAATGATTTTACCACAAACCATTACAAACAAAAAAAAACTGTTATGGAAAAAAAAAAATCCAGGTATTGACTTGCAAAAGCTAACAGGAGTCTAACAAACAAAAATCTTAATTATTGGAGATGAAACTTTTAACATCTCTATTTGATTAAAACAGCAGGGATTTGAAATCAGCCTCCACTGAGTGATTTCCTCATTTGCATTTTGTTCAGGTTTCAGTTGCACACAGGTGCTGGGCTGGGGGTGTTTATTGACTGAAAACCCACCTGGAGCAGGCACAGCCTGGCAGCTCCTGAGCTGCATGGGAGGGAAGGGTAATGAAGGGCAAATCTTGCTTTATTTTTATCAAATAAAAATAAGTTTTAACTCTTTGGCTCCTCACCACACTCAGAGCAGGAACACTTTGGGGCTGGGACCATGAACTTCAAGTTTGCACAGCATCAAAAGCTCATCAAATGAGTCTCTGCTGGTCCAACACTAAGACACATTAATTAACAGCTAATTAAAGGTGACATTATCACTGTGTGTGGGATTCTCTACACAGTAATGAAAGTTGAAAATCTTATTAGAAACAGGGAAGGAACCAGCAATAAAACCAAGTTTCCCCAATGAATAATCTTCAAGGCTGCAAAAATCTCTTTTATTTCAAATGCTCTGAGCTTGGTCACTGCCCCACCTTGTGGGCTCGAGTGTCAGGAGGTAAAGCTGGACAGATGTTACTCTGGATTAGAGCACAGGAGCAGAAAATGCTCAATGCTCTTTAAATAAGCTCTCCTTGCACGCCCTAAATCAAACCCCACCTGTTCAACC
>NW_005054387.1:1894067-1898704 GCF_000277835.1 Geospiza fortis
ATTCAAGCATAAAATTAAGGCACTAAATGACACGAAGTGACAAAGAAGGGGATGTTTGTCCTGGCAGAGCATTAAATGATGCATTAACCTCGTCCTTCTTCACAGAACACTGAAATGTGCTCCAGCTCTGGCAGCACAAGGTCAGGGGGGTGCCAGGAACACCCTGAGCCTGAGAAAGGCCAAAGTCCCCCTGGTTATTTTTGAGTTTTTGCTCTGAGCAGCTCAGGAGTTGCTGCCTGTGATATCTCAGAAATTGTAACAAAGCATTTGACATTCTTTAGCTGGGAGAAAACAAACCTGTGACTTTTCTTGCATGACACCAACAGCAGCTCCTTTGTGCCTCACTTCTCTGAGATGAAAGACAGTTGGAAAATTAACAGCTCCTCCTCCTGCTCTGAGGGGAAAATGAGTGAAATGTCAATATTTAGGATTTCTTGCACTCTGAAACTCACATACACAGGATATCCCTTCCTCCCTCCTAATTAAGTAGCTACTGCTCCAGCTGCCTCAGCTGGAACAGCAGCCACCAAGCCAAGAGAGAGCTGCTCTTTGCATTGCCATTAATAGCTGGCATGTATTAATTACAGTAATTTATGGCTTTGCATCAGTGATTATTCTCATGCTGCTGCAGACAGGATTGCTTTACAATACTAATCAAGAAATGAGGATGATAACCAGCATTTATGTGGAATGTGAAGCTTGTGATTTACAGTGAGGCAGCTCTGCCCCTGTGGATCCCTCTCCTCCTCAATTCCAGCCCCTCAGCAGAGATTTTGGGGATAATCTCCATGTTTTCTCTCAAACACTGATTTGAGACATGGCATTGCCATCTCTCTTATTGCTAAAAGCTGGCACTCGGCCATTCTTTGCTTTGTTGCATATTTTTTCTTTCTGCTTTAATCTTTTCATCTATTTTAGATTTATCCAGGGTTGTTGGCTGCTGTTGAGTGCCAGAGGGATTCCTGCCAACTGTTCTTTTTAAACCTTTAGAAAATCCAAAATAATTGTGTTTTAAAACCAGATTTTTGTCTGCTGTTTATTCCCCAACACTAAGTTTTAAGTGCTCCAAATGTAATCAAAACAGAATGGTTTTATTTCCCTTCCCCTCAAGCACCATGAAATTATCTGTGCTCCCCTGCAAAATCACAGTAAAACGTTGAGGACATTTGTTATGTTTGAAAGGCACCATTTTCTAACAGAAATAACACTTTTCCATTCATTAATCTCAGCAAAACCCCAGCCTGCTAGAGGATCCCTGCTGAGGAACTTTGGTTTTGATTAGAACAATAAACAAGTGATGCTAAAATGAAACTCATGAATATTTATCTCCAAGAGTACCACCAACTGCACCTTCAATAAACCCAGGTAAATTCAATATTCAAGTTTTCCCAGATCAACCTTGCTGTTTTAATGAGAGAATTCTAACACTAGAAAGCAAAAACTTTAAAACAAGTTGCAGCAAACCTTCCTTGAGCAAATTAAACAGCTCATTAAACAATTTGCTGATTATTTCTGTTTGCTGAGGGCATGTTGCTGCTTTTACCTCCATGGTCTGCAGATTCACATTTAAAAGAGGTGGATCCTTGTGCTTTTTGAGAGCTTTAAACCCATTTCTATTCCCAGTGCATGTTGTAAGAAATATCAACATGTTTTAATAAACAAGCTCTTAAAATCAGGCAAAATAAATTTTGTTTCTTTAAAACACTGGGAACAGAATGTAATTTTAAATTGTAATCAAGCAGAGGAGTAACCTGTTTTCATAGTGCTCAAATCCTTTCAGATGAAGAGCAACTAATTAATTCCCAATGTTTTACCTACTCCATTGCCCAGGCTAAATGTTTTTATGAAGCCCTGGATGTACTACAGTAACAATGCTAGGAAACAAAAAAATCCAGAATAATTTACCTGTGTGTTTGTAGGACCAGGAAATTTCTCTGAAAAAGAGAGCCTGTTTTTCTGAACACTAACTTTAAGAGAAATTCCTGAAATTCTACATTTCAGGCAGTTTATACCTTGGGCAGCAGAGCCACCTGTGCTTTTGGAGGGACAGGGACACTGCCCTGTGATGCCACATGAGCAGCACCAGCTCACAGCACCTTCCAGTCAGAAAATCAAAATTCAAAGCAATTCAGATCTTCACCTGAACTCCACAGGGAAGGCAAAACCAATTCCAAGCTCTCCAACTTGGAGCTGTGCAGTAAACACTGTGAGCACAGGCTCGTGAGGAATTAGTTTAATTATTCATTACATTTTGCAAAAAGCACACCTCACACAGTGAGGATTTTTCCTCACTGCTGACACCAGGCGGGCAGAAGGCTCAGCACCACCAGTTTGGATGTTTGGAGCACTGAAGTGCTGAACCTGCCAGTTCTACTGACATAATTAAGCTAATTGGGAATTTTGGCCTCACACACTGGGGGGTTTAACTCTTTTAAGCATCTCCAAGCTGCCAAGATTCCCCCTAACCCTTGAACTTTGCCTCTGCAGCAGACTTTAAATTCAAGTTTGAGATCAAAATGACAAACAGCAAGCCTCAAACAAGCTGCAGATGCAGCTGCATTTGCTGCTCTGGCTGTCAGAGTACTGAAGGGCTGATCTGTGCAGTAATTAATTACACTCTTGGTGTCTTGTTTAAACTCTAATTACCACACTAAACCCCACTGGCATCATCTGCAGTGAAAATTTAGCTATCTGGGTACATCTTCTTCATCTTACAGCAAATTATAGGAGTGCCCAGTTTCCTTAATGCAGTAAAGTGACAAAACAGTGTTTTTTTATTTTTAAATTATTTTAATGTACATGTAATAAAACATTGTAACTGTTACCACTTTGTAACAGGCAGAAAAATGTTCTGTCTACACAAAATCCTCAAGCCCAGGTGTTTTGTTGGAGTCCTTCTGCCTCAGAGATGTTTCCAGCAGCACCACCTGGAACACAGGGGCAGAGTCAGGTAACCAGCCTTAATCATCATTAATGGATTTGTTAATGAGTCAGATATCATCAGAAAACCTTTTGCTCACCACCAGTCAATCTGCCGGTAATTCCAGCAAGTTTGGGTTAGTTTCATCACGTGATATCACAGGGAAATTGACACTTTTGTGGCAGGAACAGACCTTTATCTCTCTGCAGTGCAGAAACAGCTGCTCTCACACATTTACTGCCTCTATTTTAGTCCAAGCTTTTTTTTTTCTTGCCTAGAGTTTCATTAATTATACATTTAGAGCACAAACTCTGCTCTAAATATATAATTAAGCCTCTTTTTGAGACTGCAGCCAAAAGCCACCACGTTCAGCTAAGAGCACAATAAATATTACACTCACCCAGCAGATTCTCCTGCTCTGCTGTGTCAGTGCCCTCCACAGGACTTGGGAAGAGCTGTCCCATCAGTGGGGGGACATCAACGACCAGCACGTGGCAGCACAGCCCTGCAGGCTCTCTTCCTAAACACATCAGAAAATAAAGATCAGGCTTAAAATTCTAAGGAACACAGACTCAAGCTCCTTATATCCTATAAACCTCACCCTAAATTTACATTTCACCTGGTACAGAGTTCTATGTAGTGCACTGAAATTCATCACTCACCTTCAAATCAAGGCCACCTCCTCAGCTGCTCCTGGTCCTGCTGTGTCACACCCAGGTGGAAAGCCCAGCTCTGCAGAGAAGTGGGACAGAAGGACAAGGTGAGATGTCTTCATGGACAGCAAGCTGCCTGCTGGCTCTAGAGCATGAACGTGGAGGTTTGAGCTCCTGCTTGTAGCTGCATTTCAGACCAGAACCAGGGTATCGTCAGTTCTCGCATCTGACGGCACTTCCTATTCAGGGTTATCATCATCAACAGCCGCTAATTAACTCCTCTAATTAATCACTCAAAACACCAGCTTGTATCTCAAACAATTGTACAATCTCCCCCTTGTGTGTACACAAAATCAGTTTTATTGAGTTTTTATTCAATTAAAGATTTGATTTTTACAGATTATTTTGAGTTGTAAAGGCCTGGAACCCCTTTTAACAACTTTGCACCCCTTAATGTAAAAAAAAATTAACTTACTCTTTACTTCAAGACATCTTTCTGCTGTGGGAATAAAAGTAAGAGAAGTGTTACTAGAATACTTTTTAGCAGTATAAAATAGGTTTATGCAAGAAAAAACAAGAACAAAACCAAACCCTCATGACCAAGTCTGCTTGTGCTTCCACCCGTGTTTATGAACGGATCACTGAAATATTTATATTAAACAGCTATTAGTAATCAGCAATCCTCTCTAAATAATTCTTAATGAGGAAATTTAGAACTATGTGAACTTAAAAGTAATATAAGAATGCATCTCGGAACATTGAGTTTACCAACACGCCATTTTCAAACTGAAATCGCAAACACCCCAATGCCGTGGGTGTAATTTTAAATTACACAGAAAGGGTCTAGCACATCGAAAAATAAAAAAAAAAGCATCCAATTGCTGATTTTTCTGGCTGCAGCGCCACAAAAATCCCTGGACAGCGCTGGATGCCGAGCACTCTGCAGAGCAGCGATTCCTGCATGGCCCTCACAGAGCGCCGGCAGGGCCGTGCAAGCTGCGCTCCCCAAACACACAGCCCCGGCCCAGCCCAGCTCAGAGCCCTTCCCAACTTACCGCGGCGGC
>NW_005054387.1:1898884-1915785 GCF_000277835.1 Geospiza fortis
CCTCAACCGCTCCAAGCGCACAGGACGAAAGGGCGCGAATCCTCTCGGCGGCCGCTTATAAAGCCTTGGGCCGTACCACCCCCGAGCGGGGCGGGCTGTACCACTACTCCACAGGCGGGGGGCGCCGAGGCTTCCATTTCCTCCCATGTGGGCCGTGAGGGGACCGGGCGGGCGGAGCCGCGGGGATCGCTCAAACCCCGGCCCTAAAACCCCAAAAAAACCCCAACCACCCCTAAACCAGGTTTAGGCACCACCTCAGGGCACGGACAGGTGACAGCCTCGGGCAGGGACCCCTGTGTCACCGGGCACAGTCCCAGGGAGCACCACCCTGCCCTGGGTTCTGCCTTTTCCAGGAACACTGGAGAGGTCGGAGCGATTTCAGGCCACTTTTATTTAGAACAGAAGAGCTGTTTTTAAATAAAAGTTCCATTCTTTTCTCATTGTGTCATCTTGAACTGAAAATAGGGGTGTTTTGCTGTCCTTTTGCCTCTGTTAAGTGCATCAGCCGTCGTTTTAGGAAGAAACACAAAGCCAACCTTTGCTTTAAATTTTCACCCTCAACACCATGTCTTCAGTCAGCCTGAGGAACTATTTTAAAAAAATCCACATTTTCCAAACAGCAAAAACTTCCCTACAAGAAGGACTAGTGTGGTGCTATACCAAATCACCTAAACTTCAGATCCTCCAAAGCCAACGTTCTCCTTTTTTGCCATTTTCAACATAAACACATTTTAGTGAAATACACGGGTCCTGTCTCCCTATCAAACATCAATTTCTGCATCAAGTTCTTGCAGGTGATGATAGCTGGGAGGTGAGTGAAAAATCACATTAGCTTAGGATTGAACAGCTGAACACAAAGAGAAAGGAACAAAATTCTCTTTTCAATCTCTTGATCAAATAGATGGAAGTTAAAACGTTGAGGAAAAAGCATCGAGTTAAAATTCAGAGTTCATTTTTAATTACCAAATCCCTGGCTCAGGTAACTAAGGAAGCCCAAAGAATTCCTGATACCAGCGCTCTCCAAGGCTTCTCTGTACATTGTAAAAAAGCAAAACCAGGCACACTCAATTACAAAACCCTCTCTAAACAATAAACCTCATTTTTTCTTGCAGCTAAGCTTCTGTGGGCTCAATATCACACATAAACCCCCCCAAACCATACAACAACAGTCCTGACCAGGATGGGGGAATTTTTAAGGCGTACTTCTGACAACCTGGAAGGCAGAAACACAGTTAAGGGTCGCAGACCTGTGCTTGATTTCACAAATCTTTTAGATGACCTAAAGAGATCCTCTGTTCCCAGCAGTTTATCCTTCACCAGGTTTAAATTAGGAATACTGACATGGAAATACCACACAAGGGCTCCCAATAATCCAGCTTTGGTGGATGAGGTGTTGATTCCTTTCAGGAAAAAGAAAGGTCCCAATGGATTCAAAGCAGTGACACAACACAAAGGTTTGCTGGCAAAAAGACACCAGTGAAATAAATTTTATCAGGATCTGGAGAGATGGGAGTGATTCTCTGGGAAAGCTTGGGGAGGGGGTATCAGTGAAAGCACACGTTTAAAATGAGTTATTACAGTGATCAGACATTGCAGACGTTTCTCTCAACAGTACTTTTATGAGACATTTATATATTCAATAATTAAATATAAAATCAAGGATGAGTGTCACAGAACAAGGAAAGAGTAAGGCTTGAAGCCTGGTCAGCCCCCAGATTGCCCCTTCAGTCACTGTGCCTGTCATTTGACCTTTCATTTGACATGCTGCTATCCTCACACATCATAAAGCATAAGAAAAGTTAATTTTGCAGATTCCTTGCTGAAATCTCCAACGTACTTCAACTTAGTACAAAAACAGGAGGGGAAAAAAAAAAAAAGTGAAAAAGTTGCTTGTTAAAAAGCAGAAATGGGAAGAGAAGTTCACAGATATTTTGGACTGATAGAACCAAGGAACAGGGACGATGCAAACAGATTTCAGACTATTAAAATGGTTTTGCTACCTGTTTACCTGAATGTGATGTGCTGCATTATTCCTCACTCAGAATTACTGGCAACATGAAAAAAAAACCAAAAAACCAGCAGCTGCACACTGATCAAACCCTTGTCCTACCCAGGGAGGGGTGAAAATGTGCAGGTAAAAAAGCTGAATGGAACAAGTCACCCATGTCCACATCCACGTGTAATATACAGGAAAAACACCCAAAATATTGACAGGAGACAGTGATCCTAAAGTTTTCCTTTTCTCTTTCACTTCTACATAGATAGAACAGCACAGAGGAGAACACCACTAGAGCTTTCACTGTGGCCATTGGGAAGATTCTCACAAATATAAAAATGCTTTCCAGCTGTTGGATAGATTGCTTCAGGACATAATCCAGGTGGAATGACAGGAATATCATCTCTCCTCGTGGAACAACAGCAAAAAAAAAAAAAAACAACCCCCAAACCCTCAGGGGTTTATACAATTGTCAAACATCCAATTTGCAGTCCTGAACATCTTAATCCCTGCTACAGCAGAATGTGGCATCACCAAAATAAATGAGCAGGATTCCGTGGATTCTGGTGGTGCCACTGGGATACCAACAGGGAATTTAACTGTGATAAAATGTGTTACTTGGATTTACATTCAGTGTGTTGGAGGAAGGGAGTGTGATAATCCCTTCATGCTTTATCCTTGCTGGCTGCCCACCCAGGAAGCTTTATTGTTATTACTTCAGGAGGAAAGGAAAGGTGCTGGTAAGAGCCAGAAGGGCAAGGCAATGATCTGGATCATGAAATAAATGCCCTGTTCTTTGGATGAGGTGTGTAAAACATTTTGTTAAAAGCCTCCATGATGAAAACATCAAGAACAGAAAAGGTCTCCTTAAAAACACAGAGCATTTCTGCCTCATCTTTTAAGTTCAAAGCTCGGGGAAGAAAATGTTTTGCTACAATTCACTACAGGTTTGCTGTCACAACCAGAGATGACAATGCCCTACAGAGCACAGGGCCAGCCACAGACTCCAGACAAATGTCTTTGCTTTAGGTTTCAAGTGGTTTATGCCTCTCTTGATGTAGAAAAGGATCAAAAACACTTCTGGAACCTTCACTGCAGAGTCTTTGCCAGTGTCCAGCTTTTGGGCAAAGGGGATCCTGCCAGGCTGCACAGGCAGCACCTGGAGGGTCAGGCTGTGAACCCAGTCATGATTCAGAGTCTGAGCCAGAGCTGCTTTCCCGGCTGATCTCGATTTGTAGGGAGGGTAAATGATCCAAGCGACTCTTTTTTTGCCTGGACTGTTCTTTTTCCTTAATGAGAGCACCCCAAACCCTCTGCAGCTCAGAGTCATCTTCCTCTGGAGATGCCACAGAGTTTTCAGCTTTCTCTGGAGTCTTTTCCTGTGTCTTTGGAGCAGACCCCAACCTGGTCCATAAATTACCTAAGCAGATGAAAAACAAACATTTTAAAAAAACCAAAACAGACAGGACTGAGAGGAAAAAGTCAAGGAACCAATTCTTAAACTCACAGAAACTCTTCAGACCCTTCCTACTCCTCCCACCTCAATATTTGGCATGGAACTGATTATGCTTTGAAGAGTAATTGAAATTAAGCTGCAGGAGGCTCAGGGCAGCCTTGTTTAATGTTCCCTATTTGCAGAGGATGTTTAATTCACACCTCCTGTGCCCCTGCATTCCTGACACTTGTTTTGGTGCCCACAGTTTGAAAGCAGATCTTCAGCCCACCTGCATAAAAATCCTCCCCAGCTCCTCCCTACATGTATTTAGATTTCAAAGCTCTGAACAAACATTTGCTGATTTATCCTGAATTTCTTTCAACTTCACCCCTTCATGGCTTTCTGCTGGGATTTCTCTTGGACTCCAAAACCAAAAGGAAGTGCAGCAGAACATTTTGTGCACACAACTAACCTGATTTCTTCTCTCTGGTATCAGAGTAGAGGCCTTTCACATCTTGTTTGGGGATTCCCAGCCTGCTGTGCACATCTGAGATTGGTTCTCGACGAGGAGCGCAGGTACTGCTTGGAGCTTTGATTTCTGGAGAGTGTGGCCTTTTTCCCAATCTCTGCCTCACATCTGGGGATATTTTCAGTGATTAAAATGACCAAAAAAATAAAAAATCCTGTGGCATTTACCTCTGTCAGCTCAGTTTATGCTCATTCACTATTGAAACTAGACAGATTCTCTGTTTTTATCTTTTCTTTAGCCTGTTCATTTAAGTCTTTCACACTCAGACTTCCTGGAAATTTCTGCAATATAATTTAGCCAGACTTCATTTCAGTTTTGGCAATATATTTGACCTTTCATGTTTTCAAGCTGTGCTCTGTCCAAAAGATAAAAACCTAAGTTATCCCATGGCCCTTGCTGATTCCTGGTGTAGCAGCAGAGTGTGTAAATATCCAGGCAAAGAAAATGGATGGAAATCAACATCACTAAAAAAGCTTTCACTAAAGTGTACTTGATTCTTCCCCAAAGCAATTCCCACCTCAATCTCCTAGTGAGGACAAACTGTGTGAATTCAGAGTTTATCTGCAGTGGAGCACAGGTGTGAAATAAATATATTTTAGACACAATTCTGCCCAGCAATGAGAGATAAAATCACCTGATTTGACAGTGCTGTTTGGCTGCCGTGGCCCAGCATTATTCTGACGTTTCTCTTCCAACAGGAGCCTCACATCTGCAATTTTCTCCAAGGATCCTTTGCTGCCAATCCTGTTTTTGATGTTGCTGGTGGCTATGCTATCTGCTCGCATGGAATTCCTAAAAAAAATCATAGATTTGATGTCCTCCAAATAAAATTCAATCCAGAATAGTTCTTAAGCCTTCTTATGTGGAAAATTACATCACAAAAATAATAATATCAGGATAAAACATTGCTTAGAAGCTGTTCAAGCCAGAATCCTAAATTTAACAATAATTCCATGAATACCTCAGGATCCATTTCAAGGCAGCCTCAAAATTGTTGACATTATAATGAGTATAACCACCCTACTGAAGGGGTGGTTATATTTATTTGGATTTACATGGATGTTATTTCATTAATCTACAATATATACAACTTTGGTTAGTAAACCCATAATGAACATAAATTCCTTTTTGTCACCAACAATTGAGGGTTATTTTTTTTTCTGAGATAAAGAGCAAGAGGCAAAGAGAAAACAGAAGGAAGAGTTATTTTTCCCTGTTAATTAGGGTTGTTTGCATAAATTTCTCTTGATTCTACCTTCAAGTAATAAGCAATGATAGAGAGATCTGCAGAAAAAGCTGTATTAAAAAAATGTTAATTCTATTGAAAGCCTAGTTTCTGTATTTCTTGTTAGAAAATCTATACAAAATAATGTAATATATAAAATAGTATATTTTAATAAATATATTTTTTTATTTTATATAATTTTGCTATCTCAATCTTTGACAGCTCTGTCGCTAAAACCAGGCAATCCCTCTTCACCGCTGCTTTTAAAGACTAAGAAATTTTTACCTAATATTTTTCAGCTGTGACTCCACCTCATCTGCATACATGGTCATCTTCATGCTTTTCTTGGGCGAGGGGGTGGAGATCATTTTCAGCTCCAGGTCATAATCCATCTCGTCTGAGTCGGAGGCGCTGGCGCTGGATCTCCTGGCGGCGCCGCGCTCCCGCGCCTGCCTGAAAGCCTGCAGCTCATCCCGGTACTCCACCACCACCCTGTCATCTTCATCCATGTCCTGGTCCTCCTCCTCCTCCTCTTCCTCCTCTATGGGCTCTTCAGGAACATTCACCAAGCCTGCAGTGAAACCAATTTGTTCTGATCGACTGAATTTTAGAAAACCAAACCTAAAGGAAAATCACCTCACTGTAATTAATGATCTCCTATAAATGAGTCTGCAGCTTTTTTAGTTCTCTCTTCTTAAAGAGAGAGAATATTTTGCAGAATATTTTAACTGGAATCAATAAGTGGCATAAAACTGCTACAGGACAAAATGTCCCTGTGCTCACTCCCTCAGAGGCCTGGCCAAGCACAAAGCTGGACAGAGCAATTAAAGCACAACTGCCTCTTGTAGAAGGTGCAGCTCTCCCTTCCTGAGCTAAGCACAATTCCCAGGATCTTTGAGGGCTTAATATGCCAGCTGCTGGCTCTGCAAAAATCCCTTCGAGTCTTGCAAGCAGCAGTGCCAAAAAGAACACAGGTGTCATTATTATGAATTCATCACAGACACCGATTTAAATAGAAACAATTTCAGTTTAGTCATCAGCAGCACTCAGACATCTCTTCAGACAGCACTACATGACCAACATGGAAAATCTTCCATGAGATTTGTCACATCTGTGGCTGTATTTTTAACAGGCCAATCACACTGCACTTGTCTCATATCAGACTTTCATACCCATTATTTTTCTACCTTAGGTAGCAGATGAAGATATTCCAGCCTAATTAACAGAATTTTCTCATCTCTATTGTTCTACATTTAGAGATTGGGAGAATTGACTTGGCAAGTGTGACAAATTGTCAAGAAGGCTGAAAAAGTCATTCACCCCTTCTTTTGGCCTTTGATGCCACACTCCCCATGCCCTGAATTTTATAAAAGAAAAAAAAGCATAAAACATAAAAAGCATCATGTATTTTGGGAAGCAATGAGCAGAATGAAGTTTCCACCTCAGGAATTTCCTGTAAACTCTTAAAATAAGATTCAGATTTATTTTTTTAAGAAGACTTCCACACATCCCATGGGATTGCTGAGGCACTGCTCCAGATCCTGGCCAGCCCTCCATGTCCCAGTGTCCCCCAGGGCTGTCCCAGTGCCCCCAGTACCTGAGTGCCGATGTTTGTAGGGGGGAGTCAAGCCCACGTCGTCCCCAATCAGAGTCCTCTTCTTGATCACATCCCGGTGGATCCTCCGGGAATGGTACCTCCTCTTCCTGAAAGCAGAGAGAGGCTGACATGCCTAGCACAGGAATTGTGGCTCATTCACGACCCCTAAATCCTGCAATTATCACCCACTTTAACAGCAGACACATGTTTATGTCAGAGATGGTCTGAATAGAAACTTCATTTTCATGAGAAAAGTCTCTCCTTATAATTCACACTCACATTGCAAAAACATTATTTACCTTGAAGCATCTACATGAACTCAACAGAAAATCCACAAATTAAAACAGTTTTAGATTAGCTTGTCCAAATACCTGCAATGCTCCAATTCCTCTGTCCAACACTCACCAAGAATTGCTAAGAATTCCTTTCATGCCTCCATAATTTGGATTGCCATATTTCATGTAATACTGGCTTCTCCTTGCAGCTCCCAGCTCCTTTTTGTCATCTGCAAAAAACATAAATTATAGGAAATTTTCCCTCTTAGAGTATAACAGCACAGCATAGAAATAAATAACCATCCAAAGACAGAGAGTGAGACTGAGTGTGCCTTAAAATCAGAATTACTTCACCCTTCTCCATGAAGGATTCAATTTTGCTCACATCTCTGGAATTTCTCCTACCACCACAGCTTTATTTGTATCTAGAAACTTAATTCCAGGCAGACTGGGTTTCTAGAGATCAGCTTAACAGGGCATTACATCCCCCTGTCACTGCTGGAGTTTTCACTCACTTTCCTCATCACCTTTCTTTTCCTAATGAATGTGCCACTTCCTGCATGGTCCAGAAATTATATGGATTTTAATTTTGTTCGTAAATAAAATCAATATTTAGCAATAATTTCTACTAATCCCTCACTGGCATCTCGAGTTGTATGCATATTTATAAAACGTGGAATTTACTTCTGGAAAAAGGCATCATTCCTATTCCATGGAATTGGGAAGAATGCCTTGTGCCCAAAGTACAATTTCCAGGTACAATAATTTTCATACAACTTGAACTGGATATAACTGACACAAGAAATGTAGATTTATGGCAAAATTTTAACACCTAACAATTAGCAAAAAAATCACACTTTTATAAGATGCGTCATTTTTGAAGTGTTTATAAGAAGTGTTATTTTATAAGAAGTGTTATAAATAAGAAGCAGGCACTTTGAGTCATTAATTAGCCAACAAATAAAAGTCCAACAAGCAGTGAATTCAGGGTGCTTGGCCATTTACCTTTAGTAGCAAATCTCATGAACAGCTTGTTTCCTTTAGCCAGTTTATTGGCAGGGCGAAGGTCATTACGCAGGAGGGAATCCTCTTCTACCTGGGAGAGGGCATCCAACTTTGGGGGCAAAAAAGGTATTTTGGACTCAAAAATCAAATTTTTGTTGAACAAAAATGGGTTGCTTACAGAGAAGCAATCAAGTGATTATGAAGAAAGTCACTTTTCAAATGATGTTCAAATGAACTCTGCTTTATTTTCTTGACAAGCTGATGTTAATTTTTAATGTAAATTGCCCTGAAAATTTAAAATATTTCCTTCTCTTGTTCCATAACATTAACTCAGGTTATTAAATCCAGTCATTGTCAAATGACTCTATATTACTGACTGAAATGCAGAAAATAAATAGCAAAACTCGGGCACTGAAAAGAATTATTTTTTTCCCCTGTTTCATATCTAAATTATTTTATTAACAGCTTCTCATGCCCTCACACAATGACTAAAAACCTTTCTTTTTCACTTATAGCTGCTTTATAGAAACTCCAATTCAGACATCCATGGTGTAGGAGTGTTCACTGAGCCATTGCTACAGGAAATCCTAATCACACCTATTATACACTCAGGCAGTGAGGATTAAATTGCTGCCAGGCCGTCACTGTGTGTGCTGATTCCCACAGATCCATGGGCAGCCTAAATCCCATTGGGCTCTAAGCACTTTCCCTGCTGAAAGGTCATTGCCTTCCATTATTGTTCTCTCATTGCCTCCTCTCAGCAGAAAAGAGAAGCCAGGCTCACTCTTAAACTCCCCAAAATCTATTTTCACGAAGCACTTTCCACTGGGATTATCACCACCTGCACTCCCTCTCACTCCCCACCTAATATATTTTGATAATTAAATTGTGAATTGCAAATAGAAACCTAAAATGTTGTGAAAACTTCACCCCAGCCAGAGCAGAACTTCCAGAGCAGAGTTTCCACTTCCCCTCTGTACTGACCTCCACATCACTGGGATTGTCATCCTCAACCTCTCCTTCTTCTGTCTCATCATCAGAGCTTTCCTCCTGTTTTTCTAAGGAAAATAATTGGGGAAGAAAAACAAAACAAAACCAAGCTCCATTTTAGTGTGTCAGCCTCATTTGATTTATGATTACCTACATTGTCTGAAATCAGCCTGAAGGTGTTTTCCTTCCTCCTGAGCAGCCTAGGGAATAATCAAAGCAGTGAATGCCTATGGAAAAGTGGAGCACAGTGAAATTCAGAGCTCTGTGCCTGCAGCAGCACATGTGCATCATTAATTTAATTCTTTGAAAGCAAATGAAACTGCACTGCCTGTCAGGATTTAGTGTGTTCAGAATCAGAGATCAGCAAGGCCAAGGCACTAAAGACACATAAAAGCCTTTCCTTCCATCTCCTTTTCAAATGCCTGCAAATATCCAATAGTAACAGTGTAAAACAGGTTATTAATCAAAAGCTTAGAGAGAGAGAGAAAGACAATAAAAACGAAAAAAAAACAACCTTAGAAACTTAATTTTGCTGTGAAATAACTAAAAAATAAGTGCACGCTTCCAGAACTGCTAAAATTGTGAGCTGCTTTCTTAGTTCTTTTTAGGTCAGTGTATGAAAATTCATGTTGTTTTTTTTTCCAAAGCCCCCAAGAATAACATATTGTAAAAAAGTAATGACTATGGACAGCTATGAAGTGTGATGTGCCAATATAATTTGCAAAGATCTCAAAATACTTCCTAGACCTAAGATTAAAAAATCCTCTCTTTTATATTTCAGAGTTCCTTATCTTAAATCTCTTCCAATGGACTTAAAAACTTAAAGTAGAGAGTGGCAGCTGTCCAAAAGATCCTGAAAATATTCCCGAGTGAAAACAATAAAGCACAATTAACCAAACTGAAACCAAAGAGAGAATTTAAGTAAACCAATTACCCAAATTCAAACCAGAATAATTAAGTTCCATCAGGGAGAGTACTCAGGCATTTTTCTCCCTCACAAATTAGAAGTTTCTCATAGCACAGACCAATCTTTTGCCTCCCTAAATGTCTAAACAGCCCTGAAATTCCTATCTAAAAAAAGGAATGTAAGCAAGCCAGATGACTCCAGGGTATCTGTATGGATCTCACACCTTAAGATGCAATTGAACAGTCTGTACTTTCTCTAATATCCCACTTTTCCAGAGGAACAGGAGTAATTCACATGACAGTTCTTATTTTCAGATGGGGTGCAATGATAATATAATATGCAATTCATAGCAAGCAGGATTAAATAGATATGTTTATGCTCCATTTAAGCAATGTCCCTAATCTCCAAAAATTTCCTAACAAGTCTTACTTGAAGCTTTACCAACATTTGGCCAAAATTAAAGTCATGTGGATGGCTGAGGAGCCACTGCTTTGTGGAGAAAAGGAGCAGGAAAAGGAGGTGAATTAGAAGAATCCATAAATTTAACAAAGCCTTAAACACCAAATTTCCCAGAAAGGTTTTTGGAAGAACTGCAGATATCTAACAGAGGGATTGGCTACTTGCATTTAAGTAATATACAGCATTTTTAAGCAAAATCTATGGAAAAGTTAATAAATATAACATTTTTTGCTCTGTATCTTGTGATAGAGCACCTCCAACCACAGCACTCACAGCAGCCTAAGAGCAAAACTGTCCTCATGTAGCAAAATTCTGATTTTAAACTTCCCCACATAAAAGGAAAATAAATTTACAACCCAGGCAGTGAGGTACCAGACTGATCACGACACTGACATGTACTTTTGCTGCTCTGCTCTTTTATAACCAACCTTTTAATAACTTCTTTCTTAAAAGGATAGCAGCCAAATTTAGAGCTGGTACACTCCCTGCTGAAGTGATGCACTGTCACGCTGCTGTGAGGGATACACTTGAAGGATGGTGGTGCATCAAAAAGGAAATTAGCTGTGGCATTTCAAAAATAGGCCATTTTCTCACACCTGCTTTTTGCCCACTTTGCCTGCCTTTGTAGCACATCACCCAGAGCTATTTCTGTGCCCAGGGCCCACTATAAATACCAGCTCTCAGTGGCAGCCTCATCTAACACGTTTAGTATCGACTGAATTACTGCTTTTGGTCTAGCTCCAACCCACCTTTTAAGAAGCAGCTTCTTCAAAAGGTTTCCAAGATGAAAGCCTTTTTTAAAGTGGCAGAATACATTTACCTGCAACTATATGATAGAAGCTCCTTCAGTAATTTAGGTTATGCAATACCCCAGCACAAGTTTAAAGTTTCATTGATTTAATGAGATGATGGCTGTATTTGCATATCTCAATCTACCTTTCTTGGTTTTTTCAGCTGTCTTCTCCTTATTGTTTTCTCTGCTCTTTGTTTTCTCCTGATCAGGCAGGGAACTCATATTTATTAGAGCCCGTGTTGCTGTCACTTCATCAAGCCAGACCACATTACCTGGGACAAACAGAAACACAAAACCAAATGCAGTTGGTGTCATCAAGCAGTCACATCTCCCCTGCCTTGCTGGAAGGAAATCAATGAAAAAAAAATCAGAAATGACAGAAAAAGCCATGAGATCTCTTGCAGGGAAGGTCATATTCTTTAACACACCTGATAAGCTGAAGGACACACAATTTTCAGTTTATTACAAAATACAAGAGCTGATCAAAAAGCCAAAATCACCAAAATGCACAACCATAGATTTGAGAGGCTTCCTGAAAACAGCAAATCAGGGCACTGGATGGGGGTCAGTGGATCCATGTGTTCCCACACAAATGTGATTAAGGGAGCAGCAGGGGGCAGGAATGAAGCCTGGATCTTTTTTCCCCTTTGGCAATTGACAGAACCTTGGACTTTACTGCAGAATTCTGTTATCTTTTCCAAAAAGCAGGAAAATAGGGGGAAATAGGAGACTGCTCCAGCACTTTGCACAGATTATAGAGTACACAGGTTCACAATATCATTCAGGATGTGCCTTAAGCATTAGCAGATGGTACTAAAATATAACTTATTAGGCCAATTAAAAGCATTTAATAGATGTTGAAATTGAAAGAGCTAAAACTGCATAGAAACAGGATTTGAACAAAAGCTTTCTGCATTTGGTACAAATACAGCAACAAATGTCTCTGTTCTGCTGTTAAGCAGAGTGGATTCAGACATTAAGACTGTACAGTGACCCAAAATAAGAGAATCTCTCTTAAATTACTGAAACAGACAAGAATTACAAGGTGAAGAACAACCAGTTATTAACTTCAACAATTGGTTAATAAAACTACATTTTTTTCTTAGTCTGCCTCATCTTCCCATCTCCAAATTTCCAAAACCTTCATAATTTCATGTTCATCAGTTTGAAACACAGGATACTAAATCCACCTTTGCACACCTTAAGATGTAATTCAGTTGGGAACACTGAGTTTTTGCCACAATGCAAATCTATGCTGAAAAGAAAAAGCTTTTTCTTGGTATTTTCACCAAGTGTAGCTGACATGGTAACTCAGACACAGCATGAAAATTCACCATTTAAAAAGATGTGTAATAACCATAACTGGGTATTGTTACAAGCCTGAAGCCTTAATTTTCACATGAATTTACTCATGCAGCATTTAAGAAAACAGACAGTCTTAGATTGTCTCAGACAGAGTTAAGCTGTGCATTTCCAAGCTCATGCATCAGCACAGGTCCATCCTGCAGCTCTGTACTGTAATTATCCACCCAGGGCTCATTGGGTTTCACATTTTCTATCAGCTTGTGCCAGTACTTCAAGCTGTCATATACAGTGACTTCAAGGTCACCATCTATTTTGTCTTGCACTGGAGCAGAATTTCTTCAGGGTCACTCCAGAGAATGAAGGTATTGATTCTCAGCTTTTAGCCATGTTTGTCAGTAAGTTTCCAGTTATCTGGAAAACCTGCACTGGCTCCTATTTCTTTTTCTATTATTTCAGGCACAAGGTTTGTTTGTAGCATGACAATTTCAGAGTATTCCAGTTCCATTTTCTGTAGCAAAAAAATCTCTTCTACAGGCTTCAGTGTCAGTGAGGAAAGCACAACTCTCCACCACCTTTGATCTCACTGATCTCACTCCCCAAAACAGCCCTCACCATGTGTACCCACATTCCTTTTCCAGTCTAGGGAAATCACACCCAGCTGCCACCTCCTTCCACCCACCCATTTCTCCTGGAGCATGCACTACACAAATACGGCAACAAATCTCCTCCTCCTCCTCCTCCCAAAACCATCCCAACCTCCCCAACTGCACAGCTCAATCACCCTCTCTCAGATATATTATTTATGTCAAGATGGAGATAATAATTTTAGACATTTTTCATAATTTTAGACATTTTTCTTTTTCCCTTTAGAGATACAGCTGTGACCAGGTTAAATAAAAGAGTAAGAATTACAAAATACTCTGTTTGCTTACATGAGGTGTCATCCAGCCACTCAATATGAGCAGGAGGATACTCTTTGAAATAGGCAAAGATGTCCTGGGTGCTCATCTCATCCACTCCACAAATGTAAATGGTGTCCAGTCTTACTTTAGGAATTGCTATAAAGAGGAAAAGACACAAAACTGGTACATATTGCAAGCTTTCAGACAGATTAGTGCCATATGAGTTTATAAAGCAAATACTTTAAATAAACTAAAGAGGAAGTAATTGAAGTGAAGCATGACACAGATCGTAACTTAGTTTATCCTTCCACAATGCAAAACTTTCAATAAATTAAGAATTAAAAGAGGTTTCAAGCACTGATAGATACAGAGATTGCACAGCAACCAAACAGCTTGAAAAACATTTTTTTCCTCTTTGAACACTGCCAAAGTGCTATCATTAAGAGCCAGAACAAAACAAGGCCCTGCACAAAGCACTTCCACTTGTATCACCTGATGGGGAGCTGTTCCAGGCCACAGCTTAGCAGGACCAAGCTGCCAGCTGGAAAAAAACCCTTGAGAACCAACTGGGTGCCAAAAGCACCAATCTGTTGTGCACACATCTCCTGGCTTCTGTTCCAGCTTGCCATCAGTGCAGCTTCACTGTGTGTACAGCGGAGTCTGATCTCCCTGTGCACAGGACACCGAGTCCTCCACGTGTACCCACACACTGCTCCAGGCTTTGTATAAAATATTTAAAGATTCTTAAAGCAGCACTGATCCAGAAGGTGAATCTTGGGCATTTAGCAGTAGTAAATAAGGCACACACAAAAAAAATGTTATCTTTGTGCTGGGTCTGGTAAAACAAGGAATGAAGTGGCAAGTGTCAAATAGGTTAAAAAATAATGACGTGCAAATGAGGAGGTGGAAGAACCCCAAAGTGATTCCTTTCAGCAGTAATCAGGCAAAACCTCGGGGAATGTAGGAAATATTGCAGGATACATCAAGTCAAGACACTGTGAGGAAGTAACTGAAGGGATCTTTGCTCCTGACTGCTGGATGAACTCGTACCTTTCTTCATCATGTCCCGGTCCAGGGCCACGTTCCTCTGGGCCAGGTTCACCTCAGCCCGAAAATGGAAACGTTTGGCTCTTTGCTCCTTCTTCTCAATTGCTTCCTGCAAAATGCAAAACAATGCACTCAAACAGGAGTCAGGAGCACACTCAACAAACTGCACTGAGGATACCTAAAATCTACCAGACAGCAAAAATTTTTATTAATAATTCTGTTAATTCTGGAGAGACCTGTAGGTTTCAGAATGTGGAAGTAATTCACAAAAATATTTCTGTGTCACAGAACAGTTTTTGTGTAGGTCCAGCAATGGGAATCAGGATCCATGGAAAACAAGGTGGCTTGGACAACACAGACTCCATCATGGAACAGCAATATTATCTAGTCCTTGCTAACAAATATTAAATAAAGCCCCTCTTCTAAAAGAAGCCTTTTTACCACAGGCACAATTAATCTCTGAAGATTACATAATTTTCCCCCTGTTTTTTTAATAAATACAAAAGTGTGAATTTGTTTTGCTGAGCATGAATTTAACACTGGACAGCTGGCTCCAGAGGACTTTTTAGACTGGCAACTCAGGCTCCTCTTGTGTAGCTCATGAGCAACAGTCTGCCTGGAACCTGTGCAGTTTTGAGAACTGGCTGAGAAGCTCCTTGTTCTCCAGATTTTATTAGGGAGCACTATAGGTTTTTGGATTTTTGGAACACACTGTGATTCATACCAGCTGCATCACCTGAACACCAGGCTAAGCCTTTGTGCATGCTGGGAAAGAAAGAAATGAAATAGTTCCACCTCTCCAGTGGCAAAAATGACAAAATGTTGACGAACCATAGCACAAAAATTACCTTGGAGGTTACATCTATGCCAGTGATGAAACTTCCAGCTTTGTTTTCATATCTCCTGCTGGTGTCCTGAAACAAAGCAAAATGTTGATGAAATCTCAATGAGCACTGAAAGCAACACACTTGTTACACTGAAAAAAACACCTGATCATTCTTACAAGAAACAGATCCTCTTTTCACTTTCGCCCCATCTCATATCACTGAAAGTGAAAGCACATCAACCGAACCAAACTTCCCTCACTGTAAGGATTCTTTCCCTTGATAGAATTTAGTTTCTATGTCAGCTGCTGCCAAGTTTTTACTCTCTCAGTAATACAGGAAAAGTCATCAAACATCTTTCCCAAGTAAGACTTCCACAATTTTGGGTTTAGGTAAAATTTCCTTGTAAAACATGAACAGATTTAACAGTGATACCTGACTACTTAAATGTCAGTTTGCAGCTTTTAACCTCATAAAGTGAGAACACCAAGCCACATCCACAATTAAACAAGTAACTTTTTATTCCTGTCATTATTTCAACACCAGATTACAAATCCCAAGGTGAAACACTTCTGTTTTGATACTGAGAGAGGGTAAAAATGGAGAATGAGAGGGGAAAAAAATACAAGTTTCCTCTCAATCAGTCAGGACTGCTGAATTCAGAGAGGGACTAAACCCCACATCCCCTGGACTAATGACCCAATTCTGTGCCCTCCATTGTTTGCATCTGTAAAATGGCACCTCTTCATGCTGACACTCTCAACTGGCAGAAGTTTGGAGCTGGCAGCACATCTCTTGCTTTCCTTAGGAGTAAATGTGTTCTTTACACTCGTGCTGCAATAATTACTTTGGCTAAAGGACCATTTCTAGAAGTAGGTTAGTCTCAGTTTAGAAAGACCGAAGAACACACACAATCCAACCGCTTTTCTTAGTAACAGCACTGAAGTTCCTCTGATGCTGCCAAATGGCCAGAGTTACTAGAAGAGGAAAAGCAAAATAAACATGGTTTTTAAAGCTGAAACCCCACAGTGTCTGAGGTTGACTCAGGGAGCACAAGGAAGTGCAGCACGATGCTGTCTCTCAGGCCACATGTTGTGCAAAAGCACAAGCACACGTTGGTAGACCAGCTAATTAAAGATTAGCTTCCAAAACAATTTTCACCCAAGTTTTCAGAGCAAAAGATTACTTAGGATTTTAGAAGTCTGACTCATTTTTAGTTGGTAAATCTAATCCTGCTAAAACTTGTACAGAAACAATCAGCGAGTGAAAAAAGGCAGAAAAACATGGGGAAGGAAGGAAGGTCTCAAAGCCTGCTCGTCAGAGCCCACAGTCCCGGCTCTGCTACCCCGCGGTCAGCCCCTGTTCCCTGCTCCAGAGATTTATTCCCGGCATCAAACACTCCCTGTACACCCTCCCTGCCACCCACAGCTTGCTCCACACCCCAACGCTGCACCCCAAATCCTCATCTCTGCCGCTTCCTTTATTCCATTCCTCCCCAAGCACATCCCGCTCGCTTCCTCGAGTCCCCTCACATCCCCGCTCCCAAACCCCCGCTTTTCCCAAGAACCCCCCCAAAAGCCCCCACAGAGCGCTCAGACCCCCCCAACCGCCG